>NC_066585.1:12000431-12317935 GCF_024323335.1 Lathyrus oleraceus | reverse complement strand
GCGAGTCTCTCCTAGCGCTCTAGGATAGGGTTTAGGTTGCTTGTGCCGCTTTATTTATTGCATTTATTATTCTGATTGTGTATATATTTGCATAAATGTTTGCATGCATCATACTATCATGTTGCTGTCCTCTGTACAGGTGGTTCCTCTGTTTTGGGGTGGGTGTTCTGAGTGGGGCTAAAACCCAGGCCCGAGTATACACCTAGGATTAGTGTGGTCTCATGTTGCCTCCTTCATGTTAGGTCAACATGTGTTTGGCAACGTGATGTACCACAAGCCGGACGAGGTTCACCTGAGAGTGCTCTTCCTTTGTGGGGTACTCCACTTTGGTTGAGTCACCTCATCTGAGCTGTTGACTTCGGTGACCGATCTTTCCCGGATCTTTGGTTTAGACGATCTTAAGAGAGCTGCAACGGCACACCCGAAAGGGCAAACCCGTTGAGTATCTTTGCCCGATTGTCGAGACTATTATCCGCCTTAGGATGACCTGATTAGAATTTACCTATGAGGGGAGGGTGATTCTTACAAATGCATGTTCAGATGGTGACTTTGATGGTGACTATTGGTTCCGTTGATCAGAGTCCTATTTATAAGTTGGATTTATGGATATTTGTTTCCAAGACGCCGAAGTACTGTCCGTGTTATTTATCAGTGGGGATCCGTTTATTTCAGGATTCCCCGGGCCGATTCAGAGGATTGTGGTTATCTGCTTAGAGATTGTCTGTTGATGATGGTGATGTATCTTTCAGTACCGTTTATTTCGGAACCCTTGAGTTGGATTTGTGGTTACATATTCCTTCAGATGGTGGTGATCGGTTCAGAGATCAGGCTTCAGTGCAACAGATGTTCAGATGACTGGGAGGATGGCACAATGCATTGCATTCATTCATCAGCATCATCACATTTTGCATTTACCTGCATCTAACCTATGTTTATCCATATGCAGGGACATTTTTGATCGAGATCCTGGTTGAGAGATTTCCTTGCTCAGATATGAGGACCGGTTTGAAGCATGACGTCGCCTACAGTTTCTTCGACCCAGAGATTGGTGTGCTGAGAAATATGATAGCATTGATTACACCCGACCCTGTGGGGATGTTCCGTGAGGCATACGGTGGTATTCTGAAGTTGGTTTTCAGGCTTACAGACAGTGACAGGAGTGCCATTCATACACTTCTCCAGTTCTATGACCCGGGTTTGAGATGTTTTGTGTTCCCGGACTACTTGTTGGGGCCTCTGATGGAGGACTATGCTAGCATCCTGGGTATCCAGATCCGAGATCAGATTCCTTTCTGTGCCATTAGGGGAGAGCCTGACATCCTTGGGATTTCCCGTGCTCTTTATTTGAGCCCGGAGATGACCAAGGAGGGTTTGAAGGAGAAAGGAAAGTTACCGGGTTTTCGCTTGAGTTTCTTGGAGGCTAAGGCCAAGGAACATGCTGCTTTGGGTAATTGGAAGACCGTCTGTGCCTTGATTGCTGTGAGCATTTATGGGACCATTTTGTTTCCTAATCAGAAGAACTTCGTGGACATTAATGCTATCAGATTGTTTATGCAGAGGAATCCTATTCCTACTCTGGTTGGAGATGTCTATTACTCGGTTCATAACAGGAACGAGAAGAGGCGTGGGGGACTGATCTGATGTTGTGCACAGCTGCTGTATAAGTGGTTTATGGGCTATTTGCCTTCCAAGGGTGCCTTTGCTTTTCTTGATCCTACTATCAAGTGGTCATTCAGGTTGATGGGTTTGCGGGCCACTGATATAGCTTGGACTCATAATGGTATGGCTGGACGGGATTTCATCTACAGTTGTGGGAGTCTTCCCAATGTACCTCTTGTAGGAGTTCAGGGTTGCATTAATTACAACCCGGTGCTTCTCAGGAGACAGATGGGGTTTGCTATAGAGGGTCCTCCTCTTGGACGTGAGATTCAGGAGTCCTTCTATTTCCCGATTAAGGGCAATCAGGCCAAGTTGAGGCAAGTGTTGGATGAGTGGCGCAACATTCAGAGAAAGGGCAAAGTTCCTTATGGCAAGGTTAATAGCCGGTATTTTCCTCTATTTGATGATTGGCTTCGGAAGAGGATAGAGCTCACACATCTACCATTCCGGGAGGCGATCCTGGATGTCTTTTGGTTGAGGGTCTGCGTTCTTCTGTCAGTATGGAAGAATTCCTCGAGATGAAGAGAGCCATAGATCAGTTGCGAGCGGAGAAGACTGAATTGGAGATGAGTGTTGCTCGGATTTAGAGGGCTAATCAGGAGATCAGAGTAAAGATGGAAGATCATGATAAGCGACATGCCATGGAAGCAAAGCGCTTTGAGATGGATATTGCCTACTATGGGAAGATCAGCCAAGCCCTAGCATCGTCGACAAAGGAGCACGGCATCACTAAGGAGAAGCTAGCCAGAGCTGCAAGGGTCATTGAAGATGACAGAGAGGAGGACCGAGAGGCTGATCAGTTCTCCATGCACAACGAACCGTTCGGTCAATACGGTGCCCAACCACAGAATAAGGAGATTCAGTTGCTGGCTGAGAAGATCAGAGCTCTTGAGAGTTATGCCACTCCTGGGGTTGTCAACATGTCAAATATGGGACTGGTAGAGGGGATTGTGATCCCACAGAAATTTAAAGCGCCCGCGTTTGATAAATATAATGGGAGTTCCTGCCCGGAAACTCACCTTCAAGCATTTGTCTGTAAGATCTCTGCTTACACGATGGACCAAAAGCTATGGATGTACTTCTTCCAGGACAGTCTGTCTGGAGGATCCTTGGAGTGGTACACCAAGCTGAAATCTTCTGACATCAAGAGTTGGCAAGATCTTGGGGACGCGTTCTTTAAACAGTATCAGTTCAACGCTGATATGGCTCCGAGTCGTACCCAGCTGCAGGGTATGTCTCAGAAGAATAACGAAGGGTTTAAAGAATATGCCCAGAGATGGAGGGAGTTGGCTGCCAGAGTGCAACCTCCACTGGTGGACAGGGAGATGTCTGATCTCTTTATGGGTACCCTGCAGGGGGCTTTCGCGGAGAGAATGGTGGGTTGTCCGGTGACAAATTTCGCAGATATAGTGGTAGCCGGTGAAAGGATTGAGAGTTGGCTGAAGCTCGGAAAGATTCAAGGTAATGCTTCATCTTCAGGATCGAAGAAGCCCTTCGGTAACGGCCAGAGGAAGAAAGAGGGTGATACCAGTGCGGTATACGCTCAGAGAGGACCCAGTAGGGATCGTTACTTTCAGCACACTGCTGCGGTAACCATTCCCGCTGATAATCAGCCTGCGCAACAGCAACAGCAACAACCGCAGCAACAAAGACAACCATTTCAGCAGAGGCCACAGAGGGCTGGATATCAGGTCAGGGGGAGAATGAATGATCGGCATTTTGACAGGCCACCTGTGACCTATTCCTTTTTGTTGAAGAAGCTGAAGGATCTGGGGTTGGTACAGCTGAGAACTCTGGCACCTTTGAGACCTGATCAGAGGCCAGCCAATTATGGTGAAAATGCTAAGTGTGAATTCCATTCAGGTGCTCCCGGGCATACTGTAGAAGACTGCAAAGCTTTTAAGCATGTAGTCCAAGACTTGGTAGATTCAAAAGCGATCAACTTTGCTCCGTCTCCCAATGTGAACGCTAATCCCATGCCCGCGCATGGTCAAAGGGGGGTGAATGCTATCTCCGAGGAGAACAGGATTGGGCTGTTGTCTGTTGATCAACTGAAGACTCCTTTGGCTGAGGTCAAGAGGCAGTTGTTATTGAGTGGGGTTTATCCGGGTTGTGGTGTTGATTGTGCTGCGTGCATTGTTACCCTTGAGGGGTGTATACTGTTGAGAGAGACTGTCCAGAGACTGATGGACGAGGGAAGTATCAGGGTTGAGAAGGCTGATATGGAGAAAGATGAAGTCTCCACCATAACGATTTACTTCGACCCGGTTGATTTGTCAACTCTGGCGGAGGCGGCTCCAGTTACCATCACGGTACCTGGACCAATTCCCTATGACAAAGATGATGTCGTGTCGTGGCATTATGGTGGGGAAGTCTATTGCAATGGAGAGAGGGTAGAGGATCAGACTGCAAGTGAAGCCACCGTTTCAAAGGTGGATAATGCCGGTCCCAGTGGTTTCACTCGCAGTGGAAGACTGTTTGCTCCCGATGCTCTGAGAGGTGGAGAAGGAGAAAAAGAGAAGAAAGATAAGGCCGAGACTTTAGCCAGGGCAAAAGGAAAACAACAAGTGATTAATGATGGTACTCCCGTGGTGACACCGGCGCCTGTTGGGTCGGAAGGAAAGCTTGATGATGAAGCAGAAGAATTCCTTAGAATCATCAAGAAGTCTGAGTACAAGCTTGTGGACCATCTGCAACAAACTCCTTCCAAAATATCAATTCTATCTTTGCTGTTAAGCTCTGAGGGGCATAGAGAGGCTTTGATGAAAATTTTGAAGAAAGCCTATGTTCCTCAAGAGATAACGATCAATCAGTTAGAGACGGTAGTGTCTAATGTGCATGCCAGCCATGGGCTGGGTTTTACCGACATGGATCTGACTGTAGATGGGAGGAATCACAACAGGGCTTTACACATCGCGATGGAATGTAAAGGAGCCGTGTTGTCGCATGTGCTGGTTGATATCGGCTCCTCTTTGAATGTGTTGCCAAAGAAGGCTCTGGCTAAGCTGAATTGTGAAGGATTGATCCTGACGCCCACTGATCTGATAGTGCGGGCTTTTGATGGGTCAAAGCGGGCTGTATTCGGAGAGGTTGAACTCCCGGTGAAGATAGGCCCAGAGGTGTTTAAGTCTGTTTTCTACGTCATGGACATTCAGCCGGCATACAGTTGCCTGTTGGGTCGCCCATGGATTCATGCTGCAGGGGCAGTGACTTCGACTTTGCACCAAAAGCTGAAGTATATCTGGGAAGGACAGGTCGTCACTGTGTGCGGAGAAGAGGACATCTTTGTCAGCCACCTTTCATCTTTCAAGTACGTTGAAATGGACGGCGAAATATGGGAAACGCCGAGTCAAGCATTTGAAACTGTTAAAGTGGAGAATGCTCTTTTTGCAAAAGAAGAGGAGAAACCGTCCATTTCTTCGTACAAACAGGCCGCTGAGGTGGTGAAGAATGGAGAGGCTCCTGGTTGGGGTAGGATGATGGATATCTCCGCAAAGAAAGACCGCTTCGGAGTGGGGTATCAGCCGGGCAGAGGCTCGTCAGGACAAGGCAGAGGACGCCGTACGCCAGTCACATTCACCAGTGCTGGAATGCTGGATCCAGATCACATCTGCATGGTGGGTGACGAAACTGATAGCGACTGCGAAATTGACCGATGGATAAAGCCGTGTGCACCAGGGATGGAAATCCAGAACTGGAAGGCTGAAAAGATCATCACGGTCACTCTGCTCGAAGAGTAATGATTTCTGTTTTTTCAATTTTATGTGCATGAAAGCCATACGTGTTGCCCGACACGTAATGGTTCATTGTAAGGGCCACCTCATGTTTCATTTTGCAAGTTTTGCATCATAAATAAAAGGATGTTTTTCAGTTAAAAGCGGTGTTCCCTGTTTTTCATTTATTTTTACAGTTTAAAAATAAAAACAAATAAAAATGGCAATGTTTTCATTTTTCTTTTCAATTTGTCTCGTTCCGGTTCTAAAGCAATGCATGAATCCACATTCATGCAGATGCGATCATTCTCCGGATCTCATTGATAACAATCCTGTTACACCCTCATATGACTTCGACAATCCGATCTATCAAGCCGAAGAAGAAGACAAAGAAGATTGTGAACTGCCAGGGGAATTAGCCAGGTTGTTAAAACAAGAGGAGAAGGTGATTCAGTCGCACGAAGAGCAGGTTGAGATTGTGAATCTGGGTACCGACGAGGTCAAGAAAGAAGTAAAAATCGGGGATGCTTTGGAGGAAAGTGTTAAGAGCAGAATGGTGGCATTGTTGAAAGAGTATGTCGACATCTTTGCCTGGTCTTATCAAGATATGCCAGGGTTGGATACCGATATCGTTGTGCATAAGCTACCGTTAAGAGCAGATTGTCCTCCAATGAAGCAGAAGTTGTGCAGAACTCGACCTGATATGGCGATGAAGATTAAAGAGGAGGTGCAGAAGCAGTGGGATGCTGGTTTCCTTGCTGTCACTAATTATCCGCCTTGGGTCGCGAACATCGTGCCAGTCCCGAAGAAAGATGGGAAGGTGAGAATGTGTGTGGACTACCGAGATCTGAATAGAGCTAGTCCGAAGGATGATTTCCCACTACCTCACATTGATGTGTTGGTAGACAATACAGCTCAATTCTCGGTGTTTTCCTTCATGGATGGCTTTTCTGGCTATAATCAAATCAAAATGTCGCCAGATGATATGGAGAAAACAACGTTCATTACACCCTGGGGCACTTTTTGTTACAGGGTGATGCCATTCGGTCTCAAGAACGCCGGTGCTACTTATCAGAGGGCCATGGTGACTTTGTTTCATGATATGATTCATCATGAAATCGAATGCTATGTGGATGACATGATAGCAAAGTCTCAAACAGAAGCGGGGCATTTGGTAGATCTGGCCAAGTTGTTCGACCGGCTGAGACAGTTCAGACTGAGGTTGAATCCGAATAAGTACACTTTCGGGGTACGGTCCGGTAAATTGTTGGGGTTCATTATAAGTGAGAAAGGAATTGAGGTTGATCCTGCTAAAGTAAAAGCAATAAGAGAAATGCTTGAACCGAGAACAGAGAAGGAGGTTCGTGGTTTCTTAGGTAGATTGAACTACATTTCACGGTTCATATCTCATCTAACAGCCACGTGTGAACCAATTTTCAAGTTATTGAGAAAAGATCAAACGGTCAGGTGGAATAATGATTGCCAAGCGGCATTTGAAAAAATAAAAGAGTATTTGCAGAAGCCTCCGATTCTGATGCCTCCTGTGGAGGGAAGACCGTTAATTTTGTACCTGACAGTCCTCGAGGGGTCTATGGGGTGTGTATTGGGGCAGCTTGACGAGTCTGGTCGAAAAGAGCATGCCATATACTACCTTAGCAAAAAGTTTACCGACTGTGAAACAAGATATTCACTGCTCGAGAAAACTTGTTGTGCTTTGGTCTGGGCTGCTCGCCGACTGAGGTAGTACATGCTGGTTCATACCACTTTATTGATTTCTAAGATGGATCCAATCAAGTACATCTTTGAGAAGCCAGCATTGACCGGACGGGTTGCGAGGTGGCAAATGATTTTGACAGAATATGATATACAGTATACCTCTCAGAAAGCAATCAAGGGGAGTGTATTGTCTAATTATCTCGCCCAGCAACCTATTGAGGATTATCAACCGATGAAGTTTGAATTCCCTGATGAGGACATCATGTTTCTCAAATCGAAAGATTGCGAGGAACCAATCCCGGAGGAGGGGCCTGACCCTGAATCCGAATGGATTTTGATGTTTGATGGGGTCGTTAACGTGAATGGTAGCGGAGTTGGTGCTGTTTTGGTTATGCCGAAAGGATCCCACATTCCTTTTGCTACCCGGCTAACATTTGAGTGCACCAACAACGTGGCTGAATACGAAGCTTGTATCTTGGGGATTGAAGAGGCGATTGATTTGAGGATCAAGAACCTTGTCATATATGGAGATTCAGCTCTGGTTGTAAATCAAGTTAACGGGAAATGGTATACGCATCAATCTCATTTAGTTCCATACCGGGATTATACGAGGAGATTGTTGACGTTTTTCACCAAGGTGAAGATGCATCATGTGCCCAGAGAGGAGAACCCTTTGGCAGATGCCTTGGCTACTCTGGCTGCCTTGATTAAGGTACAATGGTGGAATCAGTTCCCCAGCGTTGAGGTAGGACGTCTGGATAGGCCGGCTTATGTGTTTGCTGTTGACACAGCGCCTGATGATGAGAAGCCGTGGTATTACGATATCAAGCGCTATCTAGAGACTCAAGAGTATCCTGAGGGAGCATCTAAGAAGGACCGAAAGACTCTGCGGAGGTTGGCCATGGTGTTCTACCTGAATAAGGATGGGGTTCTGTACAAAAGGAATTTCGATTGGGTTTTGCTCAGATGTATTGATGATAAAGAAGCAAGCCAATTGATGAAAGAGGTTCATGAGGGGTCGTTCGGTACCCATGCCAGTGGGAATGCAATGGTAAAGAAGCTATTGAGGGCAGGTTATTACTGGATGACAATGGAGGCCCAATGTTTCAATTTCGTGCGGAAGTGTCATAAATGCCAGATTTATGCCGACAAGGTGCACGTGCCTCCAAATCCATTGAGTTTGATGTCGTCTCCGTGGCCGTTTGCTATGTGGGGCATTGATATGATCGGAAAGATAGAGCCTACAGCTTCGAATAGGCACCGATTCATATTAGTGGCTATCGATTACTTCACCAAGTGGGTGGAAGCAGCCTCTTATGTGAACGTGACAAAACAGGTCGTTGCCAGGTTTCTCAAGAGAGACATCATTTGCAGATATGGGGTTCCCGAGAGGATCATTACTGATAATGGTTCTAATTTGAATAATAAGATGATGGCAGAACTGTGCCGGGAATTCAAGATTGAGCATCACAATTCTTCTCCCTATCGTCCGAAGATGAATGGGGCAGTTGAGGCAACCAATAAGAATATCAAGAAGATTGTGCAGAAAATGGTGGTGACCTATAAGGACTGGCATGAGATGTTGCCGTTTGCGTTGCATGGGTATCGAACGTCGGTGCGTACATCTACTGGGGCAACGCCTTTCTCGTTGGTATATGGAATGGAAGTCGTGCTACCAGTCGAGGTTCAAATTCCCTCTTTGAGAGTCCTGATGGACGTAAAATTGCAAGAGGCGGAATGGGTAAGGACCCGGTATGAAGAGTTGAGCCTAATTGAGGAAAAGAGGCTGGCAGCCATCTGTCATGGGCAGTTGTACCAGCAACGGATGAAGCATGCTTTTGACCGAAAGGTACGACCTCGGGTGTATCACGTGGGCGATATGGTGCTGAAAAGGATCCTTCCTCCTCAAAACGATCGTAGGGGCAAATGGACACCCAATTATGAAGGTCCGTTCGTGGTCAAGAAGGTTTTCTCTGGCGGAGCCTTGTTGCTGACGACCATGGATGGCGAAGATTTTCCATCCCCTGTGAATGCGGACGCAGTTAAAAAATACTTCGTATAAAGAGACCCGCTGGACGAAAAGAATAAAATAGTCCAGGCAAAAATGGGCATCCCGGCGAACCAAAAACAGAAAGAAAAGGTTCGGGCAAAAATTAGGGATAAAAATAAAAATGTACACCCGGCAAGTCGAAAACCTGAAAAGGCGACTTGGGCAAAAAAGGGTATCCCGGTGGACTGAAAACCCGAAAGGGCGGTGTCGCATTACGCGAAAAACCGGCGGGAAACGAAGAACAACAGAGCCGCCACCGTGCGTTATTTATCCCAAAAGAGGGAAAGGAAACGCTCAGAGTAAACCTGGAAAGAACATGGTCTCGCGACCAAAGAGAATGGGATCGGGAGTCGGTTATGCGAAGGGAAGGTATTAGCACCCCTACGCATCCGTCGTACTCGACGGGATCCACGCACTAAAGGAAGGAATATGGTTGCTAAAACACTGCTCACACACACACACACTGGCTGAAAGAGACACAAGAAAACAAACGAGACTGACTCGGCAGGATATCGCATCCTGGGCCTACTTAGTCTATCAGGCATAGACATCAGAGTCAAAGTAGTTCGAACTGGGGCAACGACACATGCTCGCTAGGATGTCGCATCCTATGCATACGTATCTCCTTTGGACGAAGGAGAATCAGAGCATTCGTAGCTCGGCTAACACGCACACAAACAAACACAGGCGAAGGCAAGCATGGAGCCCGAATGCCAATCACTGGACTTACATCAGCATCCGAACCAAAACACACACAAGAAGGCAAACATGGAGCCCGACTACCAATCACTGGACTTACATCAGCATCCGAACCAACAAACCCACACTAGGACCCGAATGCCACTCGATGGACTTACATCAGCTTCCAAGCACACAACAACACAAAACAAAGACACAGGCGCCCAGAGAGATCTGCTCATCTCCTGCCTACGTACCTCATCTGGTATGAGGATCAGGGCGACGTAGTTCCCCTACGAAGGGATACAGGACTAGCCTAACCAGATAACAGAGGGAGACACAACTAGGGAGACTACGACTCGAGCCTAGATGTTATCATGCAAAATCATCCCTAAGTCAAGGTTTCTAGCTAACTTGCACAGGAAGCAAGCCTATCCTAAAGCACAAGCAATAGCAAACAAAGCATTCACAAGTAGCACACACTATATACACACAAGTGGGGCTCAATCAAAGGGTAGAATGCAAGAGCAAGTCATCTGTATATGGGTGGTGTCAGCTCTTAACCTTGACATTGAGAGTCAAGGTGAAGCTAGATGAAAGGTGAGTGAAGATGAGACTTCACAGCTCTTATCCCTGGCCAGGGAGAGCTTTAGACAAAGAAGTGTGGGTCCAGAAAGTGGGAACCCTTCTACACTTTAAGACACTGACACAACTGTACATTGTACAAGATCTTGGGTTTGTATCCCAATGCATCAACACCTTGGTGTGAGCAGAGGGATGACTCAACAGAAGAGCGGGAGATAGATTGCATATCTCTCTTATCCGCCAATTGCCTCATAGAGGTCTTTACCTGCTTGGGGACAAAAATAAACAAGCACAAACATTGCCTCTTAAGGAGGACTTCAGACAGGTGCCTGGCTAGGTAACAAGCCAGGTCTTCCAGACTACATGGAGACAAGGATGTTATACCTCAATGCAAATTTCTTATCAAGCTAAGCAAAGCAATATTAGCAACTAATGTACCTGAAATCAATCAAATACAATCAGTATACCAATCACAGAACTAAACAGCAAATGGTTCACAGTTAACTATACAGACAAACACAAGCCAATGCACAAAGGTGCAAGCCATTAAGGCTCAAACTCAAGTATCAATCCCTGCAAAACAAAGTCAAAATTAGCTATACACAAGTCACAAATCAAGTCCAATGGAAGCACACCATCAAGCAAAGGCCATTTGTGCTATTAACCTGAAACATAACTCAAAAGTGAGATCACAAACCACTAGTCCAAGACTAGGGTCAAAAGGAGATGAAAAATCCAAAACAGCAAGTGAAAAATGATCAAAACCAAGATAAATCAATTAAGAAGAGAATCCAATTGGTCTCACATCTAAACTATGCACCAAATTCATTTCATGCACAATTTAAGTCAAACTAGGCAAGTGTGGACCACATATGAGCAAACAGAATGATCACACTCAAACAAAAACCAAACAGCTCAATAAATTCCACAAAAATTCAAGTCTAAACAGAACACATTCAATGAGCTATATATCAAATTTCATAGCATTTGGATAATGGGAAGTAGGGAAATTAAATCCAACAAGTCAGAACATGCAAAAATTAATCCAAACTAGGCCACAAAGCATGTGTCAATTTCAAGCAAATGTAAAACAGTGACAACAAATGAGAAATGAATAGGACCAAAGCCAAAATGACATTGAACATGTTAAGAACCACTCCACCAAATTTCAGCTTCATATGATAAGGTATGGAAATTTCACAAGCCATGTAAGTTAATCACTCAAGAAAACCCTAAAAATGACTAAACAGAAAACAAAAATCCCAATCAAATAGGAAATGGCTCAACAAATCCTACAAAATATCATGGTGAAACTAGACATACAGATGGTATCTTATGCAAAAATTGGGAGCAAATGGCAAAGCATAGGCATAGAAACAAAATTCATGAAGTTGACATAACATAGTGTGACACACATTGTCACACTCAACTTAATCACATCATATCTCTCTAACCAGGAAATCAAAATTAGCAAACTATACATCAAAGTCACCAGAAAAGAGTCAAGAACATTCCTATAAAATTTCAATCATTTTGGACAAGGCATCAAGATTTCATGATAAAAATGGTAAAACATACATCAAATGCATACATGATCAAAGGCATTAGGCAAAGTCAAAAAATTCACCAGGCACAACTTTGACTATCATGCCTAAAAGAAACTAGAGGAAATTTGGAGATCAATTCAAAAATTCCCACTCAAATTGGATAATCCATGATTTAATTATGATTTTTTGAAGTTTATTGATGAAATGAAATTTTTATTTAGCATTTAAAATGAAATAAGAATAACCGCGTGGCAAACTTGTAATTACATGAGGCCAGGATCAAAACTCTGCGTTTTATTAAAAACGCTGGCAACGTGTGATTGGATGTGATCCGCGGGAAACAGGATTTTGAAAACTTGAGCCAGGCAATCGGATCGAAACACGTATTGGACGTCTTCTTCCTCATGTTCGTCAAACAAATCTCCAGAAAATGCATATGAACAATTTCTCACTAAAACGAACAAATCGCACATGGACAGACTCGTCATTCAATGAGGATTAACAATATCACAATGATTTTAGCTAAAACTCAACCTATAAAAAGCTTCGATCAAGAACAGTTTGAACATCCAAACTTAAATCCTAGATTTCTCAATGAATATCCAACGAAAATGCACGATTCAAGCTTCAGATTACTCAGCAATGAATACTCTATCGAATCCATACCCTAACTTAAGCAATTATGAAGATCGAAATCCAACCTTAATTTGAGTGCAGTTCGAAATTCGATGAATTCGAGCCTTGAAATCCAAAAACAGATGCGCAGCAAGGCGTGGATAAGGAGATGGAACCAACTTTTCAGCTTGAAGCAACTCCAATTCGCGGCAATCTTCAACGGTCATACACAAAGTGCAAATGCCATGGCCATGGATCTTCAAGGTTCTTCTACTGTGAGCTTCAACAGAACTCTTACTCCACCTACAAATGATGATCCACAAGAGAAACAACAGAAAAATGGAAGAAATCTTGATGAATCACGAAAAAAAGTGGAAGTGCAAAGTGTGAAAAATTGAGGGAATTTGTGAGATTTTCTGTTTAGATCTGAAAGAATGAAAATGTAATTAAGCATTCTGTTATGATTAGAACCTTTATACCTCACACTAATCCAAAATTTAATCTCAATTAAGCAAATTGGAATGATTAGTATAAAATGCATTTTTCATGACTTTGGCCAAAATGCCCTTTTCCAAGCCAGTCAATGTAACAGTCCAAACTTGGTTCAAGCAAGTTCTAAATACCATTTGTGATGTGTATGAAAAGGTCCCATGTGCAAATTCCATGTAATTCACAAAATCACTATTTCACACCAAAAATGCTAAATAGTTCACTTAAAAAATGCCATTTTGCTATGATAATTTTTGATGAAATGCAATGATGCACCATGAAAGTTCATATGAAATGTGATTTGCTCAAAGAAAAATCAACCAATTTGGCCTTTCCATGTGAAAGTTATGGCACTTTGAATTTAGGCATTTTCTGAAAATGAATGGACCATATCTTGCCAACCACACATGGGAATTTCAAGTTCTTGGACTTTTTGGAATGGTGAGAACAAGATCTTCAACTTTCATGTTGGACAAAATTCCATTTGAAGCTTGTATGATGAAGTAATTTGAAGGAGAAAAACTTTCCATTTTGGGTAGTTGAAATTACAGGTCACCTGCCATTTTAGGAAACTTTTGATCTGACTTTATTTTCTTCAACCTTGATCTTTGGTATGTCAAATGAGACTTATATGGACATGAATGAAGCCTTTCAAACCATCTCCCACCTTCAAATCCATAAAGTCAGACACAGTTGACCACAGTTGACCACAGTTGACTTTCTATGGTTTCAGCTAAAATTCAGCTTGATTGATGACTTCTGAGCATCCAATCTTTGGCCAAATCACTTCACAATGATCCTTAGACCATATGAGCTTGATAAATCAACCCTAGGGCTTTGTCTCAATGGAAATGGCACATGCTTGCTTGTTTGACCTGATCTCCTGACCAGTTTGACCTAATTTGTCAGCTGAACTTGCACTTGGGCAAATGGCTATGCAATGCTATGCAATGGACTTTGTTATGCTAATGACCTAAAAATGAAAATGTATGCACAAAAGGTAGGGTGCAAATTTGAGGTGCTACAGCTGCCCCTATTCAAGCAACTGGGAACCCGAATGGATGAGAGCAACGGCTGTCAGACTTTCAGGGTAAACAGGGATTGAATACCAAGAACCGTAGAATTTGCACACTGCTGGGAATCACCAACGGAAACGTCCACCGGGATCTGATATTTATTACTGGGAATTTGATTTTCTGATTCTTTTTCTTCTCAAAGGTACAACCACCTCCAGACATCTCAAGATGATGAATGGGAACAGAAATCACAACTAGATGCCAACGGACAACTAGGAAAAACTCGACGTTTACCAAGACCAACGGAGAGGTAACCAGACATCAACGGACGATGGATGAACTGGGAAAGATACAACCATATGTCAGCGGACATAGTGGGAAAAACTCAACGTTTACCAAAACCAACGGAGAGGTAACAGACATCAACGGATGACTGATGAACTGGGAAAGATACAACCATATGTCAGCGGACATAGTGGGAAAAACTCGACGTTTACCGAAACCAACGGAGAGGTAACTCTACTGGGGACGACCAGGAAAAACTCGACGTTTACCAAGACCAACGGAGAGGTAACCAGACATTAATGAATGAATGGGAAGGCTCGACCAGACGTCATAGGACGAAAGGGAGAAGCTCGACGTTTATCGACACCAACGGAGAAGGAGAGTCGACTGGGGACGACCAGGAAAACTCGACCAGACGTCAACGGACGAAAGGGAGACTCAACGTTTATCGACACCAACGGAGAAGGAGAAAGCCACTTCACGAGGGAAAGGCACCACAATCAGAAACCGAATAGGACGTCTACTGGGGATTCTGGCTGGGAATCAACCAGACATTAATGAATGACTGGGAATAGGGTATACAATCAAACGTCAACGGACGAATGAGAAAAAATCAACGTTTATCGAAACCAACGGAGAGGTAAATCCGCATAGGGAAGGGTACAACTAGACGTCATCGGACGACTAGGAAAAACTCGACGTTTATCGACACCAACGGAGAGGAGGAACTCTGAGGGGAATCATCTAGATATCAACGGATAACTAGGAAAAACTCGACGTTTATCGAAACCAACGGAGAGGTAACCAGACATCGAGGACGACGGATGAACTGGGAAGGAGATACACCTAGTTATCAACGGATAACTAGGAAAAACTCGACGTTTATCGACACCAACGGAGAGGAGGATTCTTCTAGGGACGACCCTGTGGGGAAAGATATCAACTATACGTCAACGGACGCATAGGAAAAACTCGACGTTTATCGACACCAACGGAGAGGAGTATAGCTACTTCACTAGGGAAGGAGGACGACGTTACGAACATCGAGAGATGATGTTTACAGACATCAAAGAAGACCAGACACTTACGCATGACTGGGAATCACCGAAAGATGGTGTTTACCGACACCAAAGAAGACCAGACACTTACGCATGACTGGGAAAGCACCGAAAGATGGTGTTTACCGACGTCAAAGAAACAACACACGCGGGTGCTGACCGGATACTGACATTTACAAGATGACAGGGCAAGGCTGAACACTTGCAGGGGGTCTCACTCGGGAGAATCAATCTTCCTTTCACCAATGGATGAGGAAATAAACCTCTGTGGGGATTGTCAACATCAACAGTTGACTGGAGCCACTGTAGCAAACATGTCGTACAGGTTGAACAAATATCCGCTTCTGCCGGGGATACAGTCTGATGGGGTTTCGAACACATGAATGCATATGTTTGAATTTTTCTATGGCGTAATGCTCCATCTTGAATGGAAATGCTACGCATTTTTGAAGATGCAATGATTGCTACATGCTAGATGCAAAATGAACTCCGGCTGGGGAGCCAAACTGATCAGATACTCTAGCTCTGCGGGGAGACTCCGCTTGAAGAATACTCTGCGGAGAGACTCTTATCGGGGAATGCTTTGCCGAGGAAGTACCGACTTCTCACTCACGCTGGAAAAACAAAGTTGCTGCCGGGGAAAGGATAGACTCCGCTGGGGAACATCCTTCACAGGACCCACTCCGCTCGGGAAGCAAACAAATACTCCGCTGGGGAACAAACCAGGCAACTCTTCGGGGATTAATCAATACTGTTCCACTGGGGAAAGCAAACCAGGCAACTCTCTGGTGAAACTGCTCGCCGGGGAGTAACAAGACGACTTTACCGGGGAATGATAAAGCGACTTCACTGGGGAAGACTCAACCAAACCTCAGGTAGGATAGCTTTGGGGAATAATTGCTACTCTACTGGGGACGACCCACGCAATCCACAGGTAGAATAGACTCGGCTGGGGATGCAAACATCAATCTGCTACGAAAACTCGTCCAATCCGTTGGTAGGATGAACTCTGCTGGAGAAATACTTCGTTGAAACCCGCTCCACTCGGGGACTAGCTGGGGAAAACCTCTGTTGGGGATGAAACACTTCTCTGCTGAAGATGAACCAAAATTCTGGCGGGTAAAAACACATATCAGACCCTGTGTTGGGAAGAAACATTCACAACCCTGTTGGGAAACAAACGCTCACGACCATGCTGGGGATGGCAATACTATTTCAAACCCGACTGCTGGGGAGATAATAGACTCTGATAGCTCTCAAACTTGCTTGGAGAGAAAATATCTGCTGGGGAATGCTCACAGATAATGACCTACAAAACAACCACAATCAACATGCCCCAGGGATACATGGACAAGATACGCTCAAGTGTCCTCAACATTCAAAATGATTTTCAAATGCTTTATCTTTCTGCAAGTTATTGTTAAGCCTTCATGTTTTTATATGCAATGTTTATCAAAAATTCGGACGTCTTTGAAAACAAAACAGTAAAATAAAAACAAGAGAGCTATTTATCTGAATAACGACTTTTATTGATTGAAAATGCGCCTGAAAAGGCGATTACATTGGGAAGCAATTCCTAGGAAGAGGCAATTGCGCACAAAAGGAAAAAATCTATCCTAATGGCAATGTGAACACGGCATCCACTATTTCCCAATCCTGTTATAACTCACAGATCATCGGTTTTCCTCCCAACTCCTTGCTTTCTGAGAAGAATGACTGGACCAATCATATCTTTCGAGATGGCACATGACGAAGCGTGATGAAGTACAGATAACTCAGACTGTAGTCTTCGCTTTAATCCCTCTTTTGGCTGGATCGCCCTTTCGGGTTTTCAATCCACCGGGATACTCATTTTTGCTTAAGCCGCCCTTGCGGGTTTTCGACTTACCGGGTGTACAATTCCTTTTCATTTTATCCCTAATTTTTGCCTGAACCTTTTCTTTCTGTTTTTTGGTTCGCCGGGATGCCCTTTTTTGCCTGGACTCTTTTGTTCTTTTTGTCCAGCGGGTCAATTTATGCGAAGTATTTTTTGACTACATCTGAGTTAACAGGGGACGGGAAATCTTCACCATCCATAGTTGTAAGCATCAAGGCTCCACCGGAGAAGACCTTCTTCACAACATATGGACCTTCATAATTAGGAGTCCACTTGCCCCTGTTATCTGTACCGGGAGGAAGGATCCTCTTCAGAACTAGATCACTGATCTGATAGCTCCGAGGACGCACTTTCTGATCAAAGGCTCGCTTCATCCTTCTCTGATATAACTGCCCGTGGCACACAGCTGCTAGCCGTCTCTCTTCGATAAGGCTTAACTCGTTAAACCTTGTCCGAATCCACTCGGCCTCGTCCAGCTTGACATCCAACAATACCCTCAGAGAAGGGATCTCCACTTCAATAGGTAGGACTGCTTCCATACCATACACAAGGGAGTAAGGGGTTGCCCTGGTCGACGTACGTACTGATGTACGGTACCCATGCAAAGCGAAAGGCAACATCTCATGCCAATCCTTGTACGTCACGACCATCTTCTGCACAATCTTCTTGATATTCTTGTTCGCCGCCTCTACAGCACCATTCATCTTTGGTCTGTAAGTAGAAGAATTGTGATGTTCAATCTTGAAATCTCTGCAAAGTTCTTTCATCATCTTGTTGTTGAGATTCGAACCATTGTCAATGATGATTCTCTCAGGAACTCCATAACGACAGATGATTTCTTTCTTGATGAACCGGGCAACCACTTGTTTGGTAACGTTAGCATAGGAAGCTGCTTCCACCCACTTGGTGAAGTAGTCAATCGCGACCAGGATGAAGCGATGTCCATTCGAAGCAGTAGGCTCAATCTTCCCAATCATGTCAATGCCCCACATGGCAAACGGCCAGGGCGAGTTCATGACATTCAACGGGCTTGGTGGTACATGCACCTTATCAGCATAAATTTGACACTTATGGCACTTCCGAGCATACTTGAAGCAGTCGGATTCCATAGTCATCCAGTAATAACCGGCTCTCAACAGTTTCTTCGACATTGCATGACCACCAACATGGGTACCAAACGAACCCTCATGCACTTCTTGCATCAACATGTCTGCTTCGTGTCTATCCACGCATCTGAGCAAGACCATGTCAAAATTCCTCTTATACAGCACATCATCCTGATTCAAGTAAAAGCTTCCAGCTAGCCTTCTCAGGGTCTTCTTGTCATTCTTCAACGCACCTTCAGGATACTCCTGAGTCTTGAGGAAGTTCTTGATGTCATAATACCACGGCTTCTCATCGATCACAACAGCCTCGGCTGCAAACACATACGCAGGCCTTTCGAGTCGATTCACTGCAACATGTGGCACATGATTCCACCAATAAACTTTTATCATAGAGGATAAAGTAGCCAAAGCATCAGCCATTTGATTCTCATCCCGCGGGACATGATACAACTTCACCTTCTTGAAGAACGTCAGTATTCTTCTGGTGTAATCTCTATACGGAATCAAATGCGTCTGGTTCGTATTCCAATCCCCATTGACCTGATTGATCACTAGAGCGGAATCTCCAAAAATGTCAAGCGTTTTAATTCTCAAATCAATGGCTTCTTCTATTCCCATGATACAAGCCTCATACTCAGCTTCATTGTTGGTGACGTCAAAAGTCAATCTGGCAGAGAAAGGTATATGAGCACCTTTCGGATTGATCAGCACTGCACCAACACCATTACCATTCACATTCACAGCCCCATCGAACATCAGTATCCACTTGTCATCAGGATCCGGTCCTTCCTCGACAAGAGGTTTTTCACAATCTTTCATCTTAAGATACATGATGTCTTCATCAGGGAATTCAAACATCATAGGCTGATAGTCGTCGATCGGTTGTTCGACGAGATAGTCTGACAAAACACTACCTTTGATAGCCTTTTGCGACGTGTATTGAATATCATACTCTGTTAAGATCATCTGCCAACGGGCAACACGCCCGGTGAGAGCCGGCTTCTCAAAGATGTATTTCACTGGATCCATCTTAGAAATCAACAAGGTAGTATGGTTCAACATATACTGCCTCAGTCGGCGAGCAGCCCAGGCCAAAGCACAGCAAGTTTTCTCGAGCAGTGAATATCTTGTTTCACAGTCGGTAAACTTTTTGCTAAGGTAGTATATGGCATGCTCTTTTCGACCAGACTCGTCATGCTGTCCCAATACACACCCCATCGAGTTCTCGGTAACTGACAAGTACATTATCAATGGTCTCCCTGGAACTGGAGGAATCAGGATCGGAGGTTTCTGTAAATATTCTTTTATCTTGTCAAAAGATTTCTGACAATCATCATTCCATTTGATTGCCTGATTCTTTCTGAGCAATTTGAATATTGGTTCACACGTGGAAGTTAGGTGAGATACAAACCTTGCAATGTAGTTCAATCTCCCTAAAAACCCACGAACCTGCTTTTCAGTTTTCGGTTCAGGCATTTCTTGAATAGCTTTGACTTTAGCTGGATCAACCTCAATCCCTTTCTCACTGACAATGAAGCCTAACAGCTTCCCTGATCTCACCCCAAACGTGCACTTGTTCGGATTCAGCCTCAGTTTGAACTTGACCAATCTGTCAAACAACTTCTGCAAGTTAACCAGGTGTTCCTCTTCTGTCTGCGACTTCGCAATCATATCATCCACGTACACTTCGATCTCTTTGTGCATCATGTCATGAAAGAGAGTCGTCATTGCCCTCTGATAGGTAGCACCGGCATTCTTCAGCCCAAATGGCATCACCTTATAGCAGAACGTGCCCCAAGGTGTAATGAATGTCGTCTTTTCCATGTCCTCTGGCGCCATCTTAATCTGATTATAGCCTGAGAAACTGTCCATGAAAGAGAATACCGAGGATTGAGCCGTATTATCCACCAATACATCGATGTGAGGTAATGGGAAGTGATCTTTCGGACTCGCTCTGTTCAGATCCCGGTAATCGACACACATTCTGACTTTGCCATCCTTCTTCGGCACAGGAACGATGTTGGCTACCCACGGTGGGTACGTTGTTACTGACAAGAAACCCGCATCGAACTGCTTCTGAACCTCTTCCTTGATTTTCACCGCCATATCAGGACTCGTTCTACGAAGCTTCTGCTTGACCGAAGGACAATCGTCTCTGAGAGGTAGTCTATGAACCACAATATCAGTATTCAACCCAGGCATATCTTGATAAGACCAGGCGAATATCTCCACATACTCTCTCAGCATCTCGATCAATCTGCTCTTGATCTCTGGTTTCAAAGCAGCCCCGATCTTGATATCCCTTCTGGCGTCCTCAGTACCAAGATTAACAATCTCCAACTCTTCCTGATGAGGTTGGATGACCCTTTCCTCTTGCTTCAACAATCTAGCCAATTCTTTCGGGAGTTCACCGTCTTCATCACTCTCCTCTTCAGCTTGGTAAATGGGATTGTCGAAATCATACTGAGCCATAGCAGATTTGTTCATAGTGGATGCCATAAGGTCACTTCTGCATGTTTTAATGTTTCGTTTTAGAAAAAGATTTCAATAAAGTCATAAAAACAAAAACATTGCCATTTTTATTTTTTGAAAAAACGAAAAATAACAAAAATAGAAAGACAGGGATCACAAAATTGTTTACAAAACATCCTTTATTAATGATAAAGATTGAAAACATGAGGCCCTACAATGAACCACTACGCCTTGGGCAGAACGTAGGGTTTTGTGCAGAATGAAAAAACAAAAGAAAATTACTCTGTCTGAAGAGTAACTTGGACTATATCCTCCGCAGTCCAGTTGTTGATCATTTCCCCTGGTGCACTCGGGCGAACCCAGCAGTCGAGATCAATGTCACTGTCACTGTCTTCAACATCAGCTGCGAAGACGTCACCATGGCTCATCAGCCCTGCGCTGGTAAAGGTACTAGGACCTGCTGCCCCTTGCTCTGCTCGGAGAGGCTCATATCCAATGCCAAACTTGTCCTCCTTGACAGGCAAGTCCACCATCTTGCCCCAGCCTTCAGCCTTACCGGAATCAACAACCTCCTTAGCCTGCTTGTAAGAAGTAATTGAAGCACCTGACTTCCTCTGCTCAGCATACGCCACCTTCTCGAGAGCCACCGTCTCGAACGCCTGGCATAAAGTCTCGTGGATCTCGCCATCCACCTCGACATATTTGAACGAGGATAAATGACTCACCAAGATATCCTCTTCACCGCATACGGTCACAATCTGACCATTCCAGACGTATTTGAGCTTCTGATGGAGAGTCGACGAGACCGCCCCCGCCGCATGAATCCATGGACGTCCCAGTAGGCAACTGTAAGCAGGCTGGATGTCCATGACATAGAAGACGATGTCAAACTCCTCAGGACCTATCTTTATGGGCAAAGTGACTTCCCCAAACACAGAACGTTTGGATCCGTCAAAAGCACGAACTACGAGGTCACTAGGCGTCAGCACAACCCCCTCAACAGGTATCTTCTTCAAGATTTGCTTCGGCAACACATTCAACGAAGAACCCGTGTCCACCAGTACGTGAGACAGTACAGCCCCCTTGCACTCCATAGTGATGTGCAAGGCTTTATTATGATTCCTCCCCTCGGGCGTCAGATCAAGATCTGTGAACCCCACGCCATGTCGGGTACTCACATTGGCAATTACACCTTCAAGCTGGTTGACTGAAATCTCCTGAGGTACATACGCCATATTTAACATCTTCAACAAGGCGTCTCTATGTGCCTCAGAACACAGCAGCAGAGAAAGAATAGAGATTTTGGAGGGAGTTTGGTTGAGTTGATCCACAATTTTGTAGTCACTCTTCTTAATTATGTGCATGAACTCCTCCACGTCCTTTTCAAACGAGCCACCAGGCACGTTCGTTTGAGCAGGCGTTTCGTCAACCACGGCTTGTTTGCCCTTAGCTCTAGTAGATGCCTCAACATTGGCATCCCTCAACGATTGAGGCGCAAACAGCCGACCACTGCGAGTAAAGCCTCCTGGACCACCCACATTATCCACAGCAGGACTCACAATCGCCGGAGCTTTACTGACAGGCACATTAATCGTCACGGGTGCTTGATTCGAAGGTTTGACCCTATTCTCAGCCCTCCTGTTGCTTCGGTAGGCATTGTCATACTTCCACGGCACAGCATTACTGTTCACAGCCCTTCTTACCGGAGCAACGATTGTTGTTGGAGTACTGGCGGAAACTGGTGCAGCAATGGTAACTGGATTACCACTTGTTGTAGGCGTACGTCCCTCAGGCGGTTTGAAGAATATCGTGACAGTAGACACTGCCCCACGATCTCTGTTGTCGGCCCTACCAAACTGGACACAACCCTCATCAATCAGACTCTGGATGCCAGCCCTTAACAGTTCACAACCAATCTCAGCATCTGCACATCCCACACAATCTTCATCACAGCCCGGATGAATACCGCTACTCAACAGACGGCCCTTTACCACAAGCAGAGAGGTCTGAATCTCTTCAACCCGGACAACCAGATCTCCAACCTCACTATCAACACAGTTTACCTGGTGAGCACCATGCGCCAGCATGGGATTGTTAACAATGTTAGGCACAGGAGAGAAATTGATCGCCTTGGAATCGATCAAATCCTGGACTTTGTGCTGAAAAGCCCGACACTTCTCGATATGATGTCCTGGTGCTCCAGAATGGAAATCGCACCGGACATTAGCATCGTACCCAGGTGGCAAAACAGTTGGTGGAGCCATAGTTCTCAATTCCACAAAACCTAATCTGAGCAACTCAGGCAGTAGCTCAGCATAGGTCATGGGCAAGGGATCAAACCGTCTGTCAGGATGCAGCCTCTGCCTCGGCTGATAAGGACGTTGTTGTTGTTGTTGTTGTTGTTGTTGTCTCGGTTGTTGCGGAGGTTGACGTTGTTGAGGTGCAGGGATGGTCACTGCAGCAACCTGTCTATACTGATTCTGATTTCTGTTCGGCCCTCGGCGGTGCTGAACAACATTGGTTTCACCTTCTCTACGGCGAGGTGCCCCAGAGAAAGGTTTCTTGGATGAAGAGGAACCCACATCACTGATCTTCCCAGCCTTGATTGAACTCTCGGTTCTTTCACCACAGATTACAACATCAGAGAAGCTTCCAAATGGGCAACTCCCCATTCGGTCCATGAACACCCCTTGAAGCGTGCCGATGAACATGTCAGTCAGCTCTCTCTCCAACATCGGAGGTTGCACCCTTGCGGCTAGCTCGCGCCATCTCTGAGCATATTCTTTGAAGCTCTCACCGGTCTTCTGACACAGGCTCTGCAGTTGGGTTCGGCTCGGAGCCATGTCCATGTTGTGCTTGTATTGCCTCAGAAAGGCTTCTCCCAGATCTTTCCAGCTTCTGACTGATTCTTTCTTCAGGTCCATGTACCAGTCCAAAGACGCTCCAGACAAACTGTCTTGGAAAAAGTACATCCACATCTTCTCGTCGTCAGTGTAAGCAGAGATCTTCCTGAAGTAAGCCTGCACATGGGTGCGAGGACAGGAGGTACCGTTGTACTTTTTCGAATGCGGGCGCTTTGAACTTGTACGGGATCCTCAAACCCTCTACTAGCCCCATATTTGTAACATCGAACCCCAGAGAGTTCAGACACTCCATGGCACGGACTTTCTCAGCAAGGGCATCCACTTTTCTATCCCTCTCTCCGGTTCTCACAACTTCATCCTCATCACTGAGCAGAGTGAACATGTCCTCTTGCCTATCAACAAGCGGAGCAGTATGATGAACAGGAGCCCGGGTAGCTCTGACATTGACAGTCTCTGCAGCAAGAGGTTGTCCATTGATCCTTATTCCTCTGAGTTCATCCCCGACGGCATAGTCGTTGGCGGGAGCAGCAGTGACATTCTCATGAACGGGTGCACCAACAGGTGAAGCACGGTTGGATGTCTGAATCACAGTCTCTTGTCTCCGAACCAGGGCTCGTAGCTCTTCCTAACCTTGCGCAACCCCTTGCACCATCGTCATAAACTGGGCCATGTTTGCCCTCATCTCAGCCAACTCAGTCTGGACCTGATCCATACTTCTCTGATGATTGAGTCTGGTTGAGTAACGATGCGGTCGACGGTCAGCAATCCTGTCTCAGTCAGGAACCAAAGTGAGAAGCCTCTCCAAACATGTCTGTAATACAAGGATGTAATGTGCATGATATGCATGAGGCGGATGCGAATGCTATTTTATCATGAATGATCCTGATAAAAGATATGCGTATGCGAGTTAACTTTTTTTGATTTTTTCATGCATTATTATTTTTTTGAAAAATAAACATGCTATGATGCAAATGATGCGAACATGACTGGTCAGGCTGTGCGTCTCAAGGCACAGGATCAGAGCTTCGGCTTGAATTCTGATATCATGAATCCATCTGAAACCCAAAGTCAACTGATACTGTCATCTGAACCCAATCTGAGAAAACCGAGTCACCAACAGAACACTGAGTCACCATAAAGTCACACCGGTCACCAACAGTCACCATCTGTACCTGTTAAAGTGATCATTCCCTCCCCACTCACGGGTGTTGTCTAGGCCAGGGTAAGGTCGAGAGAAATGCAGGATAAACAACCCTTTCAAGAATATCATCCTGTGCACACCAGATATATGCACCGATAATACCCCATTAGAGTCTGAACTGCTCGTGATATCAATGTTCCGCTAAGTGGCGTACACCACCCGCTTCCCATGAATCACTCTATTCCTAGGTTTCCTATATTGCACTCATAGCCTGGGTATTGGGCCTTTTACCTCATAGAACTCCCACCCCCACACAGAGAAACACAGCCAGCACAGCAGATGAATATGAATAAATGCAAACATTAATGCAAACAATAAATGCAAACATTAAACAATGAATGCAATAAATAACACAGCAAGAAGCAACCAAAGCCCTAACCTAGAGAGCGCTAGGAGAGACTCGCTTAGGGAAGATGGACCAGCACAGGTCAACTTCTCTATTATCCCCAGCAGAGTCGCCAGCTGTCGCATTACGCGAAAAACCGGCGGGAAACGAAGAACAACAGAGCCGCCACCGTGCGTTATTTATCCCAAAAGAGGGAAAGGAAACGCTCAGAGTAAACCTGGAAAGAACATGGTCTCGCGACCAAAGAGAATGGGATCGGGAGTCGGTTATGCGAAGGGAAGGTATTAGCACCCCTACGCATCCGTCGTACTCGACGGGATCCACGCACTAAAGGAAGGAATATGGTTGCTAAAACACTGCTCACACACACACACACTGGCTGAAAGAGACACAAGAAAACAAACGAGACTGACTCGGCAGGATATCGCATCCTGGGCCTACTTAGTCTATCAGGCATAGACATCAGAGTCAAAGTAGTTCGAACTGGGGCAACGACACATGCTCGCTAGGATGTCGCATCCTATGCATACGTATCTCCTTTGGACGAAGGAGAATCAGAGCATTCGTAGCTCGGCTAACACGCACACAAACAAATACAGGCGAAGGCAAGCATGGAGCCCGAATGCCAATCACTGGACTTACATCAGCATCCGAACCAAAACACACACAAGAAGGCAAACGTGGAGCCCGACTACCAATCACTGGACTTACATCAGCATCCGAACCAACAAACCCACACTAGGACCCGAATGCCACTCGATGGACTTACATCAGCTTCCAAGCACACAACAACACAAAACAAAGACACAGGCGCCCAGAGAGATCTGCTCATCTCCTGCCTACGTACCTCATCTGGTATGAGGATCAGGGCGACGTAGTTCCCCTACGAAGGGATACAGGACTAGCCTAACCAGATAACAGAGGGAGACACAACTAGGGAGACTACGACTCGAGCCTAGATGTTATCATGCAAAATCATCCCTAAGTCAAGGTTTCTAGCTAACTTGCACAGGAAGCAAGCCTACCCTAAAGCACAAGCAATAGCAAACAAAGCATTCACAAGTAGCACACACTATATACACACAAGTGGGGCTCAATCAAAGGGTAGAATGCAAGAGCAAGTCATCTGTATATGGGTGGTGTCAGCTCTTAACCTTGACATTGAGAGTCAAGGTGAAGCTAGATGAAAGGTGAGTGAAGATGAGACTTCACAGCTCTTATCCCTGGCCAGGGAGAGCTTTAGACAAAGAAGTGTGGGTCCAGAAAGTGGGAACCCTTCTACACTTTAAGACACTGACACAACTGTACATTGTACAAGATCTTGGGTTTGTATCCCAATGCATCAACACCTTGGTGTGAGCAGAGGGATGACTCAACAGAAGAGCGGGAGATAGATTGCATATCTCTCTTATCCGCCAATTGCCTCATAGAGGTCTTTACCTGCTTGGGGACAAAAATAAACAAGCACAAACATTGCCTCTTAAGGAGGACTTCAGACAGGTGCCTGGCTAGGTAACAAGCCAGGTCTTCCAGACTACATGGAGACAAGGATGTTATACCTCAATGCAAATTTCTTATCAAGCTAAGCAAAGCAATATTAGCAACTAATGTACCTGAAATCAATCAAATACAATCAGTATACCAATCACAAAACTAAACAGCAAATGGTTCACAGTTAACTATACAGACAAACACAAGCCAATGCACAAAGGTGCAAGCCATTAAGGCTCAAACTCAAGTATCAATCCCTGCAAAACAAAGTCAAAATTAGCTATACACAAGTCACAAATCAAGTCCAATGGAAGCACACCATCAAGCAAAGGCCATTTGTGCTATTAACCTGAAACATAACTCAAAAGTGAGATCACAAACCACTAGTCCAAGACTAGGGTCAAAAGGAGATGAAAAATCCAAAACAGCAAGTGAAAAATGATCAAAACCAAGATAAATCAATTAAGAAGAGAATCCAATTGGTCTCGTGTCTAAACTATGCACCAAATTCATTTCATGCACAATTTAAGTCAAACTAGGCAAGTGTGGACCACATATGAGCAAACAGAATGATCACACTCAAACAAAAACCAAACAGCTCAATAAATTCCACAAAAATTCAAGTCTAAACAGAACACATTCAATGAGCTACATATCAAATTTCATAGCATTTGGATAATGGGAAGTAGGGAAATTAAATCCAACAAGTCAGAACATGCAAAAATCAATCCAAACTAGGCCACAAAGCATGTGTCAATTTCAAGCAAATGTAAAACAGTGACAACAAATGAGAAATGAATAGGACCAAAGCCAAAATGACATTGAACATGTTAAGAACCACTCCACCAAATTTCAGCTTCATATGATAAGGTATGGAAATTTCATAAGCCATGTAAGTTAATCACTCAAGAAAACCCTAAAAATGACTAAACAGCAAACAAAAATCCCAATCAAATAGGAAATGGCTCAACAAATCCTACAAAATATCATGGTGAAACTAGACATATAGTTGGTATCGCATGCAAAAATTGGGAGCAAATGGCAAAGCATAGGCATAGAAACAAAATTCATGAAGTTGACATAACATAGTGTGCTATACATTGTCACTCTCAACTTAATCACATCATATCTCTCTAACCAGGAACTCAAAATTAGCAAACTATACATCAAAATCACCAGAAAAGAGTCAAGAACATGCCTATACAATTTCAATCATTTTGGACAAGGCATCAAGATTTCATAATAAAAATGGTAAAACATACATCAAATGCATACATGATCAAAGGCATTAGGCAAAGTCAAAAAATTCACCAGGCACAACTTTGACTATCATACCTAAAAACAACTAGAGGAAATTTGGAGATCAATGCAAAAATTCCCACTCAAATTGGATAATCCATGATTTAATTATGATTTTTTGAAGTTTATTGATGAAATGAAATTTTTATTTAGCATTTAAAATGAAATAAGAATAACCGCGTGGCAAACTTGTAATTACATGAGGCCAGGATCAAAACTCTGTGTTTTATTAAAAACGCTGGCAACGTGTGATTGGATGTGATCCGCGGGAAACAGGATTTTGAAAACTTGAGCCAGGCAATCGGATCGAAACACGTATTGGACGTCTTCTTCCTCATGTTCGTCAAACAAATCTCCAGAAAATGCATATGAACAATTTCTCACTAAAACGAACAAATCGCACATGGACAGACTCGTCATTCAATGAGGATTAACAATATCACAATGATTTCAGCTAAAACTCAACCTATAAAAAGCTTCGATCAAGAACAGTTTGAACATCCAAACTTAAATCCTAGATTTCTCAATGAATATCCAACGAAAATGCACGATTCAAGCTTCAGATTACTCAGCAATGAATACTCTATCGAATCCATACCCTAACTTAAGCAATTATGAAGATCTAAATCCAACCTTAATTTGAGTGCAGTTCGAAATTCGATGAATTCGAGCCTTGAAATCCAAAAACAGATGCGCAGCAAGGTGTGGATAAGGAGATGGAACCAACTTTTCAGCTTGAAGCAACTCCAATTCGCGGCAATCTTCAACGGTCATACACAAAGTGCAAATGCCATGGCCATGGATCTTCAAGGTTCTTCTACTGTGAGCTTCAACAGAACTCTTACTCCGCCTACAAATGATGATCCACAAGAGAAACAGCAGAAAAATGGAAGAAATCTTGATGAATCACGAAAAAAAGTGGAAGTGCAAAGTGTGAAAAATTGAGGGAATTTGTGAGATTTTCTGTTTAGATCTGAAAGAATGAAAATGTAATTAAGCATTCTGTTATGATTAGAACCTTTATACCTCACACTAATCCAAAATTTAATCTCAATTAAGCAAATTGGAATGATTAGTATAAAATGCATTTTTCATGACTTTGGCCAAAATGCCCTTTTCCAAGCCAGTCAATGTAACAGTCCAAACTTGGTTCAAGCAAGTTCTAAATACCATTTGTGATGTGTATGAAAAGGTCCCATGTGCAAATTCCATGTAATTCACAAAATCACTATTTCACACCAAAAATGCTAAATAGTTCACTTAAAAAATGCCATTTTGCTATGATAATTTTTGATGAAATGAAATGATGCACCATGAAAGTTCATATGAAATGTGGTTTTCTCAAAGAAAAATCAACCAATTTGGCCTTTCCATGTGAAAGTTATGGCACTTTGAATTTATGCATTTTCTGAAAATGAATGGACCATATCTTGCCAACCACACATGGGAATTTCAAGTTCTTGGACTTTTTGGAATGGTGAGAATAAGATCTTCAACTTTCATGTTGGACAAAATTCCATTTGAAGCTTATATGATGAAGTAATTTGAAGGAGAAAAACTTTCCATTTTGGGCAATTGAAATTACAGGTCACCTGCCATTTTAGGAAACTTTTGATCTGACTTTATTTTCTTCAACCTTGATCTTTGGTATGTCAAATGAGACTTATATGGACATGAATGAAGCCTTTCAAACCATCTCCCACCTTCAAATCCATAAAGTCAGGCACAGTTGACCACAGTTGACCACAGTTGACTTTCTATGGTTTCAGCTAAAATTCAGCTTGACTGATGACTTCTGAGCATCCAATCTTTGGCCAAATCACTTCACAATGATCCTTAGACCATATGAGCTTGATAAATCAACCCTAGGGCTTTGTCTCAATGGAAATGGCACATGCTTGCTTGTTTGACCTGATCTCCTGACCAGTTTGACCTAATTTGTCAGCTGAACTTGCACTTGGGCAAATGGCTATGCAATGCTATGCAATGGACTTTGTTATGCTAATGACCTAAAAATGAAAATGTATGCACAAAAGGTAGGGTGCAAATTTGAGGTGCTACAGGCGGTCCAGGAAAAAGAGGGATTGAAACGAACAACTGCGTCTGGCATGATCGTTTGTGCTTTGGTTAAGACACGTGGATAATACCCGGTAGGGATCAGTTGGAATTGTCTTGTTCAAAAGGCAGAAAGCACGGAGAGTCTGAGGACATATGGGGTGTAACCGAGTTGGAACTCGATGAGATCATGGGTTTCACATTGCCATTAGGATAGATTTTTCCTTTTGTGCACAATTACCTCTTTCCAAGAATTGTTTCTTTTGTATTGCTCATTTGAGCCACACTTTTTCAATCAATAAAATGCATATTCAGTCAAATAATTTTGTTTTTGTTTTTCATTACCGCTTTGATTGCAAAAACATCCGATTATTTTGATAAAGAATTTTGCATTTTAAGACATACAGGTCCCTTCCAATGCATGTTTATAAGATTGAGAACTTGAAATCTTATTCGGAAGGTTGAGTGACCCAAGTGTTGAAATCTTGACACGCCTGGGGCACGGTTTTATCTAACGATCTCTTTTGCAGGTGCTGTTAGATATTTTTCACTCACTTGCAGGTTGTGATGTGGAAGCTTTTGACTAAACAATCCCCATGGAGTCCAATCAGGGACGAATGAATAGAAGAGCGGTGAAAAAGGGACGACGAGACGTACGACGATCCTTGAAATTAATCAAGAAGACTCTTCAAAGTCGGAAGATTGAAAAGTTTGTATAAATCCCAGGAGTTCGCTCTCCGTCGAGTGCGGAGCAGTCGGGAATACAAGGTGATGAATCAGAAAAGTCCAGACGAGTCTGGGAGTTCTAAAAATTGGAAAGCTGATATGGGAGTTGGATATGAATATCATGGTTCGATGAGTCGTCGGGTGTTCAGTACCAGACTGTCCTCCTCCCCAAGCAGAGTCGGAATGATTAATTCCCTAGCAGATCCAGGATCTGTGACTTCCCTAGCAGGGTCAGGATGGTCATCCCCAGCAGGTTTTAGATCAATGCTTCCCCAGTCGCCAGGCCTGAAGGTTGTTGTTTCCCAGCGGAGGTATCTGTGAGTGGTGGTTTCCCAAGCAGAGTCTGGAGTGTTGCATGCCCAGCAAGTCAAAGACTATTGTATCCCCACAGAGTGCGTTGGTGGTTCTTATCCCCAGCAATTCCCCAAGCGGATCGGGTGCAAAGGAGATATTATCCCCAGCAAGGGTTGCCTTTTCCCAGCAACAGTGCTATTCCCCAGCAGGGTGGAAATCGGAGTGTTGACGAGTTCCTCAGCGGAGTGTCTCGAGCTCCCCAGAAGAGTCCCTTGAGGGGGATACTTTTTATGCATTCATCATGTAGAGTAAGCATAGCATATTGCATAATAAATCGCGTAGCATTTCCATGATTATGGAGCATTACGCTGAAAAAATCAATCATGCATCATATTGCAAGCATAAGCTAGTCTCGAACCGTGGTTATCGTTTGAGAAGTGGTTTAGCCCGAGGGTGAAGGTGTTACTCCGAGGAGTTTAGCATCATGATTGTGAACCAAAGGTATTCCCCAGTAGTGCGATATTGGAGGAAGAGTTTCTGTCGAGCAGAGATGGGAATGTTAATCAAAGAAGTTTCGGGATCCAAAAAGAGAAAAACAAGAAAGAATAATCCCCAGCTAAACGAAAGGTGTTTGTTGGCTAAGGGTGAATAGAGAATAGCCGGTTCAGGGCTTATTATCCCCAGCATGAGTCATTGGCACGCGTGCCGACTCACTTATCACGGTTCCTTTTTGCCGATGCTGATAGGCATGAAGAGTTTTACGGTATCCAGACCGAGATGGTAGTCAGACCAGTTTTCCGGTGTCCAGACCGAGGTGGCATTCAGGCCAGTTTCCGATTTCCAGATCGAAGAGGTTCTCAACAATCAGGACGAAGAACTTGTGGCGCTCAGGCCCGTTTCCGATTTCCAGATCGAAGAAGTTTCCAACAGTCAGGTTGAAGTACTTGTGGCATCCAGGCCAATCTTCCGGTGGTCAGACCGAGGCGGGTATTCAGACCGATGCGGCGTTCAGGCCAGTTCCGATTTTCAGATCGAAGAAGCTTCCGACGATTAGATCGATGCAGCTCGTGGCAGTCAGGCCAGTTTCCCGGTATCCAGACCGAGGCGGTATCCAGACCGAGGCGGTATCCAGACCGAAGTGGTGTTCAGACCGAAGTGGTATTCAGACCAAGGTGGTGTTCAGACCAAAATGGCGTTCAGGCTAGTCTCCCGGTGTTCAGACCGACATCAATACTCTCATATTCCGATGTTCAGTATGCAGATTGACAAGCGGCGTTCAGGCCATGGTTATCTCTGTGATTCTGACATATTTTTGTTTCGGTGATCAGGCCGACTTTCTCCGTATCAGACGGATGTTTCTTCTTCCGAGATTGTTTCTTTGCCGATTCTGACAAGCATTGTTAATTATTTCCCATCAGAGTGCAAATTGTTCGTCTGTTCTTGGTATTCAATCACTCTTCATACTGATCATCTGAAAGCCGAGGCTATTCATATCGACAGGTTCACAGTGGATTGAATAGGGGCAGCTGTAACACCTCAAAATTTGCTCTCCTCTCTTGGGACTAGCTTAGCATATTGCATTTAATTTTTTAGGGCATTAGGCATTGCATCTTTGCATATCATGTGGCAACATTAAGCAAGTCATCCTCCTAGGTCTTGATCAGAAGATAAAGAGGTTAAGATGCAAGCTGAGGGTTTCATGAATTGATCACTAGCCATCTGAGGGTTTTGTGATTCAAATTAGGGTTTCTTGGTTGTTCAGGGAGGATTGATCATCATCTTGGGAAATGGTACATCATCATCATCATGGTTTTATCATCACCAAGAGATTCATTATGCTTGATCAGATACCTTGAGATTAGGGTTTTGACCTCTGGTCAACCCTAATCATCTAAATTGTGCCAATCAGGGCTTGTTAAGGAGATGGGGTTTCAATGGATATGGGGATCATCATATGGTTTCATTGAGCTTATGGAAGCTAGGGTTTCATGTTTGAGCCATTTCATCAGGAGTTTGAGGCTCGAGTTCATCAGTCAAGCTGAAATTCATCTATCAGTCAGCAAAAGTCAACCACAAGTCAACTGATGGATTTGGAGGTGGGAGAGGGTTAGAGACATTTCATTCATGTCCAAACAAGTTTCATTTGACATTTCAAACATCAAGAATGAAGAAAATAAAGTCAGATGGAAACTTTCCAAAAATAGAAAGTGACTTGTAATTCAAAATTGCCAAAAATGGAAAGGTTTTCTCCTTAAAATTACATGTCCAAAAATGCTTCAAATGAAATTTGGTCCAACTTTAAAGTTGAAGATCTTGCTCTCACCTTTCCAAAAAGTCCAAGAACATGAATTTCTCATTTGTGGTTGGCAAGTTATGGATTGATCATTGTCAAGAAAAGTTGAATTTCAAAAGTGCATAACTTTTGATTCACAAGGCCAAATGGAGTGAGACTTTTTTGAGCAAATTTCTTTTGATGTCCTCTATCCAAAACAAGCATTACATTTCATTAAAACTCATCACACAAAAAGTGCATTTTTCAAGTGGACTTAATTTGAAAATTGGAGGGAAAAAGGTCATTTTGCAAAATAGGCATGGCATATACTCAATTCCACTTGCATTGGCCTAGAAACCACATTTCTGATGTGAATTGGTACAGAAACCTGCACTGTTACATTGATTTTCATGTGAAGGGTGAATTGGCCAAAATGCTAAAATGCACCAAAACTTGATTTCACTTAAACCATTGCATTTACACTAAACATGATTAACAACATCATTAACACCACATATATAAACTAAATCATAACTGTTTTCTGATTAACCATAACAGAATTGAGATCTAGATCTGAAAATCACAAAACTCTTCATCTTTCTCTCTCACTTTTTCTGCAATTTTCTTCACAAACCTTGCCAAGATCTTCATCAATCCATGATCCATGTGCATTATTGAAGATGTTGGAAGCAAGAACTAGCAGAATTCGAGCTCAATTTGGAACTGTTGAAGTGAAGTTCAACAATGGCAATTTGAGATTTCAGCAAGATCGTGTACAAGCAACCTCCAAACCTTGTTCCATTCATCAACTCAAGCCTTGAAGATCATCTGTTTTGCATTCACAAGGCCAGAAAATAACAAATCCATCACTGTGCTTCAATTAAGGTGAGATTTCGACCGGCCTAATTCTTGAAATTAATTGATGCTTCTTGTAGATCTTTGAGAGTAGAGTAATCTGCACTTTGAACCACTGAATTTGGTTGAGAAATGAGAAAGTTATGTCGATTGGAAGTTTGATGCACCAATATGTTTTGCTTCGATTCTTTTAAATTAGGATGAGTTAGGATTAATTGATCATGGATTCATGATGTGCATTGAGAGACCTTTCCAATGATATGCGTTTTGTTGATTTTGGTGAACATGTGTTCTTAAGCTAGGGTTTGGATGAAGAACATGATGAACGTGTGAAAAATTTCCAGAAACCGTGTTTTGATTCTCTTTTCCGCGTTTTGCATGACGTTGGTTGTTAGTTACTGTTGCGCGCTTCTTTTTGAATTACTGTAGCCTTCGATCCTTCGCCCAAGCATTTCTCATTTTTGCCTTGCACATTTTATTTCATTAGGCTTCATATATTTCACATGCCATTTCTTCATGTTTTTTTATTTTTTCTCAACATTAGAAAATTCATAACTTCATAACCATTGATCCAATTAACATGAAATTTTTCGTGCCATGATCCTTGTAACCTCTACTATTTTTTGGTTATTTTTGCAAAAATTGTGCACGTGTGATTTTCTGTTTTGGCTAGGGTTTGATTAGATGTGTTCTTTCATGCACCTTGCTTGATGTTTGGCTTGTGAAATGATGATGCCTAATCCAAAATTCTTGAAACTTTGCATGTGTAAACTAGAGACTTTAAGTGACATTTTGGCTTTGAGTTTGTGATTTTATCATTCCTGGTTTGTAAGATATGAGCTGTTGAATCTAGGTGTGACAATTTGTGTCACACCATTTCTTGTCCTACTTGTGGATTTTCATTACCTTGCCATATGAACTTGAAATGAGCTGAAATTTTGCATGATGATAATTCTGGATGTTAGGTTCACATGTGAAGTTTTGTAGAATTTTTTAGTGCATTTCCAATTTGTTTGAGAATTTCCTTTCTGTTTGACCAATTGTGGACCTTTTGTGAGTCATGTTTTTAAATGTTTTTGTGAAATTCTTGATATGTATTGGATGGACTTGAAATTTTTTGGAGTGATTCTAGACACTTTAAAGTTTGCCATGGCTTTAGTTTGGTGCACTTATCATGTTCCTACTCTGTTTTATGATTGCTTGAAGGTGATGCATGATTTAATGCCTTGTATGAGCTTGTTTGAGTATGCTTTGGCTTGATGAATTTAATTGACTTGCTTCCAATTGTCCAAATGGCCTGAAATTTGGTATGCTGATCATGTAATGAGTGCTGTTTAGCCATGATTTTCCTGGGATTTATTGAATTATTTTTGATTGAGTTTGGATTGATTCATTCTGTTTGGTCCTATGAGGTTCTAAATTGCATGCTTTGCACTAAATGCTTGATGAAATGAAATTGATTGATGATATGAATATGAGACCAATTGGATTTGTTTCTTATTTGATTGAACTTGATTTTGGATGAGTTTCATGTTCTGTTGTGAACTATTTCTCTCATTTTGACCCTAGGCCATGTCCTAGTGGTTAGTGCTTAATGTTTGAGTTGTGTTTTCAGGACAAAGAAGCATATGGCATGGAGGAATTAATTCACTTGGCTTGAGTTGCTTGTTTTGATTGATGTTGATTAACATTAAGTTTGTTTTATAGGTGGCTTCTAAGTCATTTGTGTTGAGCATTGGCTTGTGCTTTGCTTGATGCATTGTTTGTGTACAGTTGACTGTTGACTTTTAGTTTGTCTGTTTGACTGTTTGAGCTGTGTACTGATTATGTTAGATTGATTTCAGGTACATTAGTTGCTATAGTTCATTGTGAACTTGCTTTTGCTGTTGCTTGGTTGCTTAACCAATTGAGGTAGAATTCCTTTTCTCCATGTAGTCTAGAAGACCTGGCCTGTTACTTGGCCAGGCACCTGTCTGAAGTCCTCCTTAAGAGGCAATGCTTGTGCTTGTTTATCTTTGTCCCCAAGCAGGAAAAGACCTTGAATAAGGCAATTGGCAGATACAAGAGATGTGCAATCCATCTCCTGCTACTCAGTTGAGTCATCCCTTTGCTCACACAACTGGTGTTGATGCATTGTGGATAGTAACCCAAGATCCTTGTACAGTTGTACAGTTGAGTCAGTGTCATAAGTGTAGAAGGGTTCCCACTTTCTGAACCCACACTTCCTTTGTCTGAAGCTCTCCCTGGCCAGGGATAAGAGCTGTGAGGCACACCCCTCACTCCCATTTCATCTGCTTCACCCTAACTCTCAATGTTAGGGTTAAGAGCTAACATCACCTGATACAGTTGGCTTGCTTTTGCAGCCTAACCCTTGTGTGAGCCCACTTTGTCTGTATATAGTGTGTGCTATTTGTGATTGTTTGCTTTGATTGCTTTGCCTGTTTAGGATTGGCTTGCTGCCTGTGCAAGTTAGGATAGAAACCTTAACATAGGGCTATGATGCATGATAACTATTAGGCTCGAGTCCAGCTCCCTAGTAGTTTGTGTCTCCCTTTGTATCTGGTTAGGTTAGATTTTCTTTCCCGTTCAGGGGAACTACGTCGCCCTGATCCTCATACCAGATGAGGTACGTAGGCAGGAGACCATGCGAGGTCTCTCCGGGCAACCCTTTTTCTTTTTGTGTGTGTTTGCTTGACAGTTGCTAGGCTCGAGTGCCTGACTCCTTAGTAACTTGTTTGTTTGTTAACCCTCCTGGGTGTCAGGATATGGATGTAAGCCCAGCGATTGGCTGTCCGTATCCTGAGTGTTTGTTTGGTTCAGAATCTGATGTAAGTCCAGCGATTGGTGTTCGGATTCCAAGTTTGCCTGTGTTTGTGTGTGTTTTGTTTGGCGTGCGTGAGCCGAACTACGGCAGCTCTGATTCTCATTCCAGATGAGACACGTAGGCATAGGATGCGATATCCTAGCGAGCCCTCTCCTCTCTTCCCCCACCTGTGTTGTTTTCTAGTGTGTGTGTGTGATGTTTGTGAGCAGTTTAGCAACCTTGTTCTGTCTTTTGAGCGTGGATCCCGTCGAGTACGACGGACGTGAGGGGTGCTAATACCTTCCCCTTGCGTAACCGACTCCCGATCCCATTCTCTTTGGTCGCGAGACCATGTTCTTTCCAGGTTTACTTCGAGCGTTTCCTTTCCCTCTTTGGGATAAATAACGCACGGTGGCGGCTCTGTGTTGTTTTGTTTTAGCTCGCCGGTTGTTTTTTCGCGGATGCACCAGCTAGCGACTCTGCTGGGGACTACAGAAGTTGACTTCTTGCTGGTCCATCTTCCCTAAGCGAGTCTCTCCTAGCGCTCTAGGATAGGGTTTAGGTTGCTTGTGCCGCTTTATTTATTGCATTTATTATTCTGATTATGTATATATTTGCATAAATGTTTGCATGCATCATACTATCATGTTGCTGTCCTCTGTACAGGTGGTTCCTCTGTTTTGGGGTGGGTGTTCTAAGTGGGGCTAAAACCCAGGCCCGAGTATACACCTAGGATTAGTGTGGTCTCATGTTGCCTCCTTCATGTTAGGTCAACATGTGTTTGGCAACGTGATGTACCACAAGCCGGACGAGGTTCACCTGAGAGTGCTCTTCCTTTGTGGGGTACTCCACTTTGGTTGAGTCACCTTATCTGAGTTGTTGACTTCGGTGACCGATCTTTCCCGGATCTTTGGTTTAGACGATCTTAAGAGAGCTGCAACGACACACCCGAAAGGGCAAACCCGTTGAGTATCTTTGCCCGATTGTCGAGACTATTATCCGCCTTAGGATGACCTGATTAGAATTTACCTATGAGGGGAGGGTGATTCTTACAGATGCATGTTCAGATGGTGACTTTGATGGTGACTATTGGTTCCGTTGATCAGAGTCCTATTTATAAGTTGGATTTATGGATATTTGTTTCCAAGACGCCGAAGTGCTGTCCGTGTTATTTATCAGTGGGGATCCGTTTATTTCAGGATTCCCCGGGCCGATTCAGAGGATTGTGGTTATCTGCTCAGAGATTGTCTGGTGATGATGGTGATGTATCTTTCAGTACCGTTTATTTCGGAGCCCTTGAGTTGGATTTGTGGTTACATATTCCTTCAGATGGTGGTGATCGGTTCAGAGATCAGGCTTCAGTGCAACAGATGTTCAGATGACTGGGAGGATGGCACAATGCATTGCATTCATTCATCAGCATCATCACATTTTGCATTTACCTGCATCTAACCCATGTTTATCCATATGCAGGGACATTTTTGATCGAGATCCTGGTTGAGAGATTTCCTTGCTCAGATATGAGGACCGGTTTGAAGCATGACGTCGCCTACAGTTTCTTCGACCCAGAGATTGGTGTGCTGAGAAATATGATAGCATTGATTACACCCGACCCTGTGGGGATGTTCCGTGAGGCATACGGTGGTATTCTGAAGTTGGTTTTCAGGCTTACAGACAGTGACAGGAGTGCCATTCATACACTTCTCCAGTTCTATGACCCGGGTTTGAGATGTTTTGTGTTCCTGGACTACTTGTTGGGGCCTCTGATGGAGGACTATGCTAGCATCCTGGGTATCCAGATCCGAGATCAAATTCCTTTCTGTGCCATTAGGGGAGAGCCTGACATCCTTGGGATTTCCCGTGCTCTTTATTTGAGCCCGAAGATGACCAAGGAGGGTTTGAAGGAGAAAGGAAAGTTACCGGGTTTTCACTTGAGTTTCTTGGAGGCTAAGGCCAAGGAACATGCTGCTTTGGGTAATTGGAAGACCGTATGTGCCTTGATTGCTGTGAGCATTTATGGGACCATTTTGTTTCCTAATCAGAAGAACTTCGTGGACATTAATGCTATCAGATTGTTTATGCAGAGGAATCCTATTCCTACTCTGGTTGGAGATGTCTATTACTCGGTTCATAACAGGAACGAGAAGAGGCGTGGGGGACTGATCCGATGTTGTGCTCAGCTGCTGTATAAGTGGTTTATGGGGTATTTTCCTTCCAAGGATGCCTTTGATTTTCTTGATCCTACTGTCAAGTGGTCATTCAGGTTGATGGGTTTGCGGGCCGCTGATATAGCTGGGACTCATAATGGTATGGCTGGACGGGATTTCATCTACAGTTGTGGGAGTCTTCCCAATGTACCTCTTGTAGGAGTTCAGGGTTGCATTAATTACAACCCGGTGCTTCTCAGGAGACAGATGGGGTTTGCTATAGAGGGTCCTCCTCTTGGACGTGAGATTCAGGAGTCCTTCTATTTCCCGATTGAGGGAAATCAGGCCAAGTTGACGCAAGTGTTGGATGAGTGGCGCAGCATTCAGAGAAAGGGCAAAGTTCCTTATGGCAAGGTTAATAGCCGGTATTTTCCTCTATTTGATGATTGGCTTCGGAAGAGGATAGAGCTCACACATCTACCATTTCCGGGAGGCGATCCTGGATGTCTTTTGGTTGAGGGTCCGCGTTCTTCTGTCAGTATGGAAGAATTCCTCGAGATGAAGAGAGCCAGAGATCAGTTGCGAGCGGAGAAGACTAAATTGGAGATGAGTGTTGCTCGAATTCAGAGGGCTAATCAGGAGATCAGAGTAAAGATGGAAGATCAGGATAAGCGACATGCCATGGAAGCAAAGCGCTTTGAGATGGATACTGCCTACTATGGGAAGATCAGCCAAGCCCTAGCGTCGTCGACAAAGGAGCACGACATCACTAAGGAGAAGCTAGCCAGAGCTGCAAGGGTCATTGAAGATGACAGAGAGGAGGACCGAGAGGCTGATCAGTTCTCCATGCACAACGAACCGTTTGGTCAATACGGTGCCCAACCACAGAATAAGGAGATTCAGTTGCTGGCTGAGAAGATCAGAGCTCTTGAGAGTTATGCCACTCCTGGGGTTGTCAACATGTCAAATATGGGGCTGGTAGAGGGGATTGTGATCCCGCAGAAATTTAAAGCGCCCGCGTTTGATAAATATAATGGGAGTTCCTGCCCGGAAACTCACCTTCAAGCATTTATCCGTAAGATCTCTGCTTACACGATGGACCAAAAGCTATGGATGTACTTCTTCCAGGACAGTCTGTCTGGAGGATCCTTGGAGTGGTACACCAAGCTGAAATCTTCTGACATCAAGAGTTGGCAAGATCTTGGGGACGCGTTCTTTAAACAGTATCAGTTCAACGCTGATATGGCTCCGAGTCGTACCCAGCTGCAGGGTATGTCTCAGAAGAATAACGAAGGGTTTAAAGAATATGCCCAGAGATGGAGGGAGTTGGCTGCCAGAGTGCAACCTCCACTGGTGGACAGGGAGATGTCTGATCTCTTTATGGGTACCCTGCAGGGGGCTTTCGCGGAGAGAATGGTGGGTTATCCGGTGACAAATTTCGCAGATATAGTGGTAGCCGGTGAAAGGATTGAGAGCTGGCTGAAGCTCGGAAAGATTCAAGGTAACCTATCCTTAATGCAAAGCCATTCACTTGATCTATGATTAAGATAAATTAGATTTGAATCAAGGAAGGTTAAGCCTCTCATATGTCAAGGCTAACCACCAATCTTTAACCCATTGATCAAAAAAGAAAAAGATGAAGAAGAAGATGAATAAGAATGTACATGAATTGAACTTCAAATGAAATAAGCAAAGTACATTGACCAAAGATGAATAGAATCAAAGTCAATCAATGGTAAACAGAAGCAAAATGAAACTTAGAAGTCAAGAAACAAATAAAATATTTTTGGTATTTTTGAAAATTAAAATAATACTTGAATTAAAATAAACAATTAAAGGTCAAACTTCAAATCCATTTCAAATCAACTTTGAAAAGTCCAAATGGATCATCCTAAGTTCAACAAGGTCAAACAAAGTTTGACAAAAAATTTCAGCATTTTTAGAAACCAAAAACTATTTTTAAATAATGAAAAATGAATAAAAATAACCTAATTGAACTAAAATCTCAAATAAATATCAAATCAATTAATAAATTGATGAGAATATCTTTCATAGATTCATCATCATTCAAATAGGTTAAGAAAATATTTTTGCATTTTTTGGATATTGAAAACTATTTAAAACGAATTAAAAATAACCAGAAAAGAGAAAATTCACAAAAAATATCAAATGACAAAACAAAAAATATTAAAAATCATTTTCAGAAACTAGAATTAAAAAGGGAAATAATGCAATTGGTCCCATATTTTTTGGAATTAAAATGAAAGAGATATGTTTTTTTGAAATAAAATGGAATTAAGAAAATAAAATGAATTAAATCAGAAATAAAAAAAATCCTGGCGCGTAGGATCTGTTTCATTAAATGACGTGGAAGATCCAGAGGCTCACAGGCGCGCGCGCATCATAGGCTCTAGTCAACTGAGTAATACAATGAATTAATGAAAATCATAACAATTGATGGCCATGATTAGATCTAGAAACATGATCACACGGCCTAGAATCAATCTGGCAACAGGGACGGTGGTGTACACCACCGTCTTCTCCGGCGAGCTTACCAGCGCCGGTGGAAGTTGCAGGTCATGAAATCTTAATGAAAACGAGCGATCCTCATATCATTGGAAAGCTAGGGTGATGTACATCACCTCTGTGCCATTGGTTTCTCCTCTAGACTCTCATAGAAAGAGAAATCAGAGAGAGAAAATCATGGTGTTCAATCTGAACTTGATGGATTTGCAAAATTAAACACACAATTCGATTGCCTCTTATGAGAGGACTTCAGAGGAGCCAACAAACACAAGAAATGAGTTATAACCAGTGAGTTTCAAATTGAAAAAGTTTGGATATCAACCTTTGAAATGCAGATCTATGAAGCACGATCTCTCTCAATTCTTGATAGCAGCTTGTTCTCGAGATGGAAATAGGGCTAGGCTAAGGAATTAGAGTCCAATAATCAACCAAGGAAGTTGAAAATTGGATCTGAAAATTTGAAGTGAAAATGCAAAATTCCTTTTGAGTGAGGTTTGGATTGAGTTCTGCAGCATATAAGGCGCCTTGAGGTTGGATTGAAATGAAGCTGAGCATGCTTATTTATAGTGGAAGCTGATGCAAGGCATGGAAAATTCATGTGCATGTGTGATGAGGGCCTCCATGCATGGGCCTGTACAGGCGCATGGGAGGCCCAAATCCAATTGATTTGGCATGCTGAAATGTATTTGAGCTGGTTTGGACGTGCACATGTAATTGAATTGGAGTGTGCATGAAGTTTTAACAATGTTTCCATAATTGCACATAAATCTTCCCTTCTTCGAAAATACCTCTTACCAAAATGAAACATGGCCTTGTGGCTAATGGTTGGAAAGGTCTTGACATGAGGAACAATTGTTATGTCGAACACAAATCCATTTGGAATTGGGAAATTATTGAAAATAGGCCTTGAAGTTCAATGTACAAAACATGTTCATGTGAATTTTGCCAAAATGGACCAACTTCAAGCCCTTCTGTTTCAATGATGTAAGCCTCAAATGACAAAACCTTCAACATTAAAGTTGTAGATATTTTCAAGACAATCAATATGGACTTAAATTTTGCATCATTTGGATTTTTATGAGAAAGTTATGGGCACTTGAAGTTGAACTTTTTCACATTTCAATGACTTTGGTCCAAAGTGACCTATAATGTTTTGTATTATCACATGTGTTTCTTTTAGGATTATGAAACTTTGTTCAACATAACAAATGAATTAGACATCTTAAACTTTCCAATGCATTTGATCCCACCTCAAAATCATTAAAAATGAAGGAGTTAGGTCCTTGGGAAGTTGACCCAAAATTAGGGTTTCAGTCAAAATGACCTATAATGTTTTGAAATGGATGATGACCTTCCAAGCTTCAAATCAATTTTTGATGAACATGAAAGTTGTTCATATGGTTATTAAGAACATTTTTTGCTCTTGTGGTCATCATTATTTGACAAACACATCAAAAGTTAGGTCTCAGTGTATTTCAAAATAGTCAGATGAATTGACTGATCAACTTCTCAAGTCCAAACTTCAAATCTTGATAAATTGATGATTGAGGATACTAACATAAGCTCAAACATGCATTAAATGATGAATTAAAGGACTTACCTTGATTGTATTTGATCATGGGTTGAGGTTGCTTCATGAGCAGGTCACAGTTGATGCACAGATGAATTAGGGTTTCCTTGGGAAACAAGCCTCAAGCCCTTTGGTTTATCTTGATCAAATTGACAAATTGAGATACTTGGGAGGCATATATGATGATTGAGAGCTTTTTGAACCATTGTCATGCTTGCTTTTAACTTCACCTGGCCATTCTTTGAGCATAGGGTCTCCTAGGAGCCTTGGATCTTATGATTGCTCAAGCTACAAAACAAAAGATGTTAGTGACATATTTTTGTGCTTTTGGTTAGTAAACAAAATAAGAAAAGCAATAATATACAATTCAAGCATGCTTGGTGGTCTCAAACCAACTCACACAAGTCTCAACCTAAAGGTTAAGGGGCCAAGATGCTATGATCCTTGAGGCAAATGCAATGTGCAATGATATGATGCCATGAGGGATCTTAGGGTCAAAATTAGGGTCTTACAGTATGTATATGATTATGCTGACAAAACAATCACAAAGTATACAGATATCACATATTTGAATCATCGCTACAACACTCGGCTAATCTCAACAAGATGGAAACACCAATTGGAGAATAAGTGTTAGGAGATGATCAAAAATCATCTAGCTTTGAACAACTCAATCCTGGTTGGGGAGAGATAAAAGATCTCATGAGGATCAAAAATGTCAACTCTGCAGGGAATTTTAGGTCAACACCATATCAAATGGGAGATAACCTTGCAGGGGACCAAACCAAATACTATTCAGAATCCAAAACTACTAGAAACCAGGGAACTTCGATATTTGAAGATAAACTCCTTCGGGGAATATAATAGATAGAACTGTGAATGGGGATCTGAACAAATGTCGGGGATGTGAGTCTACAACTAAGCTGGGGATACCTGACGAACTGTTGGAAAAAACTTAAACCAAACTGCTTGGGGAAGACCAATAAGGCTTCGCACTTCAAGACTTACCTGTTCTTAGACTGTTGTTAATATTTCTTGCTGAAATCGATTGTTCTTAAAGTAATTGCTTTTATATTTATTTAAGAAAAATGTTTTTTATATATTAATTTATTTCAAAATTATCATCATAAAAATTCAATTCTATTTAGCAAAAGTAAATAAGAGTAGAAACAATTGGATAAAAAGCTCAACTTTATTAAATGGAATGGTAGTCCATAAATGACAGGACTCCATAGATCTTTACAAAAGTTGAAAATGGTAATTTACATGGAAAAGGGATACATTGAATACAATGATCACTACTCTCCCTACCAACTTTGATATTCATTGTGCTCTTAGCTTTTGGTTGAAAATAATGAATCAGGACCAAATGACTTACTCAAAACTGCCTCCATGACTAGGACCAATCGAATGTAATTACTTGCCATAATCCCTTATTTTTGCCTAGATTGCCCCAAGATGGGGTACTCAATCAACTAGGATAAGTTTTATGTTTTATGTCTCTAATTTTTTCCTGGATCGCCCTTTCGGGTTTCAATCCACCGAGACGCTCGTTTTTGCCTAAGCCGCCCTTTCGGGTTTTCAACTTAGCAAACTATTTTTTTCTTTTTAGGCGAAGTATTTCTTGACTGCATCGGCATTCACAGGACGCATGAACTCTTCACCGTCCAAAGTTGTAAGAATCAAAGCATCGCCTGAAAAGGCTCTCTTAACAACGTATGGGCCTTTATAATTAGGAGTCCATTTTCCCCTAGCATCAGGTTTGAAAGATAAAATTTTCTTGAGCACAAGGTTACCTTCTTTAAACACACGAGGCCTAACCTTCTTATCAAAAGATTTCTTCATTCTTTGCTGATATAACTGACCATGACACATGGCAGTCAACCTCTTCTCTTCAATCAAATTCAGCTGGTCATATCTGGTCTGACACCATTCAGCTTCTGTCAACTTGGCTTCCGTCAAGACGCGCAATGATGGGATCTCAACCTCTACTTGGATCACAACTTTCATGCCATAAATGAGAGAGAAAGGGGTTGCCCCTGTTGAAGTGCGGACGGATGTACAGTACCTATGCAAAGAAAATGGGAGCATCTCATGCCAATCTTCGTATGTTACAACCATCTTCTAGATGATCTTCTTAATGTTCTTGTTCGCATCTTCAACAACCCCATTCATCTTAGGTCTATAAGAAGAAGAATTATGATGTGCAATCTTGAAGTCTTTGTAGAGAGCTTCCACCATATTATTGTTCAAGTTAGATCCATTATCAGTAATGATCTTACTTGGCACACCATACCGACATATAATCTGATTCTTGATAAACCTTACAACAACTTGCTTGGTTACATTTGCATACAATGCCGCTTCAACCCACTTTGTGAAGTAATCAATAGCTACCAAAATGAAATGATGTATGTTTGAAGCTTTGGGCTCAATCATACCAATCATATCATTTCCCCACATGGAGAAGGGTCATGGAGAGGAAATGACATTCAACAGTGTCGGAGGAACATGAATCTTGTCTGCATAAATTTGACACTTGTGGCATTTCTTCACAAACTTGCAACAGTCAGATTCCATTGTCGGCCAATAGTAACATGCTCTCAACATCTTCTTAGCCATAACATGTCCATTTGAATGAGTACCAAAGGAACCTTCATGGACTTTGGTTATCAACATGTATGCTTCGTGTCTATCCACGCATCTGAGCAAAACCATATCGAAATTCTCTTGTAAAACCCATCACCATTCAGGTAGAAGTTGCTAGCTAATCTCCTCAAAGTCTTCTTATCTTTCAAAGATGCCCCAGGCGGGTAAATCTGACTTTGAAGGAAACATTTGATATCAAAATTCCAAGGCTTTTCATCTTTGATCTCTTCAACAGCAAATAAATGAGTTGACCTATCAAGACGCATCACAGTCAAATTGGGAACCTCATTCCAAAACTTCACTACAATCATTGAAGCCAACGTTGCAAGAGCACCTGTCATCCGGTTTTCATCTCGAGGGATATGATGAAACTCAACCTTTGTAAAGAAAGTTGAAATCCTCCTCGTATAGTCTCTATATGGTATCAAACCGGGTTGGTTCGTCTCTCATTAACCTTTGATCTGATTTACAACCAAAACTGAAACTCCATAGACGTCAAGATATTTAATTATGAGATCAATGGCCTCTTCAAGACCCCATAATGCAAGCTTCATACTCAACCATGTTGTTTGTACACTTGAAAGTTAATCTAGATGTGAACGGAAAATGAGTGCCTTAAGGAGTAATAATCACTTCCTCAAAGCCATTACCATACGAATTAACAACTTCATCAAATACCATGCCCCAACGGGAACCAGGTTCTGGCCCTTATTCAAGCAATGGTTCATCATAATCTTTCATTTTCAAGTACAAAATCTCTTCATCAGGAAAATCATACTGCACTGACTGATAGTCTTCAATTAGTTGGTGAGCCAAGTGGTCAGCCATAACACTACCTTTAATTGCTTTTTGAGATCGGTATTCGATATCATACTCGGATAACAACATCTGCTAATGGGCAATCCTCCCAGTTAAAGTAGGCTTCTCAGAAATGTACTTGATTGGATCCATTTTGGATATCAACCAAGTAGTATGATTCAACATATAATGGCGCAGACACTTAGCAGCCCAAGCCAATGCACAATAAGTCTTTTCAAGCATAGAATACCGAGTCTCATAGTCGGTGAACTTCTTGTTGAGGTAGTAAATTGCATATTCTTTCTTCCCAGATTCATCTTGCTGACCAAGAACACAACCCACACTTTCATCAAGCATAGTTAAATACATGATCAACGATCTTACTTCAACAGGCGGATACAGAATCAGACGCTCAAGCAGATATCTTTGATACTGTCAAAAGCTTTATGGCAATCTTCGGTCCAATCAGTGAAAGGTAGAGAAAAACAAGAAAGGGGGGTTTGAATTATTTTAACTATAAAATTGAGAATAAGACCCATGCGAAAATAAAAGATATCAACACCAAATTTTTATCCTGGTTCGCTTGAAAGTCAAAGCTACTACAGTCCACCCGACCAAGGTGATTTCGCCTTCAATAAGGACTTAATCCACTAATTTTTAAAGATTACAACAATTGACCATCTAAGAGGATAAAGATCTCTTAGCCCTCTCAAGTTTACAGACTTCACAAGTCCCTTGAGGAAAATTCAGCAATTAAGTAAAGTTACAGTAGTGCTTAGTAGTGCTTCTAGATAAGCAGAAATTACACAATTTTAAGAACAAAAGAAATGTTCACACTTTGGAGCAGCAACTCGTGTGAAAAGAGAATGCGTAAGAGATATGATATTAGTTTCAGTATTCTCGTGTGTTTCATTGATTTTTGTGAAGATGATCCATCCTATATATATATATATATATATATATATATATATATATATATATATATATATATATATATATATATATATATATATATATATATATATATATATATATATATATATATATATATATATATATATATATATATATATATATATATAGGAGTTTGATGAAGCGACCGTTGAATGAAAGGATCTTGGCAATGATGGATGATTAATATCATTAATCTCTGTGTTCTTTCCATAGAAGTTTTGGGGCGCTTTATCTTTCTTCCAAAAATAGATTCTTGCCATAAGTGGAAGACTTCATAGCTAAGACTTGGTGATCGTTTCTGAATCAGAGTGTTCAGAGTTTAGAGTTTCTGTTCAGCATGTACATCTTCAGATAGTTGTTTACCACTGACTGACTTCAGAGGTTGTTGGTTCTATGTGTTGGCATCAATTTTAGTAAAATCTAGAGTTATCACAAGTTGTTACGAGTGTTGTCTTAACATGTGATATCAGTTTCCTGCAGGTTGTGCAAGATTTAGCTAAGATGTCAGACCCGATGTTAAGAGATGTGTATACAGAACATTGAGTCTGAATGTTATGTATCTTAAGATTGCGCTTTTCATGCAAATCTGTGTGTGATTATGTGGAGATTGAATGCGTTATTCAAGGAGTAATTTGATTTAAAACCAGAATGATCTATTTTCCAATAAGGGATGATTAGTTATCGTTAATAAGAAGATACGCAAGGAAATAGATTTAGGGTTTTATGATGCCCAGGCCCATTCAAAAGCTTCTATTTAAAGGCCATGTAAAACCTGGTTTTAACACACAAGAAACGAATGAAATAGTGAGAGAGTTTTAGGGTTTTAGTCTTGTGTGAGCTTGCGTATTGTGAGCCATTCATTCATCTTATTGATGTTTGAATTGGACTGACTTTTGTGTTGTAATTTGTTCACTCTAAGCTTTGAAGCACGAGTGTGTGTTTACTTGGTTGAAGCTTTTAAGCAAGATCAAGTATGTGTTCTTGAAGAGTGTCTTCTTTCTTTGTAATATTTGTTTTTATATCACTGTTGTGATTGAGGGGGAGTGACTAGGGTCTCATATCTAAGAGTTCTGAGATAGAAGTCACACGGGTAGAGATTAGGTGAAAAGACTGTAACTTGAAGTTGTTTACTGAGAGGCTTTAAACTAATTCTGTTTAATGGATTTCCTTCCTGGCTTGGTAGCCCCCAGACGTAGGTGTGTTTGCACCGAACTGGGTTAACAATTGCTTGTGTCACTTGTTCAATTGTTTCTTTGTCTTTTATCCTGTTTATATTTTAGTTGTTGTTCAGATATTAGTGTTGTGACATTACCTTCGACATCTCATATCTGATACCAGAATTTCAATTGGTATCAGAGCAGACATCCTGCTCTGGTTCTGGGTGAGATCTTGGGACGTTACTTTCTGGTACTATGGATAGAGACGGAGGATCTGTACACAGACCATCAATTCTGGATGGATCTAACTATGACTACTAGAAACCTCGAATGGTAGCCTTCTTGAAATCTTTGGATAATAAGGCTTGGAAGACTTTTCTAACAGGTTGGGAACATCCCTTCATTACTAAGGAAGGAGAAGTTACAACTGATAAGAAGACCGAGGAAGAATGGACCAAGGAGGAGGATGAACAAGCTCTTGGAAACTCTAAAGCATTGAATGCTATATTCAATGGGGTTGACAAGAACATCTTCAGACTGGTGAACAACTGTGAGGTAGCTAAAGATGCTTGGAATATTCTTAAAACCACTCATGAAGGTACCTCTAGAGTGAAGATGTCTAGATTGTAGCTTCTTACTACTAAGTTTGAGAATTTGAGGATGAAAGAAGATGAAAGCATTCATGACTTCCATATGAATATCCTGGAAATTGCTAATGCCTCAGGAGTCCTGGGTAAGAAGATGTCAGATGAAAAGCTTGTGAGGAAAATTCTCAGGTCACTTCCCGAGAGATTTTCCATGAAAGTGACAGCCATAGAAGAATCTCAAGATATATGCAAGATGAGAGTGGATGAGCTGATTGGATCCCTCCAAACATTCGAGTTGGGAATGAGTGATGGATCTGAAAAGAAAGTCAAAAGCATAGCCTTTATGTCAAACACTGAAGAGAAAGAGGAAGACAGTAGTCAGGATACTGATGAAGATCTGGCAAATGATGTAGCATTACTTGGCAGACAATTCAACAAACTCCTGAAGAGGATGGATGTAAGGTAAAAGTCTAATGTCAAGAATAACTCATTTGACATCAGTAGGTCCAATGATGCTGGAAGAAGCACAAAATCTGAGGAAAAATCCAAACAGGGCAAAGGAATTCAGTGCCATGAATGTGAAGGGTATGGACACATTAGAGCTGAATGTGGGACCTATCTCAAGAAACAGAAGAAGATTCTTGTTGCTACTTGGTCTGATGAAAGTGAAACAGAAGGAGAGTCTGCCAATCTTGGGACTGCCTTGACTAGAAGATGGGATTCTGATAAAGACTCCAGTGATGATGAAGTAACTTTTGATGAATTAGCTACTACCTACAGGAAGTTGTGTTTCAGAAGTGAAGAAGTGTGTCAATAAGTGGAGAATCAGAAGAAATTGATAACCCAACTAGAGGATGAGAAGACAGAACACTTAGACACCATTTCTAAGTTGAAGATCGAAGTCGTGTTCTTGAACTCCAAACTAGATGAGATGACCAAGTATGTCAGAATGCTAAACAGTGGATCTGACACCTTAGACAAAATCCTCCAGACTGGAAAGATGGTAGGAGACATGACTGGCCTTGGGTTCAATGAATCATCTCCTGAGTGTAGTCCCACTGGCAGCAAACCAAAGATGTCACATCAGGTGTCTCAACATCACAAGGAAAGACAACATAAAGGAAAACACCAAAGATGGAGATGTCATTACTGTGGGAAATTTGGCCACATAAAACCATTATGCTTTAAGTTGTATGGTTATCCTAGTCCTACTCATCATCAACCTAGACCCAAATAACACATTCCTGTTAATAGAAAACAGTGGGTTCCTAGGGCTGGTGCTACTAACTTAATAGCTCACACTTCCTTCAGAGTTTCAGCCAAAGAAGACTGATACTTTGACAGTGGATGCTCCAGACACATGACTGGAAGCAAAAACCTGCTAATTAACCTCCAACCTCATGCCACCAGCTATGTAACTTTTTATAATGGAGCAAAGGGTGAAATCAAGGGGATTGGAAAGCTAAATTGTCCTGGAGTCCTTAACCTTGATAATGTGTTGCTTGTTAAAGGATTGACTGCAAACCTGATCAGCATCGGTCAACTATGCGACCAAGGTCTAAATGTGAACTTCACAAAAACTGAATGCTTGATTACTAATGAAAAAATGAGGTGATCATGAAAGGAGTCAGGTCTAAGGACAACTGCTATATATGGAATTCTCAAGAAACTAGCTATTCATCAATGTCTACTCTAGCTAAAGAAGAAGAAGTGAAACTATGGCATCAAAAACTGGGTCATCTGCATCTTAAAGGAATGAAGAGGATTATATCTATTGAAGTTGTCAGAGGAATCCTAAAATTAAAGATTGATGAAGTAAGAGTTTGTGGTGAGTGTCAGATTGGAAAGCAGACAAAGATGTCACATCAGAAGATCAAACATGACACCACATCTAGAGTGCTAGAACTTCTCCACATGGACTTGATGGGACCTATGCAGGTGGAATGTCTTGGTGGGAAAAGGTATGCTTATGTTATGGTGGACGACTTCTCCAGATATACCTGGGTAAATTTTATAAGGGAAAATCTGATGTGTTTGATGTGTTCAAAGATCTTTGCTTAAGACTTCAAAGAGAAAGAGAGAGTCATGTTATCAGAATCAGAAGTGATCATGGGAAAGAATTTGAGAACAGTAAATTTGCTGAATTCTGTTCATCTGAAGTAATTGGTCATGAGTTATCCTCTCCCATTACCCCTCAGCAAAATGATGTGGTAGAAAGGAAAAATAGAACTGTCCAAGAATCTGCTAGAGCTATGATTCATGCTAAGAAGTTGCCTTACCACTTCTGGGCTGAAGCTATGAACACGGCCTGCTATGTTCGTAACTTGTTCTGCAGGACACTAACCTTAAAGGAACAAAAGCCTAGCTCACAACAGGCCCAATCCAGAAAATGGCCCAAACTGGCCTGCTCGCTACACGCTCGCCTAGCGAACCTTCGCTACACGCACGCCTAGCGAACCTTCGCTACACGCTCGCCTAGCGAACCTTCGCTACACGCTCGCCTAGCGAAGCTTGCGAACATCAGAATTTTTGGGCTTCATTCTGAGCCCATTAGGTCACCACGATCACTACAAATACTGGCACTTCAGCCACGAAAAAGGGAGACAAGGACAGACGGAAACCCTGGCACAGAAACCCTGGAGGCTACCTTAGAGAGTTCCGAATAAAGAAACCCTGAAGGCCGCTCCTCCGCTCCGAAGCTACCGCCGCCCAACTCCATCCGATGCCAAAAGTGATCAGTCTCTCCAACATAGCAGCTTAGTTGCAAACAGGTTTGCGCATCACTATTGTTTTATGCTTTTAATCGGTAATCTCTATATACATAAAGCATCATGATTGAAGTTTCGAATATGTAATTTGATTTCACATGCGAATTTAAATATGCTTGAATATCATGAATGTTTGTCCATGTTATTCCTGTAATCAAATGCCATAAAAGTTCAGGTTTTCGGAGGTCATGCTGCTGTCAAACTCCAAACCCGTGGCCGCTCGCTAGCACATCGCTAAGCGAGCCTGTAGCGAGCATTCGCTGAGCCTTCGCTAGGCGAAGCAGAGGCGAACGGGACAGTGGCTGCTTTGTTTCTTTTCTATTCTGCCTTATGTCTATCTAACCAAGACTTATTATAATTCTGCATCATTTGGCCTGAGATTATGACTGTTGTGTTGTAGTGCAATTTTCAATTATACTTTACTTTGATGCTCTAACCCGTGTGCTGAATTGTGTAAAGGTTTACATATTCCCGAGGAAATGGCCGGCTAGGTATTCCATTTTATGTGTGGGATACCCTTATGGAGATTCACCCTGAATTACTCAATTGATTTTAATGTATTAATTTCATGGTGAAGATCCACCCTAATGGCTTAATTGATCTTAATGTACTGATTTTAATATGGACCTAATTACTTAATCGACTACGGCTATCTAATTAATTGTAAAACTTTGCCTTTTAATATGCGATCTTGGACCTCTCTTTTGTTACCCTACGATTACGGTATTATGGTCATGTCCCGCGAATATGGGGATACACTTAGCAAAGACCCTTCGGTTAAATCATCATAGTCCCTCGAATGTTGCCTTTGTCCCTCGATGACCCTTCAGTGTAGCCTACGGTTAAATGATGATCGTCCCTTCGAATGCTAAGGTATCCTCACAACTGTTGCCTTCAATGACCAATCGATGACCAATCGATGACCCTTCGATGACCCTTCTACATCCAAAGGATAAAACTGCTTACTTCTCAATAGTAAGGACAGTTTTACCCTCATAAGGATAGGAAATGCCCGGAAAGACCTCGGATAGGTATAACTCTTAATTGCTTATTCACAATTTAAAACTACTTTTCACACCTTACACCTATCAAAACCTCCATTAGAAAATCACCACTTGGCATACATTCGCACTAGAATCATTGCCGAGTTATATTTTTCTAAACTATTTTCAAAACTAAACGAGATAACCACTTTGTATACATTCGTTCAAGAATCATTACAAAGTTAAATTCTCCTTTTCAAAACATTTCCTACACATCTCTCAACCACTTTTTCAAACTAGAAAAACATAAATGATTGAGCAATTAAGAGCCCATGGATAACCATGGATACAAAGGGTGCTAACACCTTCCCTTTGTATAATGTACCTCCCGAACCTAAGAATCTAAATTAAGGTCTTTCCTGTTCTTTTCCACCTTTCCTTATTGGATAAAAGAAAAGTCGGTGGCGACTCTTGCTAACCGCGACATTGCGATTAAAAAACACAAAAAGTCAGTTCACCGTATGACAATGGTTTAGTAAGAAACAAAATTGTGTGGCTTTGTCTACTGCTGAAGCTGAATACATAGCAGCTGGAAGTAGTTGTTCTCAACTGGTGTGGATGAAACAAATGCTGACTGAATACAATGTCACGCAAGATGTCATGACATTGTACTATGACAACCTGAGTGCTATAAACATTTCTAAGAATCCTATTCAGCACAGCAGGACAAAACATATTGATATCCGTCACCATTTTATTAGAGAACTCGTGGAGGATAAAATTGTAGCCCTAGAGCATGTTACTACTGAGATGCAGTTAGCTGGTATTTTTACAAAGGCCTTGGATGCAAATCAATTTGAATTCCTAATAGGGAAATTAGGGATTTGCATTTATGAAAATTTGTAGCAAGTAATATGGAGTGGAAAAGGTAATTAAATTATTGTCTACTTTCTTAAAATAAAGCGCCCCCTTTATGGTAAATCATCATCTAGTCTTGGAAATACCATCTATTACCTTTTCACACGCAACATCACTACCTATTCCAACTTTTCCAACTCCCTGCTTCTTCCTCAAAATCCTTTGCTAGGGCAACTGAAATTTTTCCACAGAAACGTCAAGATGTCATAACATCAAACTCCATCTGGTTCAAAAACTACTAAGCCTACTCACAATGATAGCACTCCTTCCATGGACATTCACGATGATGAGATTTTGGATGTGGTCCCTATGTCTGTTATTCCAGGCGAAGCCCTTGATTTAAACCATCCCATGGATGCATCAGCTTCTGCATGCCCCAATCAAGGTAACAACTCTAGTATCCCTTCTAGCTCAACTCATGCCACTAGTTCTAAGGAAGATATGCACCACACTGATCGTGTCATAAGAAACCTAGTCACTAGAATCCTTAATGAAGGACATTCTGTGAAGGGAGTCTCTACTCCCCTGTCTAAAATGTACCCCTCTCCTGAGGTTGAACATCATAGTGAGAAGGATGACGATTCCTCTAGATCTGAGAAGGACATGGCTACTGAAGGTTTGTGCTCTCTAGGGCAAGCTGTGTCTGGTAAAGGAAAATCTGTGGCATCTACATTTGCCAATGCTTCCCACTCTGATTAGCATGATGCTACAAATAATGTGATTGACCTAGAGGATGATAGGTCTGATGATCAAGAGGATAGCTTACTTCATCCCTTCAAGCCTAGTGTGGCTAAGGTATGAAGACTAGAAAAGGAAGATTTGTGGCTGAAATGATGTCAGCTAAAATAGCTAAGAAGATTGCTGGTGTTGGTCCTTCAAAATCTTGGAGCAAGGTTGATGTGAAGAAGAGGAAGGTTAGAGAAGTTTCTGAGTCTGAAGAAGATGTTGAGGAAGATGTCCCTGACATCTCCCCTGTAAAGAGGACCATTGTGAGGAATCCCCTGTGAAAGTTGATGTGGTACATTTGGATAATATCTCTTTCCATCTTGAAGATGGAGCTGCCAAATGGAAATTTGTGATTCAAAGAAGGGTAGCTGTAGAAAGGGAGTTAGGAAAGGATGTTATTGAAGTCAAAGAGGTCATGGACCTAATAAATAATGTTAGGTTAATGAAGACTGTGGCTGGGTTATCTCAGTGCTATGAAGGATTGGTTAAGAAATTCATTGTCAACATTCCTGAAGATATTGTTGATAAGAACGGCAAGGAATTTTGCAAGTATTTGTGAGAGGTAAGTGTATCACATTCTCTCCCACTGTCATTAACAATTTTCTGGGAAGAAGAGTAAAGGGTGCAAGTGAATTGGAAGCTACAGACAATGAGGTCTGTAGAGAAATTACAGCAAGGCAGGTGAAAGGGTGGCCTATTAAAAAGCATCTTCCTGCTGGGAAGCTGACTGTCAAGTATGCTATATTGCATAAAATAGGATCTGCAAATTGGGTGCCTACCAACCACATTTTCACAATTTCTAATACCCTTGGAAGATTTATCTTTGTTGTTGGAACGAAACTAAAATTTGACTATGGTAGATTTATGTTTGAACAAATTGTCAAGCATGCATCTACTAATGCAGTGAAGTTACCTATAGCATTTCCCTCTATGATTTGTGGGATTATCCTGAGTCAACACCCTGGGATTCTGAGTACTAATGACCTACCAAGTAGAAGAAAACCTGCTCTGTCAATGCACTATAAACTGTTTGAAGGCAGCCATGTAGAAGACATTGTCATGACATCTGCTATGAAAAAGCCAGCCTCAAAAGTTGGAATTATTGCTGAGCTGAAGGAGACGTGTAAATAGTTGGGTGAAGGTATAAGGGTAGCAACAGCTAGGAAGAAAATGTTGGAAGCCCTGATTGCAAGCTTGGAGCAAGCTGAAGGTGAGAATATTGAACATGCTAAGGAAGCTGAAGCCCACACCTCTAGTGAGAGGTCTGCAACTAATGATGAGACAAGTGGCCATTCTGTTTCTGATGCTGATGAAGTTGCAAGCTCAAGCTCCTCTGATTAGCTCCTTTGAATTTGGCCCCCATTGATGTGATGATTTTTGTTGCTGTTTTGATGGATTTTCTGGATTTTGGCAGTTATGTTCTGCTGTTTTGATGTTTACTTTGTTGGTTTGTATTTCAGCTTGTTTAAAGTTGTTTATGTACTTGGTTCTGTAACCCTTAACTTTTGACATTCTGGTTTTTGACTGAATAGACATTTATTTTGTCTCTTTGGTCTCTTTTGGCTAAAAAGGGGGAGAAGTAGCTATAGCTATAGATGATGATGTTATACATGATGTTATAGATGATGTTAGAGATGATGTTGGATGTTTGATACAATGAGGGAGAAAAGAGGGAAGTGTTTTGTCTGTGTAAAGCAGATTGGTGCTACCTGAAGGGGGAGGTGGTGTGTTCTGAGCACAAGCGCATGTGTGTTTACTAGTTACTATTTTGCTAGTAATGTGTGTATGTTTACTTCTGCTGCTGAACTGATACTGTGATTGGTTTCTTGTGAAATATATGATCTGATGTATGTTTTAGCCAAAATTTGCCAAATAGGGAGTTCGTTGGTTCTATGTGTTGGCATCAATTTTGGTAAAACCTAGAGTTATCACAAGTTGTCACGAGTGTTGTCTTGACATGTGATATCAGTTTCCTGAAGGATGTCTAAATATGGTTGTGCAGGATTTAGCTAAGATGTCAAGCCCGATGTTAAGACATGTGTATACAGAACATTCAGTCTGTGTGTGATTATATGGAGATTGAATGCGCTATTCAAGGAGTAATTTGATTTAAAACCAGAATGATCTATTTTCCAATAAGGGATGATTAGCTGTCGTTAATAAGAAGAAACGTAAGGAAAATATATTTAGGGTTTTATGATGCCTAGGCCCATTCAAAAGCTTCTATTTAAAGGCCATGTAAAACCTGGTTTTAACACACAAGAAACGATCGAAATAGTGAGAGAGTTTTAGGGTTTTAGTCTTGTGTGAGCTTGTGTATTGTGAGCCATTCATTCATCTTATTGATGTTTGAATTGGACTGACTTTTATGTTGTAATTTGTTCACTCTAAGCTTTGAAGCACAAGTGTATATTTACTTGGTTGAAGCTTTTAAGCAAGATCAAGTATGTGTTCTTGAAGAGTGTCTTCTTTCTTTGTAATATTTGTTTTTATATCACTGCTGTGATTGAGGGGGAGTGAGTAGGGTCTCATATCTTAGAGTTCTTAGATAGAAGTCACATGGGTAGAGATTAGGTGAGAAGACTGTAACTTGAAGTTTTTTACTGAGAGTCTTTGAACTAATTCTGTTTAGTAGATTTCCTTTCTGGCTTGGTAGCCCCCAAACGTAGGTGAGTCTGCACCGAACTGGATTAACAATTGCTTGTGTCACTTGTTTCTTTGTTTTCTATCCTGTTAATATTTTAGTTGTTGTTCAGATATTAGTGTCGTGACATTACCTTCGACATCTCATATCTGATACCAGAATTTCAGAGGTTCTTGATGTCTTCCTGATTAATTTCATCAGAGTGTAATAACTTCAGATCCTAGAGTGCGCTTTTCCCCTTCAGAATATCTGACATCTCTTTCCTCGTTGAGCTTTGTACGCTTCCTTTATTCAGAGTCAGAACTTCTACTTGAATATTTTCTAAGTGGTCCTTCTGACCTTGTGCATGTATCTGATATATGTCTATCTGACCTCTCTTGATTAGAGTCCTGTACACTTAGATAAATTTTGTTAGGGTACCAATTTGTTTCATCCTTTGTGTCATCAAAATATTGGAGATGAATTGTAGACACTGATTTTTGTTCTTACAATCTCCCCTTTTTTTATGATGACAAAAACTTCAGAGTGATGATGAAACATTGATACTAGCAGTAAGAATAAAAAATTGATATCTCAGAGTCAGATGAGTGACGACTCCCCTTGAGATAGATCAGAGAGATTTTTTAGAAGTTCTTACCAGATTTTCCTTGTGTGACAGCTAGTTTTTACCTTAGTTGTTATCCTGCAAAACTTAGAGTTTTCATAAGAGATTAATGTGTGTAGTGCAGTAAGAGGCTTAAATATATTTTCATCAAAGTTGTTTTTATTCTCCCCCTTTTTGTCAGACTCAAAAAGACTTAGCATAGAAAAGAGTAGTCAAGAAAGTTCATATATGATAAAGATAGGTACAGATAAGCAGCAATTCAAGAAAGAGACCAAAAAAGTACAGCAAAAAAGGTAAAGAAAGAAACAAGAAAAGCCTAAGTGCCTAAGCGTTCGGAGGCGGGGGCATCCTTTGGAGCAGCTGATTCAGCAGGTTCTGAATGTTGTTATTGATGGAGTCTTGTTGATCCAATCTTGCCCTCACTATATGTTGCTCCTTCTACATCTCTTCTAGAGTTTTCAGGATAAGAGGGGCGAAACTAGAGTGGGATTGGTCCCCCTAAGCTGGAGCATCATTCCTAGCCTTTGCAGCTTCTTCTACAACTATGCGTGTTGCCTCTTCAATGTTAGCTTTTGCTTTTGCTTCAGCTTCAACAGTAGCCGCAGCAGCATTAGCTTCAGCAGCAGCTTTCTCTGCAGCTTCCCTAACCCTTTGCTCTTCTTCCAGTCGATTCTTCTCTTCTTCTTCTCTTCTGGCCTTTTCTTCAGCCTCTTTGACCAGACGTGCCTGCAGTCTTTGTCCAGCTTCTCTGATGAAGTCGTTACGGAATTGTTCAGAGAGGTCTTTCAGTTTGAAAGCCTCAGAGGTCATCCATTTGATCACTCTATTCCAGTGAATCCTCACTGTAGAGGGATCATCACTAATACCATAAATCTCAGATAGAGATATGATCTTCTCCACTAAAGACTCAGCAAATAAAGTAATTACTTCTTCCAGGGTGAGGAGGGTAGGTTCTGGTTCAGGAGTGGGGGATGGAGATGCTGGTGGTGTGAGGGTAGCTTCAGCTGAAAGTTTAAAGATAGGGATGATAATGTTTTCAGAGGGTGTTACGATGGGAGTTTCAGATGGTGATGTTTTGGTTGTTCAGGTGGTGGAGTTGGTGGTTGTTCAGATGGTGTTGTTGTTGGTTGTTCAGGTGGTGGAGGAATGTTGACTTCTAGTTCAGGTTGTTGTTGGGAGGCAAGGGAACGAGCCTAAAGCTGAGCCAAGGTGGGGGATTGGGGGTCAAAAGGTTTTGTGTCGGATGAGAGGATGTAGTAATGTAGGGATGAGGGTGTTGAAGAGGGTGGTGAAATTGGTTCATTGAACATTTCAGCTTCAAAGACTGGTAAGGTTGTGGTGGAGAGGTTAAATTTTTGAAGAGGAGGTGATGGTGGGTTAGAGATGGGAGTATCAGAGGGTTTTGTGGTGGAGGGAGAGGGTTCAGAGTGTGTGTAGATGGGTGTGGTCTAGGGAAGAGAAGAAGCAATTTGCTTCAAATTTACAGAGTGAGAGTGGGGAGGCAAGGACATACTAGGAGATTCGATCAGAGGGACCGGAGGTCTTGAAACAACAGGTTCCCCCAACTTTGCTTTCTTGGTCTTCTTTGACTTCTCAGATGGTTCTCGTTGTCTCTTCATAAAGTTTGGTGGATGCTCAGGCAGCCAATCCACAAAGAACTCTGAGATGTCCACTCCTTGGCTGGCTAGATCCTATAGATAGTGTGCAACAACCTCTGGAGAATCAATTTTGGAGAAGAGGTAGAGGCCATTGGGAATCTTCCTCTGATCTTAGAGTGCTTCCTAGGAGGTGTCCAATGAGGGTTTCACCCGAATTTGCTCAATCATCCCCATGCTCTTCAGATTACGAGCGTTCAGAGGCCTTCCAGTGTCAACGATGACATCCTCCATCAGATTATGGTGAATCGGGTGATCCACCAACTCGCTCTCTATCAGAACGTCATAGATCAGCCTTCCTAGAGGGATGTAGGTTTTGGGCTTCATATTGTTCCTGGTGTCTCTTATAGAGTCCCTCAGATACTTGAACAGCAGCGCTGGCAGATTCAGCTTGAGTCCTTTATGGAGGCAGTAGAGTATGCACTTATGATCAGTATTGACGTAGTCAGAAGAGTTTGATGTTGGGTGTAAGACCCAAATTTTGATCCTAAGATCCCTCATATCATCTAATCATATGCATTAGCATTGAGATCACACCTTGGCATCCTCCTTATCCCTCATTCATTGGGTTTGCATTGGGAGAGGTCACCAAGCACAATTTGATTGTATCATACTTTTTTTTATCATTTACTAACCAAAATACCAAAAATATATCAATGTATAGTTTAACTCTTTTGTAGGTAGTGGGTATGCTCACCTATGTGTAGCACCTCAAATTTGCACCTATCATTGTACATACTATCTCATATTAGGTCATAGCATATCATGATCCATTGCATAGCATTTGCATTGTCCCCCAGTTGCCTCAAGAGCAAGCAAGCAAGAATTAGGTCAAACTGACCAGGAGATCAGTCCATCAATCAAGCAAGGGTGTTTCTCAAGGAATCAAGGCCCTAGGGTTTGTCCATCAAGTTCACATGACTTGGAGGTCCATTTGAAGTGTTCAAGTCAAGGGTTGAAGGCTCAGAGGTCATCAGTCAGTGCACAGCCAGGCAAAAACCCTAGAAAGTCAACAGTCAGTCAAAGCAGTGGATGGTGGCCATTCTTGTGGAATTTGGGCACCATGATCAATAATCAAGAGTCCATACAACTTGGGACATCATTTGAAGTCAAGGTCTCAAGGATTTAGGGTTTGGAATTCATCAGTCAGTGCATAGTCAGTCCAAAACCCTAGAAAGGTCAAAGTTGGTCAACTGTGGTTGATTTTATGGTTTTGATGGATGGAAATGGTTTGAGAGAGCTTATTCATGTCCTAATAGACCTTATGTGTCATGGCAATCAACATCATGGAAGAATTTGAAGCTAATCAGAAAATTTCCCAAAATAGAAAGTGGACCTGTATTTTTAACTGCCAAAAATGGAAACTTCTTGATCCTCAACTTGCATCATGATACAAGCTTCAAATGAATTTTTGCCCAACATGAAAGTTGAAGATCTGGTCCTCCCATTTTCAAAAAGTCCAAGAACTCTCAAATCCCATGCATGGTTGTCAAGATATGATCAATGCAATTTCAAAAATTTGTGAACTTCAACAAGCCATAACTCATGAACCATAAGGCCAAATTTGGTGGGGTTTTTTCCTACAAACCACATTTTTCATCCTCTTTCCAAAAATATAAATTTCATGAGCCAAAACCTTACCAATCAAAATGGCATTTTTTGACCTTTTCCATTTAAAAATCAAGTTTGACCAAACTTTGACTTTTTGATTCAAACACTTTTTACACAATTGGCCAATGGGGATTCATTCTAAATGGTATTTGAAACTTGCTCCAAGCTTAAATTCATGCTCATACCACCATTTTAGACCAAAATGCAAAATTGGTAACTTTGGCAAATGGTTTCATTAAGTAAAAACAAGTTAACCATTCATTGAACAAACATAAAACAGATGGATTAAGGGTCAGTAGCAGCTTGGCTAAGGCCCATTCTCGTGCAAGACACACACCCTCCATTTCCATATTCTCCAAACTTAGCAATATGCATAATATTTCATTTAAGCTAATATGGTTTAACACTTGATTAAGGAAGTTTAAACAGCACATATAAACCTTTTTTCTGACATTTTCCAAACCCTAGTAGCAGTCACAGACCACAGAAACATTCATTCTCTCCTCTCTTGCAATTTTGCATTTTGCTCGATTTGGAATCAAACCTCAAAGACCACAAGGAACCTTTGCTTCCTTCATCACTTGGACCATCTTGTGGAGCTCTTTGAACCATCAATTACCAACTGGAACTCCCTTTTGAGCACTGCATCTTCAAGGCACCCTTCAATGGCAGAAATCGTTTCAAGCTAGCTTGTGCATCCTTGAGTGGAAATAGCTTCATCATTCATCATTTCAAGGCCTAGAGAATACCTGTTCCAAGCCAAAGTAGCCAAAACTTCATTGCAACTCAGCTGTGCTTCAAACTTGGTATTTTTTCGAATCCCTTATTTTTCAAAGCTTTGCCATATTTAATGAAGATCTTTGAATGCTGGTTCCATTAAACTATGCCTTGCTCAAAATGATTAAGAGATGTGTGAGAAATCTGAATTTATATTTTTCATGTTCAAACTGGTTTCCTTCGATTCCCCTTTTGTGAGCTTGTTTTAATGTTTTTGATTGCTGGATATGTGATGCTTATTGTTGGTAGATGCTATTGCCATGTTTAATTTGGATTTCTGGGTGATTCGATTTTGCTCATGTTTGAATGATGGTGATGATGCTCTGCTGTTTGAACCTTCATATCTGCCCAGAATTCCCATGGTTGTGTTTGTTTTGTTGTTAGCTAATGTTGCTTAGTGATGATGTTTCATGGCCACGCTTAATTATTGATGCTGTTGTTCATGATTGGTGTTTGGATGTTGAAGTTGATGAACTGCATGAACATGAAACCCTAGGTTGCAAGAGTAGGAATGTTGCCCAGAAATCCATGAAGCTCGATTGGTCTGTTGTTGCTTGCCTTGCCTGAGGTCACTGTTCCATTGGGAACTGACCAATCACAACATTCCCTGCCTTTGCCTTAAACTGTGTCGTTTTGTTAAATGAAGGGGTTAATTACAGAAATGCCACTGTTGACCATTGTTTGACTCGTTATACCATGCTTCTTGTTCATGTTTCATTCAATTATTCACTCAACTTGCAAAATTCGTTTCTCTCTCAAATTAAATCCAAAAATCATGAGATTTTTTCCACCATGATCACAAGAATGTCTAGTATTTGATTATGATTTTTAATTAATTTTTCATTGGCTGGATTTTGATTGGTAATTGATTTTTTGAAATGTGACAAAATTTGATACCTCTTGCCATTTCTTTTGTGAAATAATGATGATGCATCCTTTGGTCCTGAAATTTTTTGTGGTGAAACTAGACTCACTCATCTTCATTTTGATATAAAGTTTGTGGATTTCCCATTTGTGGTTTGTGTGATATGATTTTTTGAAGTGAGGTGTTGCATTTGGTACTACATGAATGATGTGCATTTTCCCAATTTTGTTTGACATGCTTCCTTACATCCAAATGATCCAATTTTTTGCATGAGCCATCCTTTATATGTCTAGTTCATGTGTGATTTTTCTTGGAATTGATTGTGCTGTTTTCCATTTGATTGTGAATTTTCTTCCCTGCCTAGTCCATGGTTGACTTTTTGTGCTACACATTGCCATTTCATTTGGGAAATTCTCATACCATATTGTATGATCATGAAATTTCATATGTGATAACTAGACATCTTGAGCTTTGCATTGGTGTTAATCTCATTCATTTCTCATCTGTTTTCAATTTGTTATGATTTTTTGAAGTTGACCCATGTTTGTTGACTTTCATTGTGCTTACTTGAAATTATGTTGACTTCATGATTTTCATTGACTGCCTTCCTCTCATCCAAATGCCATGAAATTTGACATGCTTACCATGCTAGATGTTAGGATTGAGTGTGATTTATCTGATGATTTTTGAAAATGTTTGGGTTGACTTTTGATGTAAGTCATTATGTTGACTTCTTTGAGCTTTCATTTGCCTTACTTTGACTTCAAATATTCATGAAATGATAATAATGATTGATATGCATGTGAGACCAATTGAGATTGCTTCTTGAGTGTTTGACCTTGACTTTGGTTGACTTTTCTTTGCTGTTTTGACTTTTTCATTTGTTTTTGACCCTAGGCTTGTCCTAGGGGTCTTTTGGACTTACAATTGAGTTAATGTTTCAGGTTAAGCACCAATGCCTCAAAGATCATTCAAACTTGTTTGAACTTGATTGTTTACCATGTGCTAACTTTTGTTTTGTAGGTGTGACTCATGTGTTTGAGTCTTGCTTTGCACAGTTGATCATCTGTTTTGTTTGTTTATCCATTCCTTTTGCTTTTAACTGTTTAATTGCATACTGATTTGTTTGTTTTTTCTCAGGTACCCTTTAGTTGCTTTAGTAGCTTGCTTTGCTTTTTAGCACTTGCTTGAGGTATAATTACTTCTTCTTCATGTAGTCTGGAGACCCGGTCTGTTATTTGACCGGGCAAACTGTCTGAAGTCCTCCTTAAGAGGCCATGCTTGTGTGTGTTTAAAATTGTCCCAAGCAGGAAAAGTCCTTCAAGTAAGGCAATTGGTGGAAGGTAGGGATATGCAATCTATCCCCCACTACTCTTGTTGTGTCATCCCTCTGCTCACGCTGCTGTGTGTTGATGCATTGGGATACAAACCCAAGATCTTGTACAAAGTGTACAGTGTCAGAGTCTTCGAGTATAGAAGGGTTCCCACTTTCTGGACCCATGCTCATTTGTCAAATGCTCTCCCAGGCCAGGGATAGAAGCAATGAGGCACACCCCTCATCTCCTTTCATCTGCTTCACCTTAGCCTCTCAATGGCAAGGTTAAGAGCAACTCTTTGACCCTATTCCAGTTGGCCTCAGTGCCTAACCCTTGTGTGAGCCTCTTGTGTGCATATAGTGTGTGCTTCCTGTGATTGTGTTTTGCTTGCTTTGCCTTTTAGGTTTAGCTTAGACTTGCTGCTTGTGCAAGATAGGTTTAGTTTAGACTAATCCTTGTTTGCTTTCGCCCTCGTTGCGATCCTTTGCTTTCGCCCTCGTTGCGATCCTTTGCTTTCGCCCTCGTTGCGATCCTTTCTCTCGCCCTCGTTGCGATCGAGACTTTCCCTTTCTCTTGCCCTAGTTGCAATCGAGTCCTTTTTCCCTCCGTTGCCGAACTACGGCAACTCTGATTCTCATGTTTAGATGAGATACGTAGGCACGAGACGCGATGTCTTGCCGAGTTTGACTAACAACTAACACTAACTCTTTTCTCTCACCCCTGTGTGATTGAGATCTCTCTTTTCTCTCGCCCGCGTTGCGATTGAGACCTCCCTTTTCTCTTGCCCTAGTTGCAATCGAGACCCTTGCTTCCTGTGCAAGCCTTGTCTAGGATAGGTTGGCCCTTGTGCCATTTAGCTAGAAACCTTAACTTAGGGTTGACTTTGCATGACAACATCTAGGCTCGAGTCGTAGTCTCCCTAGTGTTGTGTCTCCCTCTGTTATCTGGTTAGGCTAGATCCTTTGTCCCTGCGTAGGGGAACTACATCGCCCTGATCTTCATACCAGATGAAGTATGTAGGCAGGAGATTGAGCTGATCTCTCCGGGCGCCCTTTTTTCTTTTTTGTGCGTGTTTGGCAACTATTAGGCTCGAGCTCTAGTCTCCCTTTTAGTCTGTTTGTTCGCCCTTTTTCTCTTTTCACCCTTTGTGTCTTAACCACCCTTGTGTGTGTCCTGGTTGGAGTCCGACATAAGTCCAGCGATTGGCAGTTGGTTTCCTGTGTGCGTTTTCTGGTTCGGATGCTGATGTAAGTCCAACGATTGGCATTCAGGCTCCACGTTTGCCTGTGTTTGTGTTTGTTTGTGTGCGTGTCAGCCGAGCTACGAATGCTCTGATTCTTCTCTCGTCCGAGAAGATACGTATGCATAGGATGCGACATCCTAGCGAGCATGTGTCGTTTCCCCGGTCCGAACTACTTCGACTCTGATGTCTATGCCTGATAGACTAAGTAGGCCCAGGATACGATATCCTGCCGAGTCAGTCTCAGTCAGTTTCTTTTGTCTCTTTTCAGCCAGTGTGTGTGAGTTTGAGCAGTGTTTAGCAACCAATTTATCCTTTCTATTGTGCGTGGATCCCGAAGAGTACTACGGATGCGTAGGGTGCCTAACACCTTCCCTTCGCATAACCGACTCCCGAACCCATTCTCTTTGGTCGCGAGACCATGTTCTTTCCCAGGTTTACTCTGAGCGTTTCCTTTCCCTCTTTTGGGATAAATAACGCACGGTGGCGGCTCTGTTGTTTCTTTCTTTTCCCGCCGGTTTTTCGCGCGATGCGACAGCTGGCGACTCTGCTGGGGATGAGAGAAGTTGACCTATGCTGGTCCATCTTCCCTGAGCGAGTCTCTCCTAGCGCTCTCTAGGGTTAGGGTTTTGGTTGCTTTCTGCTTATTGTATTTTATTGCATTCATTGTATATATGTACATTTATTGATTGCATTGATTGTGTGCATTAATGTTTGCATTCATATTCATCATTTGTTGCTGTCTGGCTGGTTGTTTGTTTTCTCTGTTTGGGGTGGGAGTTACTCGAGGTAAAAGGCCCAATACCCAGGCTATGAGTGAAATCTAGGAAACCTAGGAATAGAGTGATTCATGGGAAGCGGGTGGTGTACGCCACTTAGCGGAACATTGATATCACGAGCAGTTCAGACCCTGGTGGGATATTATCGGTGCATACATCGGGTGTGCACAGGATGATATTCTGCGAAAGGTTATTTATCCTGCGTTTCTCTTGACCTTACCCTGGCCTAGACTACACCCGTGAGCGGGGCGGGATTGATCATTTTAACAGGTACAGTTGGTGACTCCTGGTACTGATGGTGACTACGAGTTATATTTCTGGACGCCGGAGGTTTGACCCTGGTATTGATCAGAGGGTTCCGTTTATTTCGGATCCCTGGGCTGAATTTGAGGGTACTCGCTCAGATGGTGACTCAGTTCTCCAGATTTGGGTTCAGATGCCAGCTCCTCAGATGACTTTGGGGTTTCAGATGGTTCCTCAGATGTCAGTTCCTGCCAGTCTTGGCTCCATCATTTGCATCATAGCATGTTTATTTTCCAAAAAATAATAATGCATGAAAAAAAAAAAAAAAAAAAAGTTAACTCGCATACGCATATCCTTTATCAGGATCATTCATGACAAAATAGTACCCATATCATGCATATCATGCATATCATGCACATCCTTGCATTGCAGACATGTTTGGGAGAGACTTCTCACTTTGGTTCCTGACTGAGACAGGATTGCTGATCGTCGACCGCATCGGTACTCAACCAGACTTAATCATCAGAGGATTATGGACCAGGTTCAGACAGAATTGGCCGAGATGAGGGCAAACATGGCCCAGTTCATGAACATGATGCAAGGGGTCGTTCAGGGGCAAGAGGAGCTGCGTGCCTTAGCCCAGAGACTGGAAGTCATGATTCCACCAGTCCACCGTGCTCCACCAGCGGATGTACCCGTTCATGAGAATGCTGCGGTCACTATTCTCGTTGATGATTGTGCCGTGGGTGATGAATTGAGGGGGATCAGAATCAGTGAACAGCCTCTTGCTGCAGAAACCGTTAATGTCAGAGCAACCCGCACTCCGGTTCGCCATCCTGGCTCTTCAAGTTCTTCCGGTTCTAATAAGACATCCTCTGGGGCACCCAAAAGGGGAGAAAGTGAAACAAATGCTGTGCACCGTCGGAGGAGTGCAAACAGAGGACAGTATCGTCAAGTTGCTGCTGTGACTATTCCAACAACTCAACCTCAACAGCAACAGAGAAGACCAGCTCAGCAGCATCAGCGTCAGCAACATCGTCCTCAGCAGCAGGCTTCCCAGCCTCACAATGGTAATCAAGCTGGTACAAGTAACGAGAGGAAGAAGATCATTTTTGATCCAATCCCCACGTCCTACACCGAACTGTATCCCACTCTGATAGAGCGGAACTTGATCACTCCCAGAGACCCGCCGCCCATACCCGTCAACCCTCGGTGGTGGTATAGGCCTGAACAGCACTGTGTGTATCACTCGGGTGCTCCTGGTCATGACATGGATAGCTGCTTTCAGCTGAAGATGAAGGTTCAAGACCTTGTGAGGTCAGGTATTCTGATTTTGGAGGATTTAGGTCCCCGTGTTAATCAAGTTTGAAGATAACAAGTCCCGGGCTGGCGCCGACTTTTTCTTCAGAAGGGTTGTTCGGAAAGCAGAAGCTGCTGATGCAAGAAATACTGACAGTTGTCGTCCCCGATGGGATCTATCACAATTGGGTCACTGTGGGCTTTCCTACAGTTGTTCATAAGTCTTTGTAATAATCACTTTGTTTAAAAACCCTTCTCCCATGCCAAAAGGAGAAGTGATGACATTGTTGGCAACATTTTGTGCAATGATATTTTCATTCAAATAAATTCATGTTAAACATTTGTTTTTCCATTTGTTTTCCCTTTTCGCTTTTGCATGAAATTGGTGATCACAAAAAACCTAAAAAACAAGAATAAAAGCAATCTTTTCATCTGCATAACGATTGCCTTGTTTGTTTTTCAAAAAACTTTTCATCTCTAAATCATTATGCAGGTTGTTTCTCAAACCCATTGAACATAGTGATCGGACGTCATCTCCCAATTCCGAATTCCCTGTATTTGAAGCAGACGAAGATGATGTTGAAGGGATTCCTGACGAGATTTCCCGACTTCTTGAGCAAGAAAAGAAGATCACTCGGCTGCATCTCGAGAATCAGCAGAACAGCCAACTGGGGCATCAAAAAAAAAGAAGGAAAAAATCAATCAAAAAAAAAAAAAAAAAACAACAAAGAAAGAGAGGGTGCAAAATCAAAAGAAATCAAAAGCAAAATCAAAAGAAAACAAAAGAAAATAGCACCCTCAAAGTCCCAAGTTGACTGATGCTGAATTCAAGCAAAAACAAAAGATCAACTGCCATGTTTTATGGTCAGAAAGCATTTGACAAGAAGATCAAGCCTCGTGTGTTCCGAGGGACCTTGTGCTCAAGAAAGTCTTGTCTTTCGTGCCCGATTCCAGGGGCAAGTGGACTTTACAAGCTAAGAACGTCCATACGTTTTCAAGAGAGCCTCTTCAGGCAGTGTTCTGACACTTACAACAATGGATGAATAAGTTCACTCGTCCCGTGAATTCCGATGCAGTTAAGAAATACTTCGCCTAAAACAAAAAAATCAAAAGCTCGCTAAGTCGAACACCCCAAAGGGCGACTTAGGCAAAAAGGAGCGTCTCGGTGGATTGAAAACCCGAAAGGGCGATCCAGGCAAAAGTTAGAGACATTAAAAAAAAAAAGAATTTGCATCCCGCTAGATTGAACACCTCACACTGGGGCAATCTAGGCAAAAATTAGGGATTTGGCAAGTAACTGCATCTTGACAAGACTGTGCTCTATACCTGTCATCCGTCAGGGATTCTCGATTCATCGTCGACTGAAGCTTTGAATACATCGAAAATTCAGAATGGTAGAGGAAAGGTCATTATGTTCAATGTAGCCCTCTCCAATATACATCACCGATTTCAAACTTGTACAGATCTATGGAGTCTCGCCCTTTGCAGACTACCATTCCATCACATCTATTTGAGCTTTTATCCAATTATTTGCATTCTTATTTGTTTCAACTCAACAAACGTTTTGCATGTTTTAATTGATAAAGTATCATTGTTTTCAAAATAAACAAATCTTTCAAAATTGTTCTTAAACAAAGTGAACATTCACGATGATGGAAGGATACTTAGGAGACCCGCAGTGCTCTCCCGAGGGTGGTATGATTACCAACAGGTAAGACAATTGTTCGTATCTCGAGCATGGCTGTATCTTTGTCCTGCAGAACCTCGTATGGTCTTTCCTCAGTGAAGTTGCCCGATGCAGTGTTGTTTGAAGTTGTTCATCTTCATGTTCCCGGCAGTACAGATTCTTCCTCCAAATCCCTATTAGCTCTATTGTGGGGCATCCCCAGTAGAGTGCTGCTTGAGCCCTACCGTGGGGCATTCCCAGCAAGGTTGCTGTTGAAATACTTTTGTGGGGCAGCTCCCCTAGCAGAGTGTTTATTGAAGACTTCAACTTTCGCCTCTCCAGCAGAGCAGTCTTCATCCCTCCCCCAACGTGGGTGTTTTTCTTTGAAGATTCGGTATTTGGTGGATTGACATCCCAGTGCTCCATCATGTCCTCAGATAGATCCCCGAGCGGAGTTGTTGGCATGATGAGCTTTCTCTATGCCTATCCATCCTCATCAGAAATCTGGTTGCTTCTTGGTATCCCTGATTTCCAGCACAAGTTGTTGTGACACGTGCGCCTGTATGTTGAACTCTGTTCTCCGGTTGTGACCGACGATCCCTCCGGAAGCCTCTTATGGCTCTTCCTCCCCTGCAGGATAAGTGTTCCCTGATATCCCAGTCCCCAGTGGATTTTCTTTGCTCTCTGGTGGCTTTGGTTTTCTCTCCGGACGGTTGATTCCCGGACCTGCGTGTTGAGCATGTCTTTTTGTCAGCATTCATCATACATTTTAGGTAGAATGCATACATGCATAATCATAGCATTTGGATACTCATGTTGCAGTTGTTGCCGTGTATCTGTTGATTGTTACCTCTTGCTATTTGGTAATACAGAATCTCTCCAGTAGATTTTCCTCTAGCAGATATGGGTGTGTCTGATCTCTCCATGTAGAGCCAACCCCTTAAGCAGAAAGTGTCTATCCTTTCCTGCCATTTCCCCACTGAGATACATCCTCGTGGATGACGGTTGCTTCCGTTCCCTCCCTACACGGGATGGGTTGTCCCTATTGAGTTCTTTCCTCATTAGGATGAGTCTTGTTTCAGTCTGCCTTTTTGGATCGATCCTAAATTGGCTTCCTGTTGGCTGTCTCCCGTGCTTCCCTGGGGCATAAATGAATAGTCGCTCACTAACCGGCACCCATTCATCTTATCCTCAGCGGAATTTGGTGGCCTCTACCTACTAACCGGTAGTTGTAAGTCTTATCTTTGTGGTTTTCTACCCACTAGCTGGTAGTTGTAAAATCCCACTTTCATCCCCTTGTTGGAATTAACCCTTTGTGCTCATCCCGATGATGACTGGTTACTTTTCCGTGGTTTTCTGCCTACAAACCGGTAGATGTAATCCCCTCTTTGCAGTTATCAGTATCCGGTTTGCGGTATTGATATTCTTTCCCCTTTGGATACTTGCTCCGAGTTAGCAACTTTATCCTCTTTTGATTGGTCATCTTTTGCATACCTAGTCCTGGTACCCTGATGCCTTTCTTTTCGGTCGATTATTCATTTAACAACCTACAACCCGGTTATGGATAATCTTCCATGCGAGTGTATTATCTACGTTTTGACGGCTATAGATAATATATCTCATGCACTCTTTGGTCAATCTTTCGATTGTTATCTCCAGCAGAGTAAGATTCGTATTCCTTGTGGAATCGAATGTTCATCCTCTAATAAGACTGCTTTTTTAGCCCTCTTCAGGATGTTGAGTGTTTTGGAACACAAACCAATTCACGCTTTGGTCGGTCACCCGTTTCATACCTACAACCCGGTATCCATGGTGTTCCTTCCTGTTTGCTCGTGACCTTGATCCCCGAGTGGAGCGGGTTTCACGAAATATTTCTCCAGCATAGTTCATCCTACCAGTGGATTGGACAGGTTTCAGTATCAGATCAGTGTGTGCATCCCCAGCTTGGGTTTATCCTACCTGTGGATTGCGTGGGTCGTCCCTGACGGAGTAACGGATATTTCTCAAAGCAGAATTTATCGTATTTGAAGTTTGTATGAGCCTTATCCCTAAAGGGTTGCTTGGTTTATCTTCCCCAGCGGAGCATTTATTTTCCCAAGCGGAATTTTTGGTGGGTTGATTGGGCCACCCCCAGCAGGTTTCCCTTTGTTTTCCCCTAGCAGAGTTGCTTTGTTACTCCCCAGCGAGTTGCCTTGTCTTCCCCTAGTGGATTTGTGTTGTTGGTTCCCCAGCAGTTGTTTTGTTGTCCCCCGGCAGTGGATTTATCTTGAAGATTCCTCAGCACAGTCGTCCTGTGTATTTCTCCCGCAGAGTTCTTATCATATTGCATTGCATATAGTAATCATTGCATCCTCAAAACTGCGTAGCATTTCCATTCCATATGGAGCATTACGCCATAGAAAAATTCAAACATATGCATTCATGTGTTCGAAACCACATCAGACCGTATCCCCGACGGAGGCGGATTATTTTGTTCAACATCAGCACAGCAAATCAGCTACAGTTGCTCAGACAGCATTCAGAGTTGTTATCCCCACAGAGGTTTATTTCCTCACCCGTTGGTGACAGAAGTTTGTTTCTCCCCCAGTGAGACCCCCAGCAAGTGATCAACCTTGCCTCAACATATCCCAGATTTATTCTTGTGATACCGGTAAGTGTCATGTCAGCACCCGCGTGTGTTTCTTTTTTGGTGTCGGTAAACACCATTGTTTCGGTGTCGGTAAACATCGAGTTCCACCCAGTCATCAGTAAATGTCTGGTCATTTCTTTTGATGTCGGTAAACATCATCTTTCGATGTCGGTAAACATCGAGTTTTTCCTTCAGTCATCGGTAAATGTCTGATAGATCCCCAGCTAGAAATCCCCAGTAGAGTCATCGGTAAATGTCCTATCTGGTTTTCAGTTGCAAATTTTGTTTGTCTCTTACCATAAATGTCCCATCCCAGTCATCGGTAAATGTCTGGTCATTCTTTTTTATGTCGGTAAACATCGAGTCTCATCCCAGTCATCGGTAAATGTCTGGTCATTCTTTTTGATGTCGGTAAACATCATCTTTCGATGTCGGTAAACATCGTGCCTCATCCCCAGTCATCGGTAAATGTCTGGTCATTCTTTGTTCTCTTGTTAATAAAATCAAAATCCCCAGAAGTCGTCGGTAAACGTCTTGTCTGGTATCACCACGAAGGTTTTGTTCCTCCCCAAGCGGAGATGCCATCGGTAAATGGCCCAGTTTTCTTTCGATATCGGTAAATGTCGAGTCCCCAGTGAAGTCACCATCGGTAAATGGTCTTGCTTCCTTCCTACATCAAATTATTTCCCAGCAGCCATCGGTAAATGGTCTGGCTGAAGTTGATATCGGTAAATATCAAGGTCCCAGTTTTAACCATCGGTAAATGGTTTTCGCTTTTCAGAAGTTTGTTTTCCCAGCAGCCATCGGTAAATGGTCTGGCTGAAGTTGATATCGGTAAATATCAAGTTTTAACCATCGGTAAATGGTTTTCTTTTTCCAGAAGTTTGTTTTCCCCAGCCGCCATCGGTAAATGGTCGTGCTGAAGTTGATATCGGTAAATATCAAAGTTTTAACCATCGGTAAATGGTTTTGTTTTTCAGAAATTTTGTTTTCCCCAGCCGCCATCGGTAAATGGTCGTGCTGAAGTTGATATCGGTAAATATCAAGGTTCCAGCTCTTCAACCATCGGTAAATGGTTTTGCTTTTCTGAAGCTGTCATGCAGTTTGTCATCGGTAAATGACGTGGTTCTCCTGTATTATATTCAGTCGGTGCAAATTTCTACGGTTCTTCGGTATTCAATCCCTGTTTACCCTGAAAGTCTGACAGCCGTTGCTATCATCCGTTCGGGTCCCCAGCTGATTGAATAGGGGCAGCTGTAGCACCTCAAATTTGCACCTATCATTGTACATACTATCTCATATTAGGTCATAGCATATCATGATCCATTGCATAGCATTTGCATTGTCCCCCAGTTGCCTCAAGAGCAAGCAAGCAAGAATTAGGTCAAACTGACCAGGAGATCAGTCCATCAATCAAGCAAGGGTGTTTCTCAAGGAATCAAGGCCCTAGGGTTTGTCCATCAAGTTCACATGACTTGGAGGTCCATTTGAAGTGTTCAAGTCAAGGGTTGAAGGCTCAGAGGTCATCAGTCAGTGCACAGCCAGGCAAAAACCCTAGAAAGTCAACAGTCAGTCAAAGCAGTGGATGGTGGCCATTCTTGTGGAATTTGGGCACCATGATCAATAATCAAGAGTCCATACAACTTGGGACATCATTTGAAGTCAAGGTCTCAAGGATTTAGGGTTTGGAATTCATCAGTCAGTGCATAGTCAGTCCAAAACCCTAGAAAGGTCAAAGTTGGTCAACTGTGGTTGATTTTATGGTTTTGATGGATGGAAATGGTTTGAGAGAGCTTATTCATGTCCTAATAGACCTTATGTGTCATGGCAATCAACATCATGGAAGAATTTGAAGCTAATCAGAAAATTTCCCAAAATAGAAAGTGGACCTGTATTTTTAACTGCCAAAAATGGAAACTTCTTGATCCTCAACTTGCATCATGATACAAGCTTCAAATGAATTTTTGCCCAACATGAAAGTTGAAGATCTGGTCCTCCCATTTTCAAAAAGTCCAAGAACTCTCAAATCCCATGCATGGTTGTCAAGATATGATCAATGCAATTTCAAAAATTTGTGAACTTCAACAAGCCATAACTCATGAACCATAAGGCCAAATTTGGTGGGGTTTTTTCCTACAAACCACATTTTTCATCCTCTTTCCAAAAATATAAATTTCATGAGCCAAAACCTTACCAATCAAAATGGCATTTTTTGACCTTTTCCATTTAAAAATCAAGTTTGACCAAACTTTGACTTTTTGATTCAAACACTTTTTACACAATTGGCCAATGGGGATTCATTCTAAATGGTATTTGAAACTTGCTCCAAGCTTAAATTCATGCTCATACCACCATTTTAGACCAAAATGCAAAATTGGTAACTTTGGCAAATGGTTTCATTAAGTAAAAACAAGTTAACCATTCATTGAACAAACATAAAACAGATGGATTAAGGGTCAGTAGCAGCTTGGCTAAGGCCCATTCTCGTGCAAGACACACACCCTCCATTTCCATATTCTCCAAACTTAGCAATATGCATAATATTTCATTTAAGCTAATATGGTTTAACACTTGATTAAGGAAGTTTAAACAGCACATATAAACCTTTTTTCTGACATTTTCCAAACCCTAGTAGCAGTCACAGACCATAAAAACATTCATTCTCTCCTCTCTTGCAATTTTGCATTTTGCTCGATTTGGAATCAAACCTCAAAGACCACAAGGAACCTTTGCTTCCTTCATCACTTGGACCATCTTGTGGAGCTCTTTGAACCATCAATTACCAACTGGAACTCCCTTTTGAGCACTGCATCTTCAAGGCACCCTTCAATGGCAGAAATCGTTTCAAGCTAGCTTGTGCATCCTTGAGTGGAAATAGCTTCATCATTCATCATTTCAAGGCCTAGAGAATACCTGTTCCAAGCCAAAGTAGCCAAAACTTCATTGCAACTCAGTTGTGCTTCAAACTTGGTATTTTTTCGAATCCCTTATTTTTCAAAGCTTTGCCATATTTAATGAAGATCTTTGAATGCTGGTTCCATTAAACTATGCCTTGCTCAAAATGATTAAGAGATGTGTGAGAAATCTGAATTTATATTTTTCATGTTCAAACTGGTTTCCTTCGATTCCCCTTTTGTGAGCTTGTTTTAATGTTTTTGATTGCTGGATATGTGATGCTTATTGTTGGTAGATGCTATTGCCATGTTTAATTTGGATTTCTGGGTGATTCGATTTTGCTCATGTTTGAATGATGGTGATGATGCTCTGCTGTTTGAACCTTCATATCTGCCCAGAATTCCCATGGTTGTGTTTGTTTTGTTGTTAGCTAATGTTGCTTAGTGATGATGTTTCATGGCCACGCTTAATTATTGATGCTGTTGTTCATGATTGGTGTTTGGATGTTGAAGTTGATGAACTGCATGAACATGAAACCCTAGGTTGCAAGAGTAGGAATGTTGCCCAGAAATCCATGAAGCTCGATTGGTCTGTTGTTGCTTGCCTTGCCTGAGGTCACTGTTCCATTGGGAACTGACCAATCACAACATTCCCTGCCTTTGCCTTAAACTGTGTCGTTTTGTTAAATGAAGGGGTTAATTACAGAAATGCCACTGTTGACCATTGTTTGACTCGTTATACCATGCTTCTTGTTCATGTTTCATTCAATTATTCACTCAACTTGCAAAATTCGTTTCTCTCTCAAATTAAATCCAAAAATCATGAGATCTTTTCCACCATGATCACAAGAATGTCTAGTATTTGATTATGATTTTTAATTAATTTTTCATTGGCTGGATTTTGATTGGTAATTGATTTTTTGAAATGTGACAAAATTTGATACCTCTTGCCATTTCTTTTGTGAAATAATGATGATGCATCCTTTGGTCCTGAAATTTTTTGTGGTGAAACTAGACTCACTCATCTTCATTTTGATATAAAGTTTGTGGATTTCCCATTTGTGGTTTGTGTGATATGATTTTTTGAAGTGAGGTGTTGCATTTGGTACTACATGAATGATGTGCATTTTCCCAATTTTGTTTGACATGCTTCCTTACATCCAAATGATCCAATTTTTTGCATGAGCCATCCTTTATATGTCTAGTTCATGTGTGATTTTTCTTGGAATTGATTGTGCTGTTTTCCATTTGATTGTGAATTTTCTTCCCTGCCTAGTCCATGGTTGACTTTTTGTGCTACACATTGCCATTTCATTTGGGAAATTCTCATACCATATTGTATGATCATGAAATTTCATATGTGATAACTAGACATCTTGAGCTTTGCATTGGTGTTAATCTCATTCATTTCTCATCTGTTTTCAATTTGTTATGATTTTTTGAAGTTGACCCATGTTTGTTGACTTTCATTGTGCTTACTTGAAATTATGTTGACTTCATGATTTTCATTGACTGCCTTCCTCTCATCCAAATGCCATGAAATTTGACATGCTTACCATGCTAGATGTTAGGATTGAGTGTGATTTATCTGATGATTTTTGAAAATGTTTGGGTTGACTTTTGATGTAAGTCATTATGTTGACTTCTTTGAGCTTTCATTTGCCTTACTTTGACTTCAAATATTCATGAAATGATAATAATGATTGATATGCATGTGAGACCAATTGAGATTGCTTCTTGAGTGTTTGACCTTGACTTTGGTTGACTTTTCTTTGCTGTTTTGACTTTTTCATTTGTTTTTGACCCTAGGCTTGTCCTAGGGGTCTTTTGGACTTACAATTGAGTTAATGTTTCAGGTTAAGCACCAATGCCTCAAAGATCATTCAAACTTGTTTGAACTTGATTGTTTACCATGTGCTAACTTTTGTTTTGTAGGTGTGACTCATGTGTTTGAGTCTTGCTTTGCACAGTTGATCATCTGTTTTGTTTGTTTATCCATTCCTTTTGCTTTTAACTGTTTAATTGCATACTGATTTGTTTGTTTTTTCTCAGGTACCCTTTAGTTGCTTTAGTAGCTTGCTTTGCTTTTTAGCACTTGCTTGAGGTATAATTACTTCTTCTTCATGTAGTCTGGAGACCCGGTCTGTTATTTGACCGGGCAAACTGTCTGAAGTCCTCCTTAAGAGGCCATGCTTGTGTGTGTTTAAAATTGTCCCAAGCAGGAAAAGTCCTTCAAGTAAGGCAATTGGTGGAAGGTAGGGATATGCAATCTATCCCCCACTACTCTTGTTGTGTCATCCCTCTGCTCACGCTGCTGTGTGTTGATGCATTGGGATACAAACCCAAGATCTTGTACAAAGTGTACAGTGTCAGAGTCTTCGAGTATAGAAGGGTTCCCACTTTCTGGACCCATGCTCATTTGTCAAATGCTCTCCCAGGCCAGGGATAGAAGCAATGAGGCACACCCCTCATCTCCTTTCATCTGCTTCACCTTAGCCTCTCAATGGCAAGGTTAAGAGCAACTCTTTGACCCTATTCCAGTTGGCCTCAGTGCCTAACCCTTGTGTGAGCCTCTTGTGTGCATATAGTGTGTGCTTCCTGTGATTGTGTTTTGCTTGCTTTGCCTTTTAGGTTTAGCTTAGACTTGCTGCTTGTGCAAGATAGGTTTAGTTTAGACTAATCCTTGTTTGCTTTCGCCCTCGTTGCGATCCTTTGCTTTCGCCCTCGTTGCGATCCTTTGCTTTCGCCCTCGTTGCGATCCTTTCTCTCGCCCTCGTTGCGATCGAGACTTTCCCTTTCTCTTGCCCTAGTTGCAATCGAGTCCTTTTTCCCTCCGTTGCCGAACTACGGCAACTCTGATTCTCATGTTTAGATGAGATACGTAGGCACGAGACGCGATGTCTTGCCGAGTTTGACTAACAACTAACACTAACTCTTTTCTCTCACCCCTGTGTGATTGAGATCTCTCTTTTCTCTCGCCCGCGTTGCGATTGAGACCTCCCTTTTCTCTTGCCCTAGTTGCAATCGAGACCCTTGCTTCCTGTGCAAGCCTTGTCTAGGATAGGTTGGCCCTTGTGCCATTTAGCTAGAAACCTTAACTTAGGGTTGACTTTGCATGACAACATCTAGGCTCGAGTCGTAGTCTCCCTAGTGTTGTGTCTCCCTCTGTTATCTGGTTAGGCTAGATCCTTTGTCCCTGCGTAGGGGAACTACATCGCCCTGATCTTCATACCAGATGAAGTATGTAGGCAGGAGATTGAGCTGATCTCTCCGGGCGCCCTTTTTTCTTTTTTGTGCGTGTTTGGCAACTATTAGGCTCGAGCTCTAGTCTCCCTTTTAGTCTGTTTGTTCGCCCTTTTTCTCTTTTCACCCTTTGTGTCTTAACCACCCTTGTGTGTGTCCTGGTTGGAGTCCGACATAAGTCCAGCGATTGGCAGTTGGTTTCCTGTGTGCGTTTTCTGGTTCGGATGCTGATGTAAGTCCAACGATTGGCATTCAGGCTCCACGTTTGCCTGTGTTTGTGTTTGTTTGTGTGCGTGTCAGCCGAGCTACGAATGCTCTGATTCTTCTCTCGTCCGAGAAGATACGTATGCATAGGATGCGACATCCTAGCGAGCATGTGTCGTTTCCCCGGTCCGAACTACTTCGACTCTGATGTCTATGCCTGATAGACTAAGTAGGCCCAGGATACGATATCCTGCCGAGTCAGTCTCAGTCAGTTTCTTTTGTCTCTTTTCAGCCAGTGTGTGTGAGTTTGAGCAGTGTTTAGCAACCAATTTATCCTTTCTATTGTGCGTGGATCCCGAAGAGTACTACGGATGCGTAGGGTGCCTAACACCTTCCCTTCGCATAACCGACTCCCGAACCCATTCTCTTTGGTCGCGAGACCATGTTCTTTCCCAGGTTTACTCTGAGCGTTTCCTTTCCCTCTTTTGGGATAAATAACGCACGGTGGCGGCTCTGTTGTTTCTTTCTTTTCCCGCCGGTTTTTCGCGTGATGCGACACTATGCTCTATCAAGCTCATATCTAGGGTTTAAGACCCTCAATGCAAGGAGCTCAATCAATAAAGTGGTATACTATGACTCTAAGTATCATATATGGATCCCCATTATCTTCACATGTTATTTTGATCAAGAAATCATCAAGAGTTTGGAGTTGGTTTGCCTTGGAAACCCTAATTCACCTGGGTATCTTATGTGACTTCTTCAATAAGTTTCTTCACCAATTGATCAAATATTTCAAGGGATACTTCACATTACATCATATTATGCATATAGGATCCTCCATGAGTCCCGAAAGTCAAGATAATATCAAGCTAGCATGTTGGTTCATGGTGGTTGACTAGAGAAAGTCAACTGGTCAAAACCGGGGTTCCCTAGACCCTATCTCCTACAATATTTGTCATACGAAAATGATTCCCAGAGTAAAGTTACTCTAAATTAAATTCCAACCAACTTTCATGTTGAGCTCAAGAGCTATTTTTGCTTGGAAAGTCATTTTTTATGGTGAAAGATTATAGGTCATTTTGTCTAAACCCTAACTTGAAGGTCAACTTCCCAAGCCCATAACTTGCTCAATTTTTATGAGATGAAATCCATTAAAATTTCATGATCAAATTAACGATGTCTAATTCAACTTTGATGTTTGGAGGAAGTGGAAATTCAACTTGCAAATGCATGTGATAATAAGAAATATTATAGGTCATTTTGGGCCAATACCATTAAACAAGTGATTTTCCTCAACTTCTAAAATGCATAACTCCTTCATTCTAAATCCAAATGGGGTCAAATTTGTGACCAAATTTAAGGTATTTTAAAGAGATACAACTTTAATGAAGAAAAGTTTCTAATTTGAAGTCCATAGAAAAAGTTATTCAAGGAGGAAGAAGTCAACATATGGTTTGACACTTAGAATATTTTTTGATATGTTTGATTTTCCAAACTTCCACCTCAAAATTCATCATGATCCAAGCTTCAAATGAAAAAGTGTTCAACATGAAAGTTATTCCTCTTGATCTAACCTTTCTAAGAAGTCCAAATTCATCTCATTTGGACAAAGTATGAATGACTTGCGCATGGCTTAAAGTTGAAGGACCATTTGGAAGATTTGAAGTTTCACCTTTCATACACGATTGCATGGCCTTTCCACATGATTTTAGCATTGCTTACATACAATTTTGGACCTAAATGCATCATTACATGGGCCTATTACACGCCCATGCAAGCATGCAAGTGAGGTTTCCAATTTTGGCCAAAAATGGAAGTGTGCAATTATCAATCTCCTTGGCTATAAATAGAAGCTCCATTGCTCAGAATTAAGGACCCTAGCGCGCAAGGTTTGAATCAACAACCCTAAACCCTCATATTCATAGGATAAGCTTAAAGATTTTCTTTGAAAATCGAGTTTGAATCTCACACTATTTTTGAGATTGAAACTCCAAGAGTCATTCTTCTTCTTTGATCCATTTCCACTCCATCAAGCATATGAATCAAGGCCAAGCATAATTGAAAGCAAGATCATGCCAATCTGAAGCTACATTGAAGGTGATTTTCAGAATTTTTCATCTCTTCGATTCTCACTCAATTCTCCACTATTCTTGCTGATTTTTGCTTGTCTAAAGTCCTATCATTGTAGGCAACAAGATTGAGTTGCTTAGAGGTCAAATCGAAGAAACTCAGATCATGATCCTCAAAATTTAACTCCCTTTTCTTTCTATATACTTGGAGTTTGACAAAATTGAGGCCAGATTCGAGCTCCTGAGCATTTTTTCTTTAAATTCATGTTCTCCTTTTTTATTTTGGTGATTGTTGAAGATGGACCAGTCCGGTGAGGTCCACCGGAGAAGAAGACCGGAGCTCTGGCTCCAGCGATGTGTTGGCGTGTCTCTGAACCACATGATCCATTCATTTTGTTTTAATCTTAGGGGTTGGTTTTAATTACCACATGTGCAGCGTTGTTGAATCAAGAACACATGGATAGCACGCTCTGATCCACTTGATCTGCCACCTCAATTAATGAGGGAGATCAAGTGGTCCACGTTTTTTGTAATTTCTTCTTTTTATTTTAATTGCCTTATTTTCATTAATTCATATTAATTTTAATATTGATCCAAAAAATATGGGACTTTCACCAAAAAAATTCAAATATTTTTCTTTTTAATTTTATGAATTAAAATTATTTTTTGGATCAATATTAATATTTTTCATGATTTAATTATTTTGGTGCATATTTTTAATTGTTTAAAAATACTTTTAAGTTTCCAAAAATTATGAAATTTTTTCTCCAAGGTCCTTTGACTTTCATTGACCTAGGATAAATCTCTTGGTCATTTATTTGGTGTTTAAAGAGATTTTAGGTTTTTGATTAAACATAATTTAATTTAATGCATTTTTAGCTATTTGTATTGACTTGTGTAGTTTAACTTTTGTTGTTTGGGCCTTGGTCAAGGTTGATTTGACTTTGTTGGATTAAAATCATTGGATTTAGGGGATTGATGAAATATACATTTCATCTCCCAAAATGAATGAATGATTTTAATTTGATAAAAGTTATCCCTTGACCAAGTTGTGTTTGTCTCATTTCCCCTCCCTCTTCATCTTCAATTCCATTCTATCCCATCCACTTCATTGACCTATGATATCTCTATATCCTAAGGCTAATTGGTTCATAAACCAATATAAGTATGGATGAGATTAGGTCCACCTTTTTGCCATTTTCTTTTTAAGTGTGGTATGTTTTAGGAGGGTGGTTCATTATACCACATCTATAACATGCATTAACACTAAAATTTCAATTGCCCGACCTCGGATAGTTGAGACTTCTATATAAATCCAATTACGATTTCTTAACATAGAGCTAAATTTTGACCCAAAAGTCATAGCATTCTAGTAAGTGGGATTGTAAGTCTCCCCCTTTCATGGTATTGTATGGAAACTTAGCCTTTTTTCCTTCCTTTGGAAGATGTCTTGGTTCAAGGATCCATGCTTGTGAATAGAGGGTTGAGTGTTCTCCAAAGAATGACTTAATCAATTAAAAAGCAAAAATAAGACTAACTTCTAATCAACTAACATTTGACTAACTTTTACTTTTATTGCTTTTAATTTCAAGTCATTTACTTTATGCACTTTAAATTCAAGTCATTTATCATTTGCCATTATTCATATCATTTAACTTGTTTACCCTAATGCTATTTTCACTCACTTGAGCCATATATTGTGAATATATTGTGATTGTATATATTTATTTGTGTATTTTGATTTGTGTTTGTGGTCTTTTGACCCTAATGTACATAATAACAACAAAAACCCTAAAAAATGTTTGTGTGGACTGTTGGATTTGATCTGAGACTTTGGACTTAGAATTAGGCAACATTCCCTATGCAAAAGGACTTGGCCAATGCCAACATTTCTGAAACCAAATGCTTGTGAATTGAACTTTCATCTGATGCAAGTGTTGATATCTATTTGAGTTCATCTTCCACATGGTCTTGATGAAGATGTTACTTTGAACCTGTGTCTAATGCCTATCTCTGAGCCATTCAAGGAGTTTGTGTCATCTGATACATGGAAGATTATGAAGAAGACTATGAAGCTGCTAGCTTGGATGTGGCAATCTTTATTTGATGTCGTGCTCTTCACCTTGCTATTTGTGTATTGATATTTCTTGATTTCTAAAGTCCAAAGGGAAAGTGGGTTTCTATATGACACTCTTGTCTATTGGATTGCATCCCACTAGTTAGATCTTTTCAACTCTTAACTTTTAAATTTTTTGCTTAGGATTAGTCTCTTCGTCTCCTCCCACTTCTTAAATTTCAAATTTATCCCCCCTTTCAAAATCTTCTTGGTTTGTTTTCTTTAAACTTATACTTTATTTCAAATTAGAAACTTTGGCCTTATGCCATTGCATTTTTAAACTTCTTTCTTAATTCAAACTTGTAAATGAAGTTAACCATACTTGACTTAAAATTTCAAAAAGGCAAAAAGAATTAACACTCATTCAAACTCTTTTAGGCCTTTTGTGCCTCTTTTAAACTTAAATTTTTGTTAAAAGCAACTCACTCACTTTGAAATTGATACCACGAACTACGGGGTTTTGATCCCTTATTTTTATGTTAGTACGTAGGCATAAGTCCGAAGGACTTGTCAAACACAAAAATATAATCAATGAATTCTTTTCTCTTCCATACACTCTATTTTTTCTCAAGCATCTTTTATCCAAAAACACATACACACATAAGAAATGGCTCCCTAGGAGTACCTAGGACACTTTGGGTGCTAATACCTTCCCTCTGTGTAACCAACCCCCTTACCTGTAATCTCTGGCATTTTATTAGTTTTGATTTTAAAACTTCTTATCTTTGGGTTTTGTTCGTACTTTTCCCTTTTCCTTTGGAAACAATAAAAGCGCGGTGGCGACTCTGGTTTAATTGACATTAAGTTTATCCATAGCTTAATGGTCATGAATTTACCGCTCACTGGGCGATGATGAATGGTTCCCATAATGATCTTCAGCCATACTTTGAGGTTATGGTGAAGTTCCTTGCTCTTGGAAGAGTTACCCTCAGCGTTTTGTTTGAAGATGGTTGGAGCAATTTCCTGGGACATATACTTTTCCATAGGGTTTATGTTGTAAATCCTTCTTCCTCCTGTCTTCTCCATGTTCAGAAGAGAGGCAATAGACTTCTCTGTGATGACGATCTTCACCCCCAAAACATGGGACACGATGTAATGATCATCTGTGTCTGTAAAGCGCCAGAATTCCTTTACTATAAAAGTATAAATGGGACCATAGAGCCTTTGGAAGTATTTTTCCCACCCTTGCTTTCTGAGTTCTTCAATGAGGTCTATTCCATTTCTCTTCATGTTCTCAAAATCCACCAATGATTCACACAAAACTTCAAGCTTGTCAAAGGGAGTAGTAAGATGAATGTGTGGTTCACGATCCAAGATGTATGGTTCTTTGTAAATTGGAGTGGAAACAACGCTAATTGTTGCTGAGGTTTGCTGAGAAGAACTTGGAGGTTGTTCCGTTGATTCCATCTGTTGAGAATAGTTGTAGACAGATTGTTTCTGGGAATCCATGAAGAAGATGAAGTTGAAGAAGGTTGAAGATCTTTGAGGATGCTTGATAAGGGGAGAGGTTTGTGTAGGATGTGAGTGAAAAGTGTGAAATATGGGAAATATAAGTACACATAGAAAGCATGCAAAACGAAAGTGTTAGGTACAAAGTTAAAAAAATTAATGATGGCACAGAAAAGGAGTTGACACGCTTAGGGGAGACATGATTACAGCTAATGATGGAAGTCAAATCCCCAAATCAGCATATTTCTCGAGGAGATCTCAAGGGTATGTCTCTTGATTTCTGCTAGACAGTTGTCTAGAAGATTCAAAGTCAGACACAAGATAACCCACGTGATGATCTATATGATCTTCAGGAATACCAAGGGATTGGATCCTGAGGATTTCTGATTCAGATGACTCCTAACTGGTAGAAGTATCAGAGTCATATCTGGATACTAGATGTTATTTTCAAAGCCTTATTTTGCTATTTCAGATAAACACGTTAGATTCATTCTGAGCAGTTTTCAATCTTTAAGTGTTTCAGAACGAATGAGAATCTATCTTCAGCGAGGGGTTTTGTGAAGATATCAGCCCATTGATGGTCTGTATCTATAAATTTTAAAGATATTACCCCTTTTTGAACATAGTCTCTGATAAAATGATGTTCTATTTCTATATGCTTAGCTCTGGAATGCAGAACAGGGTTCTTACTTAAACAAATGTCGATAGTATTGTCACAGAAGATAGGAACGTTACTCTCATATATATGAAGATCTTCTAGTTGATTTTTCATCCAGAGCATCTAAGTTGTGCATAGTGAGGCTGATATATATTCTGCTTCTGCAGTAGAAAGCGCAATGGTAGACTGTCTTTTGCTGGCCCAAGATATGAGATTGTTTCCCAAGAACTAACAGTTTCTAGATGTGCTTTTACATTCCATTTTGTCCCCTGCATAATCTGCATCACAATATCCAGAGAGCCTATACTCTGATGTTTTCTCATACATCAGGCCAAGGTTAGGAGTTCCTTTCAGATACCTTAGGATTCTTTTAACTACTGTTAAGTGAGATTCCCTTGGATCTGATTGGAATCTGGCACAAAGACATACACTAATGTTTTTACAGAAAAGTGTAGAGTCAACCTTTCCCCTAATAAAGTCATGTTCGATAATAAAGTTGCTTAGTCTTTCATACCAAGCTCTAGGGGCTTCTTTTAGACCATACAGTGATTTTTTCTGTTTAAAAACATGTTCTGGACATTTAGAGTTTTCAAAACCTAGGGGTTGATGAACATACACTTCTTCTAAGATATAACCATTAAGAAATGCGCTCTTCACATCCATCTGATATAATTTGATGGAGTGATTTACAGCGAATGATACAAGTAGACGAATGGATTCTAACCTGGAGACTGGAGCAAAGGTTTCATTGTAGTCAATGCCTTCTTGTTTACTGTAACCTTGTGCCACCAGTCGTGTTTTGTTTCTGACTACTTCTCCTTTTTCATTCAATTTGTTTCTGAATACCCATCTTGTTCCAATAATATGAATTCCTTTTGGCTTTGGAACAAGATCCCAGACATCATTCTTTCAAAATTGATCAAGTTCTTCTCTCATTGCCAGAATCCAGTCATTGTCTTGAAGTGCCTCATCACAGGAAGTAGGCTCAATCAGAGATACTAATCGCATAGGAGTTTCTTTAGATACTTTGAATGTACACCTTGTTCTGACAGGTTCATCCTTGTTTCCCAGAATCAATTCTTCAGAGATGTTTGGACGATTTCTTGATCTTTTATGGATAGTTGAGATTTCAGTTATTTCTGGACTTTGCTTCTCAGCTTCCTATGATGCTTTAGTCTTTTCGTCAGAACCTGCAAGAGTTATCTCTAAATCTGCAAGTTTTTCAACTAGCCTTAACTTTTCAAAGTCAAGCTTATCATCAAATCTGACATGTATTGATTTATCCACAATTTTGGTTTCTGTGTTGTATACTCTGTAGCCCTTAGAGCATTCTGAGTATCCTAACATAATACCTTTTTGTGCTTTGAATCAAACTTGTTCAGATGTTCTTTAGTGTTAAGAATAAAACATGAGCATCCAAAAGGATGGAAGTAAGAAATGTTGGGTTTTCTTCCCTTGCACAGTTCATAGGGAGTCTTTTCCATAATAGGTCTTACAAAGATTCTATTCTGAATATAGCACACTGTATTTACTGCTTCAGCCCAAAAGTGCTTAGCCACATTTGTTTCATTAATCATGGTTCTGGCCATTTCTTGGAGTGTCCTATTCTTCCTCTCTACAACTCCATTTTGTTGTGGAGTTCTAGAGCAAGAGAAATCATGGGATATTCCATTTGTATCAAACAATTCTTCAAAGAACTTATTTTTGAATTCTCCATCATGATCACTTCTGACTCTGATGATTTTAGAGTCAAATTCATTTTGCACTTTAGAACAGAAGCTAGTGAATACAGAGTGAGACTCACTCTTGTGCTTTAGGAATTTTACCCATGTCCAGCGACTAAAATCATCAATAATAACCAATCCATACTTCTTTCCATTGACTGAAGCTGTCTTAACAGGTCCAAACAAGTCAATGTGAAGAAGTTCCAGAGGCTTAGAGGTAGAAACAACATTTTTATTTTTAAAAGATGTTTTTGAAAATTTTCCTTTCTGACATGCCTCACACAGAGCATCTGAAGAAAACTTCAATTTAGGTAGACCTCTGACTAACTCGAGTTTATTTAGATGAGATATTCTTCTCATGCTAATGTGGCCCAAGCGTTTATGCCATACCCACTGCTCTTCGTTTACAGACTTTAAACATTTTACATTTTGATCTTTTAGATCTGAAAGATTTATTTTGTAAATATTGTTTTTCCTCTTGCCAGTGAATAAAACTGTTCCATTATTCTAATTAATTGCTTCACATGTTTTTTATTAAAGATTATATCATAACCGTTATCACTTAATTGGCTTATTGATAGTAGGTTATGCATTAATCCTTCTACATATAGAACATCAGATAGAGGGAAGAGATCCATTACCAATAGTTTCGGAGCCTCTGATTCTTCCTTTCTGATTTCCTCCAAAACCTATGAAGCCAACATCCTTAAGTTCCAAGCTTTGGAACATATGCTTTCTTCTCGTCATGTGTCGTGAGCACCCAGAGTCCAGGTACCATGATTGGTGTCTCAACTCTGCTGCATAGGATATCTGCAACATAGACTATCTTATCCTTTGGTACCTAAAATCTTTTGGGTCCTTTGTGATTAGTTTTCCCAAAGTTTCTTAAAACTTTGGGTTTTCTAGAATTAGTAAAACTTTGTGTTCGTGCATATGTGTAGTGATAAGAAAATGGGGATTTAGGTTTTTCATTTGCAGAAGATATGTGTTTGTCTTCATTAGGATCATATCCTATTCCACTTTTCTTATTCTGACTGACTCCATAAATTATAGAGGCCATTCTGCTTCTTTCTATCCCATTTTTCAGAAACTTTTGAAAATCCTTTTCATATTCATATATAATTTTGTTAGAGGTCCGTGGGGCTTGAGAAAACGCTTCTTCAAGTTTTAAACTTTGTTTATTTGTAGACATATTTTCTCTTGTCAGAAATAGAATATCATCCTTTAATTCAGAAACTATTATCTCAAGCTTATCACATTCTTCAATGGTTCCTTCAAGGACCATTTTTAAGGCTTTAAATTTCTGTTTAAGTTTCTGATATGAGTTTAGAGATTCAGAAAGGCAAGATTCAAAGTCAGAGTGAGAAAGATCAGAAAATACCTCTCCAGGATAAGATTCTCTCTTTGATGAGTTTCCAGATGTGGTAGCCAAGAATGCCACATTTTCCTGTTCTTCTTCAGAGTCTGAGTTTGAGGAATCAGATTCAGAGTCATCCCAAGTGGCCATGAGTCCCTTCTTAGTTTTGAAGGAATTTTTCTTGAATCCTTCTCTTCTGGAGCTTTCCTTCTTGAGCTTTGGACATTTGTTCCTGTAATAACCTGTTTCTTTACATTCATAGCATGTTACCTCTTTGTTTGATTTTCTTCTGGAAGTTGATTCTAAGCGATCTCTCTTGGGTCTTGGTCTTCTGAAATTGTTATTCCTTTTTCTCCAGAGTTGTTTCACTCTTCTGGTCATAAGAGATAACTCTTCTTCATCGTCAGAGTCTTCCTTTTCAGATTCGTTATTATCTTCTTCTTTAGCTTGGAGGGCTTTGTTCCTTTCTGGTTTACGTCTCTCAGATCTGGATTTCAAGGCCACATATTTGTTCTTCTTCTGGTGCTCATCTTCCTCAAGTTCTATCTCGTGACTTCTGAGGGAACTGACAATTTCTTCCAGGCTTATGTTGTTAAGATCCTTTGATAATTTTAATGCAGTGACCATAGGTCTCCACTTCTTTGGAAAGCTTCTAATGATCTTTTTAACATGATCTACAGTTGTGTAGCCTTTTTCCAGAACCTTGAGTCCTGCAACTAAAGTTTGAAATCTAGAAAACATTACCTCTATAGCTTTTGTAAGACCCCAATTTTGACCCTAAGATCCCTCATGTAACTTCATCATAGGCATTAGCATGGGATCATACCTTGGCAGCCTCCTTCCCCTTTTTCATTGGGTTTGTTTTGGGAGAGATCACCAAATACTTTGTGATTGTATCATACTTGTATTTTATCATTTCACTAACCAAAATACCCAAAATATGTCTTTGTATTTGCCTAACTCTTTTGTAGGAAAGGCATGATCCCATTGATTCATCAAGTTCACATCTAGGGTTTGAGACCCTCATGAACAAAGAGCACAACCAAGAATTTATCCAAGAATGGTTATGAGCATCATATATGATTCCCAATGTTCTCTACATGTTATATTGATCAAGTTTTCTTCAAGAGTTTGAGGGTCATTTGCCTTGGAAACCCTAGTTTGACTAGGTATCTTGAGTAACTTCTCCAACAAGCTATCTCACCAATTGATCAAATTTATCAAGGGACACTTCAAAATTCATCATCTTATGCATATATGATCTACCATGAACCAAGAAAGTCAAGAGAATTGGAAGTTAGCAAGTTGGTTGATGGTGGTTGGCCAGATGAATTCATCTGATCAAAATTGGGTCTCCCTAGACCCTATCTCCTACAATTTTCACCATATGAAAATTATTCCAAGAGCACACTTACTCTAAATGACATTCCAAACAACTTTCATGTTGAGACCTAGAGCTATTTTTGCTTGGAAAATTATTTTCTATGTTGAAACATTATAGGTCATTTTGTCTAAACCCTAATTTGAAAGTCAACTTCCCAAGGTCATAACTTGCTCAATTTTTATGAGATGAAAGTTTTCCAAGTTGCACAATCAAATTAAATGTGTCTACTTAAACTTTGATGTTTTGAATGGGAGCTAATTCAACTTTTTTGAGCATGTGATATGAGGTTATATTATAGGTCACTTTTGACTTATACCATTGATCAAGTGATTTTTCCAAACTTCAAAAATGCATAACTCTATCATTTCAAATCCAAATGACATGAAATTGGTGACCATTTTGAAGGTATTTGAAAGAGCTACAACTTTTATAAAGACACGTTTCTCATTTGAAGCTCATATAAAAAGTTAAGCAAGGAGGAACATTGAGACATATGGCTTGGCACTTAGAAAAATTTTAATATGTCAAAAATTTCCAAACTTCCACCTCAAATTTCTTCATGATGCCAACTCCAAATGGAAAAGTGTTAAACATGAAAGTCATTCCTCTCAATCTAACCTTTCCAAAGAGATCAAATTCATCCATTTTGGACAAGGAATGCATAGACTGCGCATGGCATGAACATGGTGTCATCACTTGGCAAGGATCAAACCTCAAATCTTCATGTACACTTGCCTTGCAACCCAAGTTGAATTCAGACTATCTCACACTCATTCGTGGACTTAGGGAAATGATTTTATGGGCCTATGCGCGCCCATGCACCCATGCATCATCAATACCAAATTTGGAAAGTGGATTTCAAGTGTGCAAAAAGCAATGGTTTCAGCTATAAATAGAGGCTCGTATACTCAGTGTCATTTTTACTTTGAAATCAGGTCCTTGTTTTTAATTTTGGTGATGGTTATGACTGAACCAGTCCAGCGAGGTTCGCCGGAGAAGACAACCGGTCCTTGGCCGTCGGTGGTGTGCTGGATGGTTCTGATCCATAGGATCCTTTTAAAATGATCTAATCATGAGCATTCCTTTTGAATACCAACTGTGTGGCACGTTGACTTAAGTGCACGATGGAACGCGCGTTGGTGGCCAATTCATCTGCCACCTCAATTAATGAGGGAGATCAAGTGGTCCACGTTTTTTCTGATATTTTAATTTTCACTTTAATTGCTTTATTTTCAATAATTCATATTAAATTTAATATTGATCCAAAAAATATGGGACTTTCACCAAAAAAATCAAATATTTTCCTCTTTCATATTCTGAATTAAAATTATTTTTTGGATCATTATTAATATTTTTCATGAATTAATTGATTTTGCATTTGTTTTTAATTGTTTAAAACTATTTTTAAATGTCCAAAAATTATGAAATTTTTTATCCAAGGTCCTTTGACCTTGTTTGACCTATGATAAATCTCATGGTCTTTTCTTTGGTGTTTTGATGAGATTTTAGGAATTGGACAAACCATATTTAATTTAAATGCACTATTTTAGTATTTTTAATTTGAATAAATGTCAAATAAATTTGTTGACCAATTGTGATGACTTGTTTATGTTTGACTCTTGTTGTTGGGCCTTGGTCAAGGTTGATTTGACTTTGTCAAATTAATATCATTGGATTTAGGGGATTGATGGAATGCACACTCCATCTCCCAAACTGAATGGATGATATTAATTTGGTAAAATTCCTCCTTTGACCATTGATCCATTTCCCTCCCACTTCATCTTATTCCCTTTCTTCATTCATTCATTCCATTTGGCCTATGATATCCCAAAATCCTAATGCTAGTTGATTGAAAAATTGACATGAGTATGGATGAGATTAGGCCACCCCTTTTGCATATTCTTTTTGTGTGTGGTATATTTCATGAGCATAATCTACTATACTATGTCTTTAACATGCATTAACACCAAAATTTTATTGCTCGGTCTCAAATAGTTGTGACTTCTACATAAGTCCAATTACCATTGCTTAACATAGCGCTAAATTTGTGACATAAAAGGCATAAGCATTCTAGTTAGTGAGATTGTAAGTCTCCCCTCTTTCATGGTATTATGTGGAAACTTGACCTTTTTTCCTTCCTTTGGAAGATGTCTTGGTTCAAGGATCCATGCTTGTGATAAGTGGGTTGAGTGTTCTCCAAAGAATGACTTCAATTAAAAAGCAAAAGCAAAGCAATACTAACTTCTAACCTATTAACTACTAACTTTTAATTTCAAGCCCTTTACTTTAATGCCATTTAATTTTTGCTTTTATCCATTTGCCATTGTTCATATCATCCTATATGTTTGTGTTAATGCAATTTTCACTTTGTCCATTTGAACCATATTGTGTGATATATTTTGTTTCTTTATACTTTGTTTGTTTGTGTGGTATTTGACCATTAATGCACATAATAACAACAAAAAAAACCCTAAAAACTTTTGTGTGGACTGTTGGTTTGATCTTGGACAAATGGACTTAGAATCTAGGCAACACTCCTATGCTAAAGGACTTGGCCAATGCCAACTTATTGAGAAACCAAGTGCTTGCAATTTGAAACTTCATCTGATACATCATTCAAGATCCTTTTGAGTTCATCTGCAACATGATCATTGTGAAGCTGTTATTTTGAACCTGTGACTTATGGAATTCATCTATTACATGGGCTATTTTGGAGAAGATCATGGAATGGATAAGCTTGGATGTGACTATCTTTATTTGATGCCTTGCTCTTCAAGATAATATAATTGTGCATTGTGTTGTTTGATTCTAAAAGTCCAAAGGAATTTTGGGTTTCTATTGACATTCTTGTCTATTGGATTGCTACCGACTTGGTCAGATCTTTTTCAACTCTAAACTTTTAAATTTTTTACATAGGATAGTCTCTTCATCTTCTCCCCATTTCTTTAATTTCAAAATCTCTTTCTCCATTTTTCAAAATCTTCTTTGTGTGAACTACTTTTGTTCTAAACTTTGACCACTTTGCAAAAAGATAGAAACTTTGGCCTTATGCCATTGCATTTTCAAACTTCTTTTCTTAAATCAAACTTGTAAATAAACTTAACTATACTTGACCTAAACTTTCAAAAAGCCAAAAAGAACTAACTCATTCAAACCATTTTAGGCCTTTGTGCCTTTCAAACTTAAATTTTGTTAAAAGTAATGCATCCACTTTGAAATTTATATTACGAACTACGAGGTTTTAATCCCTCATTTTTATGTTGGTACGTAGGCACAAGACCGAAGGTCTTGTCAAACACAAAAATATAATCAATAAATTCTTTTCTCATCCCCCATTCTATTTGTTTGTAAACATCACTTTATACCGAGTACATATGCATACAAAAAGGGCTCCCTAGGAGTATCTAGGACACTTTGGGTGCTAACACTTTCCCTCTGTGTAACCAACCCCCTTCCCTATAATCTCTGACATTTTATTAGTTTTGATTTGAAAACTTCTTACTTTTTGGGTTTTGTTCGTACTTTTTCCCTTTTCCTTTGGAAACAATAAAAGCGCGGTGGCGACTCTTGTTATTTGATCTCTAGCTTGTCAATAGCTTGATGATCATGAATTTACCGCTACAGCTTCATCATCCTCCATATTGAAGGCTTCATAATTTTGAATTAGAGTCAGAGCCTTTGTTTCTTTGACTTGTGAGTTGCCATCGTGAGTCATCCTTAGGGAGTCAAGTATTTCTTTAGCAGTTTCCCTGTTGGTGATCTTTTCATATTCATTGTAGGAAATGGAATTCAACAATATTGTTTTGGCTTTGTGATGATTTTTGAAGTCATGCTTTTGTTCATCCGTCATCTTGTTTCTGGCTATAGCAATACCAGCATCAGATACAGGAGGAACATAGCTAATAGTAACTATGTCCCATAGTTCAGCGTCATAACCCAGGAAGAACACTTTGAATAGTTGGACCAGCATTACGTTTGGACTAATGCTCTACTCGTCACACACTATCACGTCATTCCAATAAATGATTTTTTTCAAAACATGCATGAGCATTGCATTAAAATTACCATTTTTGAATGAACAATTTTAACTGCAAGTAAGTACTCGACATCAAAGAGATTCCAACAAGGAGTAGTCAAAGGGGAACTTGAAGATTCGTTGATACTGACCCGAATCAAGACCGCCTCATATTCCTATGGATTAGGGGAATGTCACCCAAGGATTATGGTGATCGAAGAAAAAATCACTTCGAGAATTGGCAAGTTGATCGGGGAGAAAAAATCATCTCAAAACTCAATCAATCTGGGGAAATTCACTTTAAGATCGCAGCAAAATCAACCATTTCAAGAGTTGGTTAGTAACAAACGAATCCCTCAAAAGCTCAATTAAGGGCAAGTCATCTCAAGAGCATAGAGAAAACCATATTCCAAAGATCACTTGATCCGAAGTAAATTGTTTCAAGAATCAGTTAATCAGGGGCAAGTCACTACAAGGTTCAAACACTAAGGCAAATCATCTTAGACCATGTTATGGTATGATCGTTCCCAAATTTTCCTTTCGAGGCAAATTCCTTCAAAAACCATATAGACAGGAGCAGGACAAACTACAAAGGGGTAAGTCTCCTTTATGCTATCAAGTGGGTCAAGCAGACCATACCAAACACTAGTAATTGTTGAGTTCACAATAAGTGTCAAGAGATCACGCTAGTACACCATCATATCAACTCTTGGCAAGAAGCCTTAGGGCATGGAAAAAACACAATCGTCATGCATTGATCATGTCCCTGCGTTCATAAAATCATTTGCAAGCCATCATGGCATATCATGTAGAGAAGTTGAGGTTCTCTTAGAAGCAAACACGCAGCTTATCAGCAATGGATCAAACTTGGGATACCAAGAGCATCCACATCCACATTTCAATCATTACGTCGTCAAATTCCGAGTGTCATGAAGTCAAATCCTTTCACCAACAGTCCAATCCCATTGGCATCCATAAAATCCAAAGTCCAATCTCTATTGGTATTTCCACAAACCAAAATCCAATCCCTATTGGCATCATTTTTAAAACTCGATGTTCATTGGTAACCCAAATTCCAACAATATTCAATAAACCAAAATCGAATATCCATTGGTACCCCAAATATTCAGTTTTGCTTGACCTTTCTGAGGAAAGAAGATCAAACCCCATATAATTCAACCACTCATTTGCATTCATACATGCATCAATCATAATATTTCATGTGTAACATTTCCCCCAAGGCAAGGCGTTACATTACACAAAAATCCAATCATTCATTTGCATTCCCACATGCATTAATCATGACCTTTCATGCATCATATGCAGTATTTTCACTGAGGTGAAGCATTACGTCATTACAAATTAAAAACATGCATACATAGCATATGTCAGGATCCATGATCAATCATGAGTCTAGGTCAATTCTTCTATAAATAATTTTCAAAATATCAAAATTGGATGAAAAGGGAATGAGAGACGCACGCCTCGCTGCTCCTCGATTTAAGTGAGTGATTGGTGCACTCCATATTGCTCGAGCTTTCGCCGTCCTCCTAAAAATAACTCAACACGTCAACCCTATTTTCTCACCCTCGCGTGATCAAAAACCTTTTCAAAAAGAACATTTTTTAGTTTGTTTTATCACGAATACAAACAAATACTTTAAGCCTCCAATTGCAAGCACAACGTTTAAGCGATAAAGCATATAAAAATAACATTAAGGTTGAGTATGTACAAATAACATTAACAAACAAATACTTTAAGCCTCCAATTGCGATCACATGTTGGATGGAAAAATAACATTAACAACAAACGTTCCTTGGAAGAATGTACAAATTCAAGTTAGTGAGTCAAAAATACCTAATAAATCAGTTGTAAGGTCGAGTATGAAGTTTGCAAGAAAAAAGTCAAAAAGACGGAGGAAATGAACAATCAAGAAGAGGTTTGGAGAGAAGAAGATAAAGGCGATGATAGAAATAGGTTGGATGGAAAAAATGAGTTAGGAAAGAGAAATATATGTAGTTGAATGATCTTTCATAATGCAGAGGCAGGTAAATGGGAATATTTAAAGGATGTTGTGATGGGGTGCCAAAAGATATTGATTTTACTCTTAGTTGAGATTAAAATGGGACAAGAATAAAATGTTAGAAAATTTGAGTGAATGAGAAGTTTGGAAGAAACGAAGAAACTGGGGATGAACTAGAGCTGACATTTTGTTGACAAAAGTATTTTTTGGACCAACAATGTCCTATTTTCAGGTATATGGCAAAAGCTGGATTAAGGTTGGATGGAGAGTTCCAAAATATATGATTTTCTTATATTATAAATATTATAGTGGATTTCATTTTATTTTATGTGTGTTGTCTATTGTCCCACGAACATCACATAGGATAAAAAGAATGATTTAATCTCTTAAAAGTTTGCCATTTGCATTTTTTATCTTTTTCTGAATCAAAATGGACCAATATGTAATTTATACAAATTTAATTTTAGGGAATTTCTTATCTCATCCTATGGGATGGAAAAACACCTTATAGAAAACCCAAAAGGCCCCTAAGATTCTGGAGATGCACCTTTGAATGCACCTTATCTTAAGTCAAAATGTTACAACTGATTCGGAGATGGATCACCAAAATATTTCAAAACACACCTCATGCATCCCTCTCTGAAAGGCTCATTATATTTATTGATCCGAAGATGCATTTGTGTTTAGGATTTATGGATATGGATCTCTGTAACCTATCAAAATAGTGCAAGTTTAGTTAATTTTATTGTCACTTAGATGAAAATGACGATGTATAAATGTTAAGTCCCATGTTATGTGATGAGTGCTAAACCACACAATCGATATTCAAAAAATGACATATAAATCCAGATGGTCAAAATAAGTCATCATCTGATACACAATGAAGTCGAAATACAAAATAAAGTAAAAATAAAATACAATCGATAGTAAATCCAAAGTAAAAATATCATAAACTACTGTGTATGCCAGACTATAGCTCACCAGGTTCCTCGGCCTCCTCTGTCCCCCGTTCTCCAACGTTGTCTCTTGTACATTAGTGTCTCTTGTGCCTCCGTCATAATGGCATCTAGGATCTCCCTCACCTCAGAACCATTAGGAAAGATACATGTGCCAATGTCTGCATGTGGTATCTCTATAATGCGACGACATCTATGAAGCACATCATGAGCATAATCTAATTGTTCATGTTCCTCCTCTAGTATCTCCTGATGAGCTGGCCTCGGTGGATCTCTTGGAGCAGCCTACACCATATATGCATTTGACACCCTGGAGAACTACCTGATGTACTCGTCTACATAGCTCAATTCGCTTTCAACTATGATACTCAGTGCCTCCTCTAGTACCAGATGACTAAGATAATCATCAAACATTGCATTCATATCTCGGTGTGTCATAGTAGGAGGAGCAGAGACATCAGGGTGTCTGGGAATAATCTAGGTGTAACTAAATTGGCACATGACGCGCCCAGGAAGATGAGGAAATGTTAGACGTGAACCACAAGCCAACCATCCTAAGTATAACACTATGTTGTTAGATGGTCGCATATCACGGTGATCGACATAGTTGTTAAAGTGCATATCCTCGGCTACCAAGCGATCAAGATACACTCGAAACAACTTTATCACCTGGTTCCCTCTGAGAAGGGAAAATGCAGAAGCATGTGACATATTCTCGGTATAGGTCGATACACACAACCATCTAAAGATGGTCAGGAAGTACTGGAGGATCCAAGCCTGAAAAGTGTTGGAACACAAATCATTAGTAAAGGCGTTGCAAAAATGTAATGAAAATGACACACAAAAACTAAAATACCAATAAATATTACTATCAAAAGTGTGATGATTCCTATCACCTTCTTCGTCATCCACCTACAACTCTCGGATAACTTAGAGTACAAGTAGACTAAACAAGTAGCCCCCCTAGTTGTACTCATGGATCCACTCAAAGTCCTCTAAGTATCATACGTAGACGACATCCACATAAGTGGCACTCTTGTCCATAAAAAAGGCAGTACCAACCAAATATAACAGGTATGCTCTCATAGCATACGCTCTATGATGCACCACCTCTAGCCTACTCTGCTCTAAGCATCTCATATGTATATACCTTTTTCAGGAATTCAAACCTAGCATGAGCCACTATGGTTTTTCCCATCTCCTTCACGGCAGCCTCTGGGTTATCTCCCAGACAGCCTACCATCAACTCGAGTGCCTCATCTTTGATAATCCTCCCATGATCTAAAATATTCCCCTAATCAGAAGATGCAGCAGACACGACACATCGTCGAGTGTGATAGACATCTCACCAAGTGGTAGATGAAATGATAGGATTTCAATGTGCCATCTCTCCACAAATGTATTTAGCATCTCGTAGTTCACCATAACATAATCAGTCTTGCATAAGTCATTCATCACAAATAGGGACAAGGGAGCCTGAAATCACTTTTCATTTGGTTGATGCAAGCCAGTAATCTTTCGCTCATGGTTAATGAATTTCAACGAATCACGGTCCTGCAAAAAAATAAATCATCGTCAGAAACTTGTTATATAATAATAAACATAATTTAAAAAGAATGAATATGAATAATTTTACCTTTTTGTCCCAGATATGTCTGGTGGTATGGTCTGGGTAAAGAGGCAGCAGTGACAACTCTAACATGCCTCCTCCAAATACCTGAGGTGGCACTGGCTCATTAGCCTAAGGTGGCACTGACTCATCAGCCTAAGGTGGCACTGACTCATCAACCTGAGGTCTCTCTGGTGCCTGGGGTGGAATTGGTGCATCAGTTACCTTCGGTTACTCGGCTACCTATGGCGCCTAAATAGGTGAAACATGTCGTCTACGGGAAGATGAAGACAATTATGCATCACTAGTGAGACCCGTCTCCTACGGGAAGAAGAAGGTGAAGATATGTGAACCTCAGAAGTCGAAGCCTTCGCATGAACTGGGCTAGAGGGAACATGAGCCTCCAAAACCTGACCATCTTCCCTCCAAACAAATGCATGTTGCGCAATCCTCCTGTGCCTCAGTCTATCGTCTCTATCAACCATAATGCACGTAAGTAAACCAGACAAGTGTCACACAATTACTACAAATAAGCAGCCCTACAAGCAAGAAAAGCAACAAAAAAACAGACAGATAAGTTACGGAGATGTATATCCGGTTCTTGGGAATCCAAACATTGAAAATTAACGGAGATGGATCTCCAGAATTTCATGCAACTTTCTTCTTTGTCAATGACGCTAGAGTTGTTTTTTTAGAGGTGAAGACAGAGATGCATCTCCGAAATATAGCTACATTTTTATATTTTTATATGGTATCTTAATAATACATAATGTGTGTAAGACCCCAATTTTGACCCTAAGATCCCGCATGCAATTTCATCATAAGCATTAGCATTGGGATCATACCTTGGCATCCTCCTTACCCCTCTTTCATTGGGTTTGTTTTGGGAGAGATCACCAAGCACTATGTGATTGTATCATACTTGTATATTATAATTTTACTAACCAAAATACCAAAAATATATCTTTGTATTTGCCTAACTCTTTTGTAGGTAAGGCATGATCACCATTGATCTATCAAGTTCATATCTAGGGTTTGAGACCCTCATGAGAAAGAGCACAACCATGAATTGACCCAAGAATTGTTATGAGCATCATATATGAGTTCCATTGATTCCTACATGTTATATTGATCAAGTGTTCTTCAAGAGTTTGGAGGTGATTTGCCTTGGAAACCCTAGTTTGACTCGGGGTATCTTGAATAACTTCTCCAACAAGCTATCTCACCGATTGATCAAGTTTCTCAAAGGATACTTCAAAATTCATCATCTTATGCATATATTATCTACCATGAACCAAGAAAGTCCAAAGAATTGAAGGTTAGCAAGTTGGTTGATGGTGGTTGGCCAGATGAATTCATCTGATCAAAATTGGGTCTCCCTAGACCCTATCTCCTATCATTTTCACCATATGAAAATGATTCCAAGTGAAAAGTTACTCTAAATTATATTCCAAACAACTTTCGTGTTGAGACCTAGAGCTAGTTTTGCTTGGAAAATCATGTTCTATGTTGAAACATTATAAGTCATTTTGTCTAAACCCTAATTTGAAAGTCAACTTCCCAAGGCCATAACTTGCTCAATTTTTATGAGATGAAATATTTAAAAGTTTCACAATCAAATTCAAGATGTCTACTTCAACTTTGAGGTTTGGAGTGAAATAAAATTCAACTTTTATGAGCATGTGATATGAGGTTACATTATAGGTCATTTTTGACCTATACCATTGAATAAGTGATTTTTCCAAACTTCAAAAATGCATAACTCTATCATTTTAAATCCAAATGACATGAAATTGGTTACCTTTTTGAAGGTATTTGAAAGAGCTACAACTTTGATAAAGACACGTTTCTCATTTGAAGCTCACATAAAAAGTTAAGCAAGGTGGAATGTTGAGATATATGGCTTGACACTTAGAAAAGTTTTCAACATGTTGAAATTTCCAAACTTACACCTCAAAATTCTCCATGTTCCAAGCTCCAAATGAAAAAATGTTGAACGTTAAACTTGTTCCTCTTGATCCAAGCTTTCCAAATAACCCAAGTTCATGCATTTTGGATAAAGATTGATAGGTCTGTGGATGGCTTTAACAGCGTTGCATCATTGGAAAGAATCAATTGTACAAACTTCAGTTCACAACGCCTTACCATTCAAGCTTCATTCAGACTTCAATTTGAATCATTTTTGGACCTTAAATAATTGCATCATGGGCCTGTACATGCTCATGCACTCGTGCCATCCACATTGCCAATTTTGGACAGATTTGGAAGTGTGCAAATATCATCCCCTTTGGCTATAAATAGAAGGCTTATGAGCTCATTTGAATCACACTTTGTGCACCAGCTTTTGACCCCTATTGAAACCCTCTCATTCTAAAGGAAAACCTTAGAAAATTCAATTTGAAATTTGAGTTTGAACCTCAACTGTTGGAGATTCAAGAACTCCAGGATCCACAGCCTTGCAACCTCTCCAATCACTTCCTATTAGCTTCTCAAGTGTGATCAGATCGTGTTTGAAGTAAGCAACATAAAGAATTGCATATCATTGAAGGTAATTTTCAGAAAACTTCATCTCTTCGATTCTCACTCAATTCCACTCAATTCTCTTAGATCTTTGGTTGTCTGAAGTCCTACCAATGTAGGCAAGAAGATTGAGTTGCTTAGAGGTCAAATCGAAGCAACTCAGTTGACACACCTCAAAATTCAACTCCTCATATCTTTCTATATATGTGGAGTTAGTTAAAATTGAGGTCAGATTTATGCTCTACACCATTTTTTCTTTCAGACCACGTCCTTCTTTTTTATTTTGGTGATGGTTGAGGGTGGACCAGTCTGGTGAGGTCCATCGGAGAAGAAGACCGGAGCTACAGCTCCGGCCGTGTGTTGGAACGTCTCAAACCATAGGATCCTTGCAAAACGTTTTAATCTCGTGCATTGGTTTTAAATACCATCCATGCAGCGCATTGACTAGTGTCCATTGTGGAACGCGCACTGAGGACCACTTGATCTGCCACCTCAATTAATAAGGGAGATCAAGTGGTTCACGTTTTTTGCTATTTTCTGATTTTCATTTTAATCCTTTTATTTTCATTAATTCATATTAATTTTAATATTGATCCAAAAAATATGAGAGTTTCACCAAAACATTTCAAATAATTTCCTCTTTCATATTTTGAATTAAAATTATTTTTTGGATCATTATTAATATTTTTCATGATTTAATTGATTTTGTATTTGTTTTTAATTGTTTAAAAATACTTTTAAGTCTTTAAAAATTCAGAAATTTTTTCTCCAAGGTCCTATGACCTTGTTTGACATATGATAAATCTCATGGCCATTTCTTTGGTGTTTTGATGAGGTTTTAGGAATTTAACAAACCATATTTAATTTAAATATATTATTTTAGTCTTTTTAATTTGAATAAATGTCAATTAATTGCGTTGACCTATTGTGATGATTTGTTTGAGTTTGACTCTTGTTGTTGGGCCTTGGTTAAGGTTGATTTGACTTTGTCAAGTTAATATCATTGGATTTAAGGGATTGATGGAATGTACATTCCATCTCGCAAAATGAATGGATGATATTAATTTGGTAAAAGTCCTCCTTTGACCAATTTGAGTTTTGATCCATTCCCCTCCCTCTTCATCTCATTCCCATTCTTTATGCATTCATCTCATTTGGCCTATGATATCTCAAAATCCTAAGGCTAGTTGATTGAAAAATCAACATAAGTATGGATGAGATTATGTCACCTCTTTTGCATATTCTTTTTGTGTGTGATATGTTTCATGATCATAGTCCATTATACTATGTCTCTAACATGCATTAACACCAAAATTATATTGCTCGGCCTCAAATAATTGTGACTTCTACATAAGTCCAATTATGATTGCTTAACATAGCGCTAAATTTGTGACACAAAAGGCATAGCATTCTAGTTAGTGAGATTGTAAGTCTCCCTTCTTTCATGGTATTGTGTAGAAACTTAGCCTTTTTACCTTCCTTTGGAAGATGTCTTGGCTCAAGGATCCATGCTTGTGATAAGTGGGTTGAGTGTTCTCCAAAGAATGACTTAAAAATGAAAAAGTAAAAGCAAAACAATACTAACTTCTAACTCATTAACAACTAACTTTTAATTTCAAGCCATTTACTTTAATGTCATTTAATTTTAATTTTTATTCATTTGCCATTATTCATACCATTCTAATTGTTTATATTATATTTTCACTTTGTCCACTTGGACCATATTGTGTGATATATTCCATTTTGTGTATACTTTGTTTGTTTATGTGGTCTCATTAATGTATATAATAACAACAAAAATCCTAAAAAAAACTTTTGTGTGGACTGTTGACTTGATCTTGAACAAATGGACTTAGAACTTAGGCAACATTCCTATGCTAAAGGATCTAGACAATGCTAACTTTTGTGAAACCAAGTGATTGTAATTTGAAACTTCATCTGATACATCATTCAAGAACCCTTTGAGTTCATCTGCAACATGATCATTGTGAAGCTGTTATTTTTAACCTGTGACTTGTGGAATTCATCTGTTACATGGGCTAATTTGAAGAAGATCATGGAGTGGCTAAGCTTGGATATGGCTATCTTTATTTGATGCCTTGCTCTTCAAGATTGATATAATTGTGCATTTATGTGTTGCTTGATTCTAAATGTCCAAGGGAATTTGGGATTTCTATATGGCATTCTTGCCTATTCGATTGCTACCCATCGATCAGGTCATTTCAACTCTTAACTTTTAATTTTGTGCATAGGATTAGTCTCTTTATCTCCTCCCCATTTCTTTAATTTCAAAATCTCTCCCTCCTTTCAGAAATTTCTTTGTTTGAACTTATTTTGTTCTATACTTTGACCACTTTGCAAAAACTAGAAACTTTGGCCTTATGCCATTGCATTTTCAAACTTCTTTTCTTAATCAAATTTGTAAATAAACTTAATTATACTTGACTTAAACTTTCAAAAATCCAAAAAGAACTAACTCATTCAAAGCATTTTTAGGCCTTTGTGCCTTTCAAACTTAATTTTTGTTAAAAGCAATGCATCCACTTTGAAATTTGTATCACGAACTACGGGGTTTTGATCCCTCATTTTTATGTTGGTACGTAGGCAAAAGCCTGAAGGTCTTGTCAAACACAAAAATATAATTAATGAATTCTTTTCTCATCCCCCCGTTCTAGTTGTTTGTAAACATCATTTTGTACCAAATACATATGCACACAAAAAGGGCTCCCTATGAGTATCTAGGACGCTTTGGGTGCTAACACCTTTCCTTTGTGTAACCAACCCCCTTACCTGTAATCTCTGACAGTTTATTAGTTTTGATTTGAAAACTTCTTACTTTTGGGTTTTATTTGTACTTTTCCCCTTTTCCCTTGGAAACAATAAAAGTGTGTTGGCAACTCTTGTTATTTGATGTCTAGCTTATCCATAGCTTGATGATCATGAATTTACCACTATAGAAATTAAGTGGTGACTCTGGTGGGGACTAGTCGCCAGTGGGTTTAGCCTACTTTTTATGTGTATATATTTGTATATATGTGATGTTTGTATATATGTATGTGTGATATAATCTGCTTGTTGTGCTTGGTGATCTCTGAGTGGTGAAATAAGTTCTAACCCGAACTTGAGTGCAATTAAGATAGGAGGATAGTATAGTCATGTTCGACTTGTGTGGAGTAGTCTTTAACAACTTGGCTTGAGATCCATCTGCTCAGTGGAGACCCTTTTGGATTTGGAAATGTCATACAAGTATTTGTGGTTAGGCATTACTATCTCTAATTTAGGTCTGAGAAGCTGAAGACCGTAGAACATTTACCCCTCTTGGCCTATTTAGGACGTAGTGCGGAAACTGTTCAAGTGTAGACTTGAAAACAGTTGTTACGTGATACTACACTCAAACGAGTTTCTATTGAGAATATTATGGGTCGATGAGTCAGTCATCTTAACCTGTAATATCCTATAGATGGAATTAGGACTCTGGGAACTTTTTAGAACATGATCTACAGGTTTTTATCCTTAGTTCACTCCTTTGAGATGGTTGTTACCCAGACTCCATGCTCGTGACTTGCAATAAACCCTTGATTCTTGGTTGATCCAATCAAGTGTTGTCAATATCAATGGCACTTGGGTGTTGATAAGGTGTAAACCATAATCCACCAAAATGGATGATTGATCTTGCCAATGACTTGATTCATCCCTTGACCTTTGTTTGTTTGCCTTGTGTGTGATCCCTTATTTGTGATTGTTGCATTCATGAATTCATGCGCATCATAACATTCATCACACGAAAATTTCAAGGAACTGAGGTATTATTTGCAAATATTTTCAGACCATGAATTATGGACGAAGGAACACTAAGAAGTACAGTTTCAGATATCCTGACTTGAAAGAGTTAAGGAAGCTAGTATCTTTTGTATTAGATCCCTTGGACTTCAAACAATGTCATGGGAAGCTTTTATTTATCTTGTCTGCCGATGTGGTTGAAGGACTTTTGAGTGTATCGGTGTAGTTCTATGATCCTCTCTACCGCTGTTTCACTTTCCAAGATTTTCAGCTTGTGCCTAACTTGGAGGAGTATTCTCATCTTTTGGGGATACCTGTTTCTAGTAGAGTACCTTTTAGTGGATTGGAGGAGATTCCCCGATCTTATCTTATTGCTGAAGCTCTTCACTTAAAGAAGTCTGAGATAGAGGCTCATTGGGAGAAGAAATGAGGATTATTTGGGTTGCCATCTGATTTCCTCATCAAGGAAGCTACTGCTTTTGCTCAAGTCGGTAATGTGGACGCTTTTGAAGCTATCTTTGTGTTGCTCATTTATGGATTAGCTTTGTTCCCTAACATTGACGGTTTTGTTGATGTTAACGCCATCAGACTTTTCTTGATTGGGAATCATGTGCCTACTCTGTTGGGTGATTTGTATTTCTCTTTGCATCTAAGGAATTCTAAGGGTGGTGGAACTATTGTCTGTTGCATTCCTCTTATGTACAAGTGGTTTATTTCGCACTTGCCTCAGACACCTGCTTTTGTGGAGAACAAACAATGTCTACGGTGATCTCAGAGACTTATGTCTCTCACTAATGATGATATAGTTTGGTATGATCCTTGTTTAAGCAGTTTGGATATTATTGATAGTTGTGGTGAATTCTCTAATGTGCCTCTCATTGGTACACAAGGAGGAATTAACTACAACCCTGCTTTGGCTCGTCGTCAACTTGGGTTCCCCTTGAGAGACAAACCTAATAACACTTTGTTATAAGGTCTTTTATATCAAGAGGGTAAAGATCCCCAACATTTGAAGCAGAAGATTGTGCATGTTTGGCATAATGTGCATAGGAAAGGAAGATCCGAGCTTGGTCCGCGCAATTGTGTAGCTTTGGAAGCTTACACTCTTTGGGTGAAGAAGAGAGTTTTGGATTTGAAGATGTCATATCCTTGTGAAAGACCTATGTCTATGGTTGTGGTTGAGCCATTAACTCTCCCCAACCAAGATATAGAGGAGTTGGAAGACACACTCGTCAAGATGACGCAAGAGAAAGATATGTGGGAAGAGCATTTTCATGCTTTGAGCAAGAAGCATGAAGAGTTGCAATTGGAGTCTAAGGACAAAGATGCACTTATTGAGCTACTTGAAGATCGAGTGACAAAGAGACAGAGAGAGCGGAGGTTTCATCTTCTAGCATGCCTTAGCCTTCCATTGCTTGGAAGAAGATTGTTGATAAGCTTGTCCTCGAGAAGACTCAAATGAAGACTTCTTTTGAGACCGAGATCCGTCGCATTCAAAGAAAGTACGCGCCTTCAACTAGGTCTTCTGACATTGTTGTTAGGGATCCTTAGGATGACCAGTCTCCTTTTCTCTTGTATTTTCCATTTGGTTTCTGAAAATGTACTCAGTCTAATCCTTCCAATTATATAAATGAAAAGAGATTTTTGGTCATATAAAAATTATTGCAATTGTTGATATATATATATATATATATATATATATATATATATATATATATATATATATATATATATATATATATATATATATATATATATATATATATATATATATATATATATATATATATATATATATATAGTAAATGATATAGTAAGTTCCTTGAAAACAAAAATAAATAAACAAGCATTGCATTTCATGCATCATTTGCATAAGCAGGTTTCTCTTTCGCCAGATGTCTCATTGGTGTTTCTTCTGTGCTTTAGCCAAGCTGACTCATCAGTACAACACCCGTGTCAATCATCTTAAAACTATGGAGCATCTAGAGCAAGAGAACAGAGAGCTGAAGGACGAGATCGCCCGCCTGACTGCCATGATGGAGTTAATGTTGGTTGCTCAGAGCCAAGCTTCTCCAACGCCTGCAACTCCTCCTCCTCAGAGGACAGTTATTTCAGAGGTGGCTACCTCTACCATGCCTGCTGCTACCGCCCACTTCGCACCTACTATGCCTGCCGAATTCCCGTGGGGAATGCCGACAAACTTCATGCCTAAAGGCTTTGCGCCTACTTTTGCTTCCATGTCGGTATCTAGCCCGGTCATGTCTGTGCCACCTCCCGTTGTGCATACTTTACCTATCACTCCGAGCCGTCTGAGGGTCCGGATGTCTATGAGAAAATGGATGAAATGAAAGATCAGTTTCTTGAGTTGCGCAAGGAATTGAAGACGCTAAGGGGTAAGGACTTGTTTGGGAAGAGTGCTACTGAGTTGTGGTTAGTGCCCAACGTCAAGATCCCAGTGAAGTTCAAAGTGCCTACTTTGAAAAGTACAAAGGGAACACATGTTCGCTCAGTCATCTAGTGATGTATGCCCGCAAGATGTCTACCCAAGTTGATAATGATTAACTGTTGATTCATTACTTCCAAGACAGTCTGACCGGTGTTGGGCTCAGATGGTATATGGGATTAGACAGTGCAAGTGTTCGTACTTTCAATGACTTAGGAGAGGCTTTTGTCAAGCAATATAAGTACAATGTGGACATGGCACCTGATAGAGACCAGCTGAGGTCTATGTCTCAGAAGGATAAGGAGACGTTTAAAGAGTATGCGCAGAGATGGAGGGAATTGGCTGCCCAGATCACTCCTTCTTTGGAGGAAAAAGAGATGACTAAGATCTTTCTGAAAACTTTGAGTTCATTTTATTATGAACGAATGATTGCTAGTGCCCCCAGTGACTTTACCGAAATGGTAAACATGGGGATGAGGCTTGAGGAAGGAGTCCGAGAGGGACGTTTGTCGAAAGATGAAGCATCGTCGAGTAAGAGATATGGCAGCAATTTTGGGAAGAAGAAGGACAATGAAGTGAATGCAATAAGCAGGGGGAGGCAGAGGAGGCCTCAGATCAGAAGGAATCAACCATCCCGTCAACATCATCATCAAGTATCTTCAGTTATCCATGTATTTTCTAATCAACAATCAACACCAGTTCAACAACCACAACGTCAACAACAACCGCAACAACGAGCAAACACCTATAACAACAGCAATACCAACAACAATCATCATCAATAAAACTTTGAGAGGAAGAAGGTCTCTTTCGACCCGATTCCTATGTCTTATGCAGAATTATACCCGTCTTTGGTTCTCAAGAACCTAATCCAACCAAGAAACCCGCCATAAATTCCAGAACCACTTCCATGGTGGTACAAGCCTGAGCTCCGTTGTGCTTTTCATCAAGGAGCATCCGGACATGACATTGAGAACTGTTATCCGCTCAAGTATGAGGTTTAGAAGCTGATGAAGAGTGGAATGGTGTCCTTTAAGGACCGAGCATCGAATGTGAAAGAAAATCCACTACCCGCCCATGGGAACTCTTCTATGAATATGGTGGATGGTTGTCCCGGAGAATTTAAGGTTTTTGATGTGCGTTTTATCTGGAGATCCTTGGTGCAGATGCATAAGGACATTTGTATGGTGAGTGATTGTGAACATGACCATGACGGTTGTGTTATCTGTAGTATTAACCTGAGGGGTTGCGAAGTTGTAAAAAGGGACATCCAACGATTGATGGATGAAGGCATGATTCAAATTGTTCAATCCCGTCATGTAGATGACGATGTAAATGTCATAGTGCCCATTTTCAAGCAACTAGAAAGATTGGTAATTGAGTATAACAGCATCAACAGTAACAATGTCAGCAATAGATCAGTATCGTCGTTGGTTATACGGTTAGCGGGCCCAGTCCCGTATTCATCTGATAAAGATGTGTCGTATCAGTATAATGCTACAATGATAGAAGGTGGTCAAGAGGTCCCGTTACCTATGACTAGCTCTGTGGTGAGCATTGTTGATGTTACCAAGGTGACCCGTAGTGGTCGAGTGTTTGGGTCGGTGTTCCCAAAGGATAAAGAAGAATCAGTTGTTGGAAAGAAGGTGGAAGTGCCTGTTGTAGATCCAGTTAGTGATTCAAAGGGTAAGTCTGGTGAATCCAGCGATTTGAAGGCTAACGATGATGATGAGGTACTTCGTTTGATCAAGAGAAGTGAGTTTAATATGGTGGAGCAGCTGCTCCAAACCCCCTCAAAAATCTCAGTGTTGTCTCTGCTCATGAATTCTGAAGCACACAGAGAAGCACTGCAGAGAGTTTTGGAACAAGCATTTGTAGAACAAGATGTTATAGTGGATCAGTTCGATCATATCGTGGCTAACATCACTTCTTGCAATAATCTTAGCTTCTATGATGAAGAAATCCTTGAGGAGGGCAGGAATCATAATCTGGCTTTGCACATCTCCATGAATTGCAAAGAGGATGCTTTATCTAATGTGCTTGTTGATATCGGGTCATCACTGAATGTGCTACCAAAGTCAACTCTGTCCAAGCTATCATACCAAGGAGCGCCTATGAGGTATATCAGTGTAATCGTCAAAGCTTTTGACGGTTCGCGCAAAATGGTTATTGGTGAAGTGGACCTTCCAGTTAAGATAGGTCCGATTGATTTTCAAATTACTTTTCAAGTAATGGATATCCACCCGCCCTACAGTTGTTTGTTGGGAAGGACATGGATCCATGAAGCAGGAGCTGTTACCTCCACTCTGCATCAGAAACTCAAATTTGTGAAGAATGGGAAGCTTGTGATTGTTGGTGGGGAGAAGGCGCTGTTGGTTAGCCACCTGTCATCTTTCTCTTATTTTGAAGCTAAGGATGAGGTTGGAACTCCGTTCCAGGCCTTATCTATTGCTGCTGAAAAGAGAGTTGGGGCACATATGTCCTCATTGAAAGATGCAAAGGAGATTGTTGAAGAAGGCAATGTTGATCAGTGGGGGCGCATGGTAGAGGTCTCCGATAACAAAGGACGAACCGATTTGGGGTTCCAGAAAGGTTCATCAACTGCAAGGTCTGAAGATATTCAACTTAGCTTCTATAATGGAGGGTTCATTCATGGCAATGAACAACACTTAGCTGCTGTGCTAGAGGATGATGAAGAGGAAGACTGCACCAATTTTGTGACGCATGGAAAGGCTTGCAACAATTGGACTGCTGTTGATATTCCTGTTATTTTGCATCAATCTAAGTAATTGCTTTTATATGTTTTCAGAATCCTTCTCCTATGCCTAAGGGAGAAGATAACATTGTTTGGGCATTTTCAAATTGATCATTAATTAAATTAATTCTATTCATCCACATCTATGATGTTTTGTTTTTACTTTTTGCTTTATTCTGAAAATGGTAATCACAAAAAACATAAATAAACAATATAATTGTCCATCTACATAATGTTTGGTCACAAATCCACTTCTCTAAAATCAAAATATCAAATCATTATGCATGTTGGTTTCTAACCCCATTGAATACAATGATCCTTCTCCTTCTCAAAATTTTGAATTCCCTGTGTTTGAGACCGAGGAGGAAAGTGACGAAGAAGTGAGCGATGAATTGTCTCATCTTCTTGAGCAAGATGAAAATATCATTCAGCCGTTTGAAGAACAGATTGAGCTAGTCAACTTGGGTTCCGAGGATGATGTGAAGGAAGTCAAGATTGGGTCTCGACTGTGTCCAAATGTCAAGAAGGGGTTGATTGATCTTCTTCGAGAGTATTCAAATGTGTTTGCTTGGTCCTATCAAGACATGTCTGGTTTGGATTCTGAGATTGTGGAGCATATATTGTCGTTGAAGCCAGAATGCCCGCTAGTCAAGCAGAAGTTGAGAAGAACGCGTCCTGATATGGCTGTGAAGATCAAAGAGGAAGTGTAGAAGCAGATTGACATCGGTTTCCTTGTAACCGCTGAGGATCTGCAATGGGTGGCCAATATTGTGTTTGTACCAAAGAAAGATGGAAAAGTCAGCATGTGTGTCGACTATCGAGATTTGAATAAAGTCAGTCCGAAAGATGATTTCCCTCTGCCACACATTGATATGTTGGTAGACAATACTGCTAAATTCAAAGTCTTTTCGTTTATGGATGGATTTTCCGGATATAATCAGATCAAGATGGCACCCGAAGATACGGAGAAGACCACATTCGTTACACCTTGGGGAACATTCTGTTATAGAGTGATGCCTTTAGGTCAAAAGAATGATAGTGAAACTTACCAAAGAGCAATGACTACTCTTTTTCATGATATGATGCATAAAGAGATTGAAGTTTATGTCGATGACATGATTGTTAAATCAATTGATGAAGAGGAACATGTTGAGCATTTATTGAAGCTATTCCAGCGTTTAAGGAAATATAAACTCCGCTTGAATCTCAATAAGTGTACTTTTGGTGTTTGTTCTGGTAAGTTGTTAGGCTTTATTGTCAGTGAGAAATGTATTGAAGTTAATCCTACCAAGGTCAAAGCAATACAAGAGATGCTTGTGCCCAAAACTGAGAAGCAAGTCAGAGGTTTTCTCGGCCGCTTGAATTATATCTCCAGATTCATTTCCCACATGACTGCCACATGTGCGCCTATATTCAAGATTCTTCATAAAGATCAGTCTTGTGATTGGACCGAAGACTGCCAGAAAGCTTTTGACAGTATCAAAGAATATCTGCTTGAGCCTCAAATTTTGTCTCCGCCTGTTGAAGGAAGACCGATGATCATGTATTTGACAATGCTTGATGAGAGTATGGGTTGTGTTCTTGGTCAGCAAGATGAGACTGGAAAGAAAGAATTTGCAATTTACTACCTCAGTAAAAAGTTTATCGACTGTGAGACTCGGTATTCTATGCTTGAGAAGACTTGTTGCGCATTGGCTTGGGCTGCTAAGCGTTTGCGTCAATATATGTTGAATCATACCACTTGGTTGATATCCAAAATGGATCCAATCAAGTATATATTTGAGAAGCATGCTTTAACTAGGAGGATTTCCCGTTGGAAGATGTTGTTATCGGAGTATGATATCGAATACCGATCTCAGAAAGCGATCAAAGGTAGTATCTTGGCCAACCATTTGGCTCACCAACCAATTGAAGATTATCAGTCAGTGTAGTATGATTTTCCTAATGAAGAGATTTTGTACTTGAAAATGAAAGATTGTGATGAACCATTGCTTGAAGAAGGGCCAGAACCTGGTTCCCGTTGGGGCATGGTATTTGATGGAGCTGTTAATCAATATGCTAATGGCGTTGGGGCAGTGATCATTACTCCTCAAGGCACGCATCTACCATTTACAGCTAGATTGACTTTCAAATGTACAAACAATATGGCAAAATATGAAGCTTGCATTATGGGGCTTGAAGAGGCCATGAATCTCAGAATCAAGTATTTAGATGTCTTTGGAGATTCAGCTTTGGTTGTGAATCAAATCAAAGGTGATTGGGAGATGAACCAACCTGGTTTGGTACCGTATAAAGATTATGCGAGGAGGATTTCAACTTTCTTTACAAAGGTTGAGTTTCATCATATCCCTCAAGATGAGAACCGGATGGCAGATGCTCTTGCAATGTTGGCGTCAATGATTGTGGTGAAGTATTGGAATGAGGTTCCCAATTTGTCTGTGATGCGTCTTGATAGACCAACTCATATGTTTGCTGTTGAAGGAGTCAAAGACGAGAAGCCGTGGTATTATGACATCAAATGTTTCCTGCAAAGTCAGATTTACCCTCCTAGGGCATCTTTGAAAGATAAGAGGACTTTGAGAAGATTAGCTGGCAATTTCTACTTGAATGGTGATATACTGTACAAGAGAAACTTCAACATGGTTTTGCTCAGATGCGTGGATAGACACGAAGCAGACCTGTTGATGACTGAAGTGCATGAAGGTTCCTTTGGTACTCATTCTAATGGATATGCAATGGCAAAAAAGATGTTATGAGTAGGTTACTATTGGCTGACAATGGAATGTGACTGTTGCAAACTTGTGAAGAAATGCCACAAGTGTCAAATTTATGCTGATAAGATTCATGTTCCTCCAACACTATTGAATGTTATTTCTTCCCCATGGCCCCTCTCCATGTGGGGAATTGATATGATTGGGATGATTGAGACCAAAGCTTCGAATGGACATCGTTTCATTTTAGTGGCAATTGACTACTTCACAAAATGGATTGAAGTGGCATCGTATGCAAATGTAACCAAGCAAGTTGTTGTAAGGTTTATCAAGAATCAGATCATATGTCGTTATGGTGTGCCAAGTAAGATCATTATTGACAATGGATCGAACTTGAATAACAATATGGTGGAAGCTCTTTGCAAAGACTTTAAGATTGCACATCATAATTCTTCTCCCTACATACCCAAGATGAATGGGGTTGTTGAAGATGTAAATAAGAACATTAAGAAGATTATTCAGAAGATGGTTATCACATGCAAGGATTGGCATGAGATGCTCCCATTTACTTTTCATGGGTATCGTACATCCATCCGCACTTCAATTAGGGCAACCCCTTTTTCTCTTGTATATGGTATGGAAGCAATACTCCCCGTAGAGGTTGAGATTCCTTCATTGTGTGTGCTCATGGAAGCCAAGTTGACTGAGGCTGAATGGTGTCAGACCAGGTATGACCATCTGAATTTAATTGAAGAGAAAAGATTAACTGCCATGTGTCATGGTCAGTTATATCAGTAGAGGATGAAGAAAGCTTTTGATAAGGAGGTCAGACCTCGGGTATTCAGAGAAGGTGACCTTGTGATCAAGAAGATCTTGTCGTTCAAACCAGATTCTAGGGGAAAATTGACTCCTAATTATAAAGGCTCGTATGTTGTTAAGAGAGCCTTTTCAGGCGGTGCTTTGATTCTTAAAACTATGGATGGTGAAGGGTTCACTCGTTCTGTGAATGCAGATACAGTCAAGAAATACTTCGCCTAAAAAAAGAAAAGAATGGCTCGCTAAGTTGAAAACCCGAAAGGGCGATCCAGGCAAAAATTAGAGACATAAAAACAGAAAGAATTTCCCGATAAGTTGAGTACCCCACCTTGGGAAAACTTATGCAAAAATTAGGGATTATGGCAAGTAACTGCAGTCTGCTGATCGTCTAGTTTTGGAAAGACTTTGTTGAGCACAAGGGTTGACGTCGATTCATCATCCCATTAGAGGTCAAGAGCATAATGGATATCAAGAATTGGTAGAAGGATTAAGGATTATTTATATTCAATGTAACCCTTTTCCATGTAAATTACCATTTTCAACTTTGTAAAAATCTATGGAGTCTTATCATTTACAGACTACCATCCCACTAAATAAAGTTGAGCTTTTGTCCAATTGTTTCTACTCTTATTTACTTCAGCCAATAGTTTAAATTTTATTATGATCATTTTGGAAATTTAAATTTTTTTAATCAAAATCATTTTTAAAAACATATAAAAACAAGAAAATTTTCAAAGCAATTAAAAGGAAGTATCAAAAGCACTTCAAAGAGCAGCAAGTCCTTAAGTGTTAAACATCAGAGGTTCTCCAAGCAGTTAACCCTTCGGGTATCCCTAGTTGTTTGTGTTGATCCGGTTCCCCTGCGGAGTGTTTGTTCCTTAGCGGAGTTCCGATTCTTTTCCCCAGCTAAGTTGGTTGATTCAGTACCTTGCAGCGTGTTATTTCCCCGGCAGAGTTTTTGTGTTCCCCAACGGAGTTTGTGTTTCCTCGGCAGGGTTGATCTTCAGCAGAGTAAGATGTTATTCCCCAGTAGATCGCGTTGGTTTCCTCACCAGTCGCCATCCGACTCGCTCCTAGTTAGAGTTTCCTCCTGGTTTCTGAGCAGCTATTTGTGTTTATCCTCTGTATGGTTGTCTCCCATTTGATATGGTGTTGACCTAAAATTCCCTGCAAACTTGATAATGATTCCTCTCCTCAGCAGATCTCCTCCCTCGGACAGATTTGAGCCTTTGGGTTGTTGATCTCTCTGTTCTCCAGCAGTTGTCTCCCTCTTTTTGCGGATTGATCGAGGATTGTACTGATGGTTCAAATTCTTTGCGACACCTTTGTATCCTTTGTGATCGTTTTGTCAGCATAATCATCATATATATATACATATACATATACATTCATATAATTTCATAATTGCATATTTGCATCATCATATCCGATTAACTTGTTGATTTGAGATTCTCATTCTCTGTTATGGCGGTACTTTATCCCCATACGAACCTCGGTGTTTGTCCTCCCTCAATTGTAGAGCGTCAGCCCCTTAGGCAGAAAGACTTTAACCTTTCTCCTCTTCCCCACTGAGTTGTTTCCCCGTGGATGATTATTACTTCAGTTTCCTCCCCAATTATTTATCTGGATGGAATCACTCCCCTTGAGTTATGTCCTCATTGGGTTGAGTCTTGATTGACTGTTTCTTTCTAGATCATGCATAGATAGATGCTTTGAGTCTCCTAAGAGCTTATTACCCAGTAACTGGTAATATTCTTCTTAGTTGACAGTTTGTTACTTCTTGCCCAATACTCGGCATAAGTACCCCTGTTTTTCCAGCAGTGGAGTTCCTAGTGGATTCATTTGTTTCTGATTCCCCAGGAAGTATATCCTTGATATGTTCATCCTAACCGATGACAAATATCTTTCTTTCCCCTTCTTGAGTCTATCCTTGATATGTTCATCTTAACCGATGACGGATATTCTCATCCTTGGTATTCTACCCAGTAAAAAGGTAGTTGTAATCCCTATGTTGTTCCCTAGAGAGTTAATCCTTGATATGTTCATCCTAACTGATGACGGGTTTCCTTCTCTTTGTGGTATTCTACCCAGTAACCGGTAGTTGTAAACCCTACTTTTTCCCGTAGAGTCTATCCTTGATATGTTCACTTTAACCGGTGATGGATACTCTCCCGTGGTATTCTATCCAGTAACTGATAGATGTAATTCCTATTTTTCTCCCCTCACAGAGTCTATCCTTGATATATTCATCCTAACCGGTGACAGATTTTCTCTTTGATGGTCTTCTATCCAGCATTCGATAGATGTAATTCCTACTTGTGGTTCAGTTGGTATATCCTTGATATGTTCATCCTAACCAATAACGACTATCCTCTTTGACAGTCCCAGGCAAGTCTATCCTTGATATGTTCATCTTAACCGATGACGGATCTTCTTCCCTGTTGAGTCTATCCTTGATATGTTCATCATAACCGATGACGGATATTCTCACCTTTGGTCTTCTGCCCAGTAACCGGTAGTTGTAAATCCTATTTTCTGAAGTTTTCCCCAGTAAGGCTATTCTTACCCAGTAACCGGTAATGAGTAATCCCTCATGACCATTCTCAGTGAGTCATCCTTGATATGTTCATCCTAACCGATGATGGGTGTCCTCTCTGTCAGATCTTTATTATCTCCTCCCCCGGTAAGAAGTAGTAGATAATAGATTTCTGCTCCTCCTGTGTTGAAGTTTATTTCTTCCCCAATCGAGTTGAGTGTGCATTTCCTTAGTGAAATCGCTTTTCCTACGTGATTCAAGTACTTCAGTTTTATCCTGACTTACTCGTATCCCCTGTAGATGTTGTTATTCCCTGGCTGACTCTTTTCCATGTTTGTATGGAATTCCTCGAGTCCCCCAGCAGTTTTAAGTCGTAGCCTGACATACGCATAACTCCTTTATCCCCCAAAGTTTATGTCTCCCCAGTGAGTTTTCCTTATGGAATGCATTATACTCCTGCAGACTTTCGGTCTCTCTGATTTCTTTTCCTTTGTGGCAATATTTCCCCACAGGGCATTAACTTTTGCATTCATATCATAAGCATCATGAGGTCTCTTAGGGACCAAAATTTGTTTCTATATGTTATTATTTAAGCCCATTCTACTGAGTCGACATGAAGATTTTAACCTTCGCCTCCTCATTTAGAATGTCCTTAAATAGGGGCAGCTATAAGACCCCAATTTTGACCCTAAGATCCCTCATGCAATTTCATCATTAGCATTAGCATTAGGATCATACCTTGGCATCCTCCTTACCCCTCTTTCATTGGGTTTGTTTTGGGAGAGATCACCAAGAACTATGTGATTGTATCATACTTGTATATTATCATTTTACTAACCAAAATACCAAAAATATATCTTTGTATTTGCCTAACTCTTTTGTAGGTAGGGCATGATCATCATTGATCTATCAAGTTCATATCCAAGGTTTGAGACCCTCATGATAAAGAGCACAACCATGAATTGATCCAAGAATGGTTATGAGCATCATATATGAGTTCCATTGATTCCTACATCTTATGTTGATCAAGTGTTCTTCGAGAGTTTGGAGGTGATTTGCCTTGGAAACCCTAGTTTGACTGGGTATCTTGAATAACTTCTCCAACAAGCTATCTCACCAATTAATCAAATTTCTCAAAGGACACTTTAAAATTCATCATCTTATGCATATATGATCTACCATGAACCAAGAAAGTCCAAATAATTGAAGGTTAGCAAGTTGGTTGATGGTGGTTGGCCAGATGAATTCATCTGATCAAAACTGGGTCTCCCTAGACCCTATATCCTATAATTTTCACCATATTAAAATGCTTCCAAGATAAAAGTTACTCTAAATGATATTCCAAACAACTTTAATGTTGATACCTAGAGCTAGTTTTGCTTGGAAAATCATTTTCTATGTTGAAACATTATAGGTCATTTTGTCTAAACCCTAATTTGAAAGTCAACTTCCCAAGGCCATAACTTTCTCAATTTTTATGAGATGAAAGATTTCCAAGTTGAACAATAAAATTCAAGATGTCTACTTTAAATTTTATGTTTGGAGTGAAAGAAAATTCAACTTTTATGAGCATGTGATATGAGGATACATTATAGGTCATTTTTGACCTATACCATTGAACAAGTGATTTTTCCAAACTTCAAAAATGCATAAGTCTATCATTATAAATCCAAATGACATGAAATTGGTAACCATTTTGAAGGTATTTGAAAGAGCTACAATTTTTATTAATACATTTTTCTCATTTGAAGCTCACATAAAAAGTTAAGCAAGGTGGAATATTGAGATATATGGCTTGACACTTAGAAAAAATTTCAACATGTTGAAATTTCCAAACTTCCACCTCAAAATTCTCCATGTTCCAAGCTCCAAATGAAAAAGTGTTGAACATTGTTCCCCTTGATCCAAGGTTTCCAAAGAACCTAAGTTCATGCATTTTGGACAAAGATTGTTAGGTCTGCGCATGGCTTTAACAGGGCTGCATCATTGGAAAGAATCAATTGTACAAACTTCAGTTCACAATGTCTTGCCATTCAAGCTTCATTCAGACTTCAATTTGAATCACTTTTGGACCTTAAAGAATTGCATCATGGGCCTGTACATGCCCATGTACTCGTGCCATCCACATTGCCAATTTTGGACAGATTTGGAAGTGTGCAAATATCATTCCCTTTGGCTATAAATAGAAGGCTTATGAGCTCATTTGAATCACACTTTGCGCGCCAGCTTTGCCCCCCATTGAAACCCTCTCATTCTAAAGGAAAACCTGAGAAATTTCAATTTGAAATTTGAGTTTGAATCTCAACTGTTGGAGATTCAAGAACTCCAGGATCCACAGCCTTGCAACCTCTCCAATCACTTCCTATTAGCTTCTCAAGTGTGATCATATCGTGTTTGAAGCAAGCAACATCAAGAACTGCATAACATTGAAGGTAATTTTCAGAAAACTTCATCTCTTTGGTTCTCACTCAATTCCACTCAATTCTCTTTGATCTTTGGTTGTCTGAAGTCCTACCAATATAGGCAAGAAGATTGAGTTACTTAGAGGTCAAATCGAAGCAACTCAGTTGACACACCTCAAAATTCAACTCCTCGTATCTTTCTATATATGTGGAGTTAGTTAAAATTAAGGTCAGATTCATGCTCTACGCCATTTTTTCTTTCAGATCATATCCTCCTTTTTTATTTTGGTGATGGTTGAGGGTAGACCAGTCCGGTGAGGTCCACCGGAGAAGAAGACCGGAGCTGCAGCTCCGGCCGTGTGTTGGTTTTAAATACCATCCACGCAGCGCATTGACTAGTGTCCATTGTGGAACGCGCGCTGAGGACCACTTGATCTGCCACCTCAATTAATGAGGGAGATCAAGTGGTCCACGTTTTTTGCTATTTTCCGATTTTTATTTTAATCCTTTTATTTTCATTAATTCATATTAATTTTAATATTGATCCAAAAAATATGAAAGTTTCACCCAAAAAAATTCAAATGATTTCCTCTTTCATATTTTGAATTAAAATTATTTTTTGGATCATTATTAATATTTTTCATGATTTAATTGATTTTATATTTGTTTTTAATTGTTTAAAAATACTTTTAAGTCTTTAAAAATTCTGAATTTTTTTCTCCAAGGTTCTTTTACCTTGTTTGACCTATGATAAATCTCATGGCCATTTCTTTGGTGTTTTGATGAGGTTTTAGGAATTTAACAAACCATATTTAATTTAAATATATTATTTTAGTCTTTTTAATTTGAATAAATACCAATTAATTGTGTTGACCAACTGTGATGATTTGTTTGAGTTTGACTCTTGTTGTTGGGCCTTGGTCAAGGTTGATTTGACTTTGTCAAGTTAATATCATTGGATTTAGGGGATTGATGGGATGTACATTCCATCTCCCAAAATGAATGAATGATATTAATTTGGTAAAAGTCCTCCTTTGACCAATTTGAGTTTTGATCAATTTCCCTCCCTCTTCATCTCATTCTCATTATTTATGCATTCATCTCATTTGGCCTATGATATCTCAAAATCCTAAGGCTAGTTGTTTGAAAAATCAACATAAGTATGGATGAGATTAGGCCACCTCTTTTGCATATTCTTTTTGTGTGTGGTATGTTTCATGAGCATAGTCCACTATACTATGTCTCTAACATGCATTAACACCAAAATTCTATTGCCCGACCTCAAATAGTTGTGACTTCTACATAAGTTCAATTATAATTGCTTAACATAGCGCTAAATTTGTGACACAAAAGGCATAGCATTCTAGTTAGTGAGATTGTAAGTCTCCCCTCTTTCATGGTATTGTGTGGAAACTTAGCCTTTTTTCCTTCCTTTGGAAGATATCTTGGCTCAAGGATCCATGCTTGTGATAAGTGGGTTGAGTGTTCTCCAAAGAATGACTTAAAAATGAAAAGCAAAAGCAAAACATACTAACTTCTAACTCATTAACAACTAACTTTTAATTTCAAGTCATTTACTTTAATGTCATTTAATTTTAGTTTTTATTAATTTGCCATTATTCATATCATTCTAATTGTTTATGTTAATACAATTTTCACTTTGTCCACTTGGACCATATTGTGTGATGTATTCCATTTTGTGTATACTTTGTTTGTTTGTGTGGTCTTTGACCATTAATGTACATAATAACAACAAAAATCCTAAAAAACTTTTGTGTGGACTGTTGACTTGATCTTGAACAAATGGACTTAGAACTTAGGCAACATTCCTATGCTAAAGGACTTGGCCAATGCCAACTTTTGTGAAACCAAGTGATTACAATTTGAAATTTCATTTGATAAATCATTCAAGATCCCTTTGAGTTCATCTGCAACATGATCATTGTGAAGTTGTTATTTTGAACCTATGACTTGTGGAATTCATGTGTTACATGGGTTAATTTGAAGAAGATCATGGAGTGGCTAAGCTTGGATGTGGCTATCTTTATTTGATGTCTTGCTCTTCAAGATTGATATAATTGTGCATTTGTGTGTTGCTTGATTCTAAATGTCCAAGGGAATTTGGGATTTCTATATGGCATTCTTGCCTATTGGATTGCTACTCATCGGTCAGATCTTTTCAACTCTTAACTTTTAATTTTGTGCATAGGATTAGTCTATTCATCTCCTCCCCATTTCTTTAATTTCAAAATCTCTCCCTCCTTTCAAAATTTTCTTTGTTTGAACTTATTTTGTTCTAAACTTTGACCACTTTGCAAAAGCTAGAAACTTTTGTCTTATGTCATTGCATTTTCAAACTTCTTTTCTTAATCAAACTTGTAAATAAACTTAATTATACTTGACTTAAACTTTCAAAAAGGAAAAAAGAACTAACTCATTCAAACCATTTTTAGGCCTTTGTGCCTTTCAAACTTAATTTTTGTTAAAAACAATGCATCCACTTTGAAATTTGTATCACGAACTACGAGGTTTTGATCCCTCATTTTTATATTGGTACGTAGGCACAAGCCCGAAGGTCTTGTCAAACACAAAAATATAATTAATGAATTCTTTTCTCATCCCCCCATTCTATTTGTTTGTAAACATCTTTTTGTACCAAATACATATGCACACAAAAAGGGCTCCCTAGGAGTACCTAGGACGCTTTAGGTGTTAACACCTTCCCTTTGTGTAACCAACCCCCTTACCTCTAATCTCTGACATTTTATTAGTTTTGATTTGAAAACTTCTTATTTTTGGGTTTTGTTCGTACTTTTCCCCTTTTCCCTTAGAAACAATAAAAGCGCGGTGACGACTCTTGTTATTTGATGTCTAGCTTATCCATAGCTTGATGATCATGAATTTACCGCTACAATGTGGATTAAAAAATCTCTAATTTTATAATAATACAAAGTTGTTATTCCTAATATATATATCTAATTGGAATGGTTGATAGTGACCATTCTCCTGCGGGGTATGAGAATAAAACGGGAGAAGATTGTCTCCCTTGGAATAATGGTTCAGTGAAATTTGAACCACACATTAAAAAACAAAAATATAAAAAAATATAAAAATAATGATTTTTAAGGGTGAGATCTTCAATTGCTCTCTATCCAATAAGATTTACACCGGAGACGATATGTGCCCAAATAAGACCAACATGGTGTCTGAATGACTAATTTAAGACATTCCTTTAGATAAAAACTTCTATTTATTGATCAAATCAACATAAGTATTTGGAATAAATGAAAATTTGGATTATTTAGGAAGATAAATAGTCAGTGTATCCCAACACATTTTCTCTTTATTTTAAGCCAACATTTATAACAGTTTTCTTGGATTTATTTAGTTTTTCAAATTACTAGGAAATTAAAGGTATTTTACTTTGAATTTTACATAGTTTTACTATCATTATTTTTAATTTTCGTGTCGGTATAAATTTCATGATGTGGCATAGTATTAAAACAATACAACTTCAAATTTATTTTTTAAGACAACGGATCTGCACGTTTTTATGTACTTACCAATCAACACTTCATTGAATTCACCCAATTGTTGTTCCTTTATGACCTTTCATACTTCATGTAGTTGTGCTTTCAATGTCAATCTCATTATGCATTGTCCTCAAGTTTTTAAAAAAAGTAAAACTGCATAAGTACAATGCTTGTTGTGCCCATTTTGTGGGTCTAAATCACATCACTTTGTTGTGAGAATCTTTCCCAGATATAAACACTAATTGCTTTCAAATTGCATTCAAATTTGATATTGACTTGTTCTTTCATCTAGTACTTTAGATTTAGACAAGAACTTAGAACATGCAATTGGTACATGTTGATAGTGACTAAGAAATTGTCTAATTATAATGTGTTCGGGCCGGGCAAAGGCCCAGTCAAAGGGTCTATTTCAGACGCATACAAAAAATCGGTATTCTTACGGATTTATCTCGTACCACCATGCAAAGGATCAGCATCATTGATTTCAGAGTCGTGTGTAATCGATTGACAACATAATGTTTTTTAATTCAAGTTGGTGTTCTAGTTGTTATCTTAGTTCATGATATTAAAAATAAATGTTGAAATTTTAATGGTTTAGGTAATGAAATATGCAAAATGGATTAGGTTGCCAACAACTTTTGATTTAACCATGATAAAATGTGGTAAGTTGAAAGAACACAAATCTTAAAAAACAATAAAACATCACATAATGTTGTCTAGGATCATATTCTGTTCCGCAGTTACATTAGCAACAATAACCGTAATTGTTTTGGCTTTAGTATCACCTGTTTCACATAACAAGATCCATTCAAAACCATGGCTTGATCTATCTCTTTACATTCAACAACCTCAAAACATAACAACCTCAAATACACACGCTGTCCCAAGGGAAGAAGCCGGTGCATTCGTGTTTCACCGCGTGCTTACGGAGGGTCCGGAGAACACTTCGAAGGTTGTAGGAAAAGCGCAGGGTTTCATAATTCCCGTGGAACGGTTTCAACAATCGGAATTCAATGTTTTGTATCTGACTTTTGATGCACCGGATCATTCGGGTAGCTTGAGTGTGGAAGCAGTGAAAGATAAGGATGGAGAAGAGTTTAAGGTTGTAGGAGGAACAGGTTCGTTTGCATTTGCTCATGGTGTTGCTGTCTTTAGTCGAAGAGATGAAAAAACAAGCGATGAAGGTTTGATTTATCATGTTAAACTTGAGCTTGAATTCCCAAATCGTTCTCGAAAGATAGTATAATGAAGCAGAGTTTTAGTTTTTAGTTCATTTTTGGTTGCTGATTCTTTCTTATGAGAAGAATTTTAAGTGAATTATATGTCAAATTATGATTTATAATATGTTTTTGAGACTTGCGAGTATTATTCTGTGGAAGTGTAAGTCCCACATCGCTGGATAGCAGCACATGCGAGCAATAGAGTGTATATAAAATGAAGCAGTGAAAGATTGGTGAAGTATCTTTGCGCTTGGGGCAATGACGCAGCTAGTGAGGTACTAACCGAGGCGCGTCTATTGCTGGTTGAAAACTATTTCCAAACCCCCTCTTGGGCCTGGGCTTTGCTTGGGCCTTTGAGAATTTCTGGAAGGGCTCCCTCTTTTGGGTAAAGCCCTACAATCCTTAGTTCAATTTTTTTGACATAAATTACCATTAATGTTATTAAGTAATATGATTGTAATTAACGTCCCAAATAACATATTTGCATGAGTTTATTGACTGAAAATAATCTGGATAACTTGAAAAAGGTCGCGTTTATTTGGTTCAAATTTTAAATTTTCTTTTCTCATTATATTTGAATAAATTAACAAAATTTTAAAAGGAGCGCACTTACAGAGACAATGAACAAAAATATTAGCAAAATGTACGATTAATACAATATCTATCTTTGAGGAGTACAATTATCTTCCAACTTAAACATGAAATCTATAGTTTAAAACTCAAGAATGTGTCAATTTGAAACTGTAATGAGAGCTTAGTTGTTACAGAGAAACCATGGATAAAAATCTCCATTATTTTCAATAAAGACTGAACGTATAAAGAATTGCTTCATCATCTGCCTGTGTTCCTTGGCAGATGACACAAACCACGAACTTCAAAATCCTCATTTCTTTCATCTCAGAACAAGCAATCCTCCAAGCAACCCGTATACTCAGCGCCACTTCACAATGCGCGCAACCATACTTCTAGAAATTGCCCAAACAACCTTCATTGTCTATAGGATGAAAGAGTACTTTGGCACTTTCTTTCCATCAAGATGTCTACCATTCACCCTCTTATCTATTCTATTTGTGTTTCTGACTTGACTTTTTTTCACATTCTGATTGTTTCTAAATGCTACTATCAACGGTATTATAAATCATCGTAAGTGCTGCATAGGATTTATAAAGCCGGTGTTTGGAGCAAGAGGCCGTTCATACAAACTAATGCCTAAAATATTAAATTGTGGTCACTTCACTTCAGCTTTACAGTGAGACAAGTGCATGTAATGAACAAATTAAAAATTTCTTGTAGCTAACATCACAATTTACAACAAAAATTTCTTCCTAAGGATTTCGGCCATAGAAAGTTCTTTTTCAATATTATGTGAATTGCGTACTTATAGTAGACGTATGTATGTCTCAACAAGTTTCATCCCCATCGTAAACAGGTATCTGCCATTTTTTTGTATTCTTTTTTGGGTCATCAGAAAGGCTAAGATCCGTCTCATCTTCCTTGAATGTTTTTATGAACCTTTTAGCACCTCTCAATATAAGCCTCTCGATCATGAATAATTGGTAGTTATTCTCGATCACTGGATCTATTATATGGCTGTAGTTTGACGAATATGCCAATCTATACCTGCAAATTTGAATCACAATAGCATAAAGTTAGCATTCGATGCCAGCCAAAAGTTTCCTTCAAAAACTAAAGCATACGAGTGTCAGTTACATAATTTCTATTAAGAAAATGGTTAGATATGATCAAGTGACCATTAGCCGTAAAATCTATAGCAAACCATAAATAATCCAACATAAAACAGATAAATGACATTATAAAACAAAACTACCAGAGAGAATAAGATTGTAACTTTAAAATGCATTGCTTTCTTGAGTTCAACAAAGATACAGTGAAATGAATATTAGCATGCTACATTTATTGATGAACAAAATCAAATTTATACAAAATTAAACACAAACGTTTCTATTACTGTCAAACTGCTGAACATGCTTTGTGCTGTCAAGGATAATCATTGTGTATATTTCTAGGAACCCTCCACCTTGATACAAACAAGAAAACAGATACCTGACAGAAAGCGATGAAAAAAACCCTGGAGTCCTTTCATTTGAAGCAATAAATAAGGTTCTTCCAGGTGCAACCCACTTTGCTATTCTACAACGAATAAACTCAGGGCGGGTATCCCTATCAAGGTGTGGGTGCAAGGTCCTCGACACGCCAAACCTGTCCTTCCTAGTTTTTATTTTATCCCCACGACGAACATGGATTGCATCATAATCACCAAGTAGTGCTTTGATCTGTGAGCAAGTGTTCAATCAGAAAATTCAGTGTAACAAGGAGAGATTGTTCAATTGTAATGCCACAGTTTTGGCATGTCAAGCATATTATAATCAACATTTGAAATTCTGAAATGTGCAGGATAACTAGAGCAGAGTCATCTGTTGGATAAAAAGATAAATTTCTATGAAGCACAGTGATGGAACTCTAAAATCCATTAGTAAGAAATTAAGTAAAGAAAATGTATCAACAATGTAAACTATTCAATAGATGAAAAAAGAGAACAATATAGAAAGGAATAAATTCCAATCTACCCCAGAGCAAGACTCCTCTGAGGAGATAACTCTCTTTGCCTAACGATAACTGTTCTTTTCAATATTCTAATATAATACATACAATTCACTAACATCACCATTTATATTACTAAGGCATAACTCACATGCCAACTAAGAATCCTAACTCACTCTTTATTTATCATATATCCCTACCATCCTCATTATTGCATAATACTTACTTTTTCCTTATGGTCTCTATCACATAGACCCCGACACTCATATAATTTGAGAAAATTACATAATTGAATTTAATTACATGTGTCGGTGTCAGGCACTAACATGTCTTGGACACCAGACATGCCTTCAGTTATAAGTGTTGGTGCTTCAGAATTCTCTTCAAATATGCTCTAAGTTTTATCCTTTTGGTAATTGATTCTATCAAACTATCAATGCAAGTAAGAAATCAGAACAGAAAGTGTGAGAATCACTGTATATTGATGATAACAAACAGAATTAAGGTAATTCTGGATGTGAATTCCCTTTTATTCATCTAGATCCACTTTCTCTCTCATCACACCTTACACACCTGGCCACCTCAGCAAGTTAGTTACTAGTGTGCACTCCTATTCCCTGCTTCCCCACATACACCCTACCATATCTGTCATATTCTCAGGAGGCCAAAAAGGAAGCAACAAAATGATAGGTGGAAGCTCCCACAAAGTAATGCCAAGACAGACTTCCTACCAGCAAGAAGCTAGGATGTGCAATCCCAACTCAAAACTATAGCCAGGATTAGCTATCCAGACCGCAAGCATGTTGCCTTTCACAATACTTGTCTCCCACTGCCATTTGATCTGACAATGGATGGTCATCACAATCTGGTAGCAGGGATTCAATCAAGTCAGTCCCTTATAAACCAAGTTAACAGCAGCTAACAAATCACACTCGATACATTTTGTTATTATTGGTATAACTATTTATTTTTCCCTATATTACATTTAATAATTTATCATCTCTTTCCCTCTATTTCTCTCTCGGCAATAAATAACTAAAGGTAATATTGACAAAATAGTAATTAATGTTGCATTGATCTTTGAAAACAAAGAGTAAATAGGAGCAAAAACTTTCTGCAAATGCGACAAATAAAAAAGGAACGGAGGGTAATTTCCAAATCCAATACAGGAAAGCAAAAAATATTAACAATCATGTGCTCGAAGGAATAGATTTAAAATCCAATGTAAAATTATATTGATTCTACATGTATATGTTAAGAACTAAGAGGTTATGAATGAAGCTAACCTTATCTGCGGCTTCTCTTAGTTTTTTTGAGGCCATTGATGGCAAAAACGAATATGGTAACATTATAGCACTACGGTTGTTTCGATCCTTGCATTCCATAAACCTGGAAAGCCATCATTAGCACCTCAAAATTCAGAAAAATCTCTGCTCGTAGCATATAACAATTTTTTATGTTATGAGCAATCATCTTCATAGTAGCACCACTATGGCAGTTTGTAAGGCATGATTCCCATCTCAACTTGTCGAGTCATAATACAAATAAAACTTTAAGTCAAGTACATCAAGCATATGTTCAACTCGTAATTAGACATTAGCCATATCATGTCCATCGGTTTTAAACTTAATAGCTTATGCAAATCTCTCTATCACATACCAGCTTTTAGAACTGCAAGTTCAAATTGAATTCTTTTAATTAGAAAATACAGGTTAACTTAATATTTAATACGTTCCAATGTGGAGTGAAGTCAAAAACACATTAGTGCGAAGTTCATGGTGACAGATTTAATGGAAATTCAAAACCATAATTTGTTTCCTTGTAATGCCAAAGACCTTTATCATATTTACAGCTTCTCAAGTATCACCAATTGCACACAGAAATTTGCCACCCACAATTTAAGAATCCAATAACAACATACCCCACCATATATATTCTAGGCATCATCAACCTTAATTTTCAATATAATCAAATAAAAATGGTGCATCATAGTATACTTGAATGGACATTTAGAGGAGGGAAAAAAGAGATGAAACCTACCAAGAAAGAGGGCTAGCAGTTCTGTTTATGAGCATTAAATTAGAGTACTGATTGTTTTCTTTAAGCTCGACACGACTAACGCCTGCCACGTGAGCAACTCCTCTGTCTCCAAGCTTCATGCTGGTCGATAGAACCTTATACCATTCTTTTGAATTGTCAAAAATTACAGGGACAGTTTCCGACATGAGTTCTGCATCATATAAAGAGTCCATGGCACAAGAACTTGCCGCCCACCTGTAATGGATAAACAAGTCCAGCTAAATGTGTGTCTTTTAAAAACAACTACCACATGCTTTGTTTTTATTGGACATCAGTGTAAAACTAGTTTACATTGAAACTAGTTTACACTGACGGTTCATATCCTTATTTCTCTAATAAATATGTTACAATGCAAAAAAACCATATGATTTAAAGGATACACTGTTAGTGCAATTCAATGAAAACTCACTAGTCTTCCACATCACCCCACTTTTGTGTGGGTAGTTTGAAATTAGTGGTATGACATGGAGAAATGGTGGCCTTTCGTTGTTTGTCCGTGTAAAACTGTTTTACACTAACCGGGTATGTCCATTAAACTCATAAACATAAATAATGATGATTTGAACTGTGAAAGAAAAAAAAAACTTACTGATCCTCCGAAGTAGCATTAGTTGAACGATGAAGGATCCCTTTCTTATTATGTATAGGATTGATACACATTCTGGATGGCATAACAAAAGTTCTGCAATTTCAAAAACTTATGAACCAAACCGTAGGAAAGTAATAATTAAGAAGAAAATGAATTTAAAAGTTGTTATACCTGCGGAGATAAGCGGCTTCTTCGAGGGCACACCTAAGGCTAGATTCTTGGTGACCCAAACCCTCACAGGATCCACAGTGTTTTCCAGGGCAATCGATTCGTGTGCCCCAATACAGGTACTTGTTGTCATAGCTAGAGTACTTAATGTATTGGGATTTTGGAGAATCAGTTGTGAATACAACTGAGGACAGTAGGAACAAAAGAGCTATTGCACACACGGTTGCGCCCAACACTACAATTCTGGATCCCACTGCCTTTGGTTTCCCCTTTAAGGTTCTGTTAAATGCCATTGGATTGGATTAAATAATGAGTGTTGATTTAAGACTTTGGTGAGGAATGCATCTGTTTGTTTGTGTTTATTGTCTGTTTAATTGATTCTGACTCGCGTGACGAGCATCCGAAGTAGAACTGCTATAATGTAGCATGCATGAAATAAAGTTAAATAAAATGATTTAAGAAACATTTGGCTGCATAGTTTATCAAGAAACATGTTTAGTTCAAGAAACCTAATGCCGTGTAATTCAGGAAACTGAATCTATTATAAATGTCTGAGGCAAAAATATAATGAAGTAATATGTGAAACTCCAAACTATTACAAAGAACCAATCTGCTGAATGCTATCAGCTGAAGTTACTATTTGCTAATTTGAAGCAAAATGAGCAAACCAAACAGTATATGAAGATCACCAAATTCACATCAAATGGATTGAAAACGAAAGATAAGTTATTAATATAACTTGAAATCTGAAATCTGAATACCTAAAAGTCCTTAACCATGTAGTGTGAAGGTGCAAGCAAAATCTTAAAAGTAAATCGCGAATGTGAAGGAAAGAATCACGAACTAACTCAATCACAAAATGTGGAGGTGTGAAATATGAATGGCGAAGGAGTCAAGCACAAGAGTCAAAGAACTGTGTAGTTGTGATACGTGAAGGTGTGGGAATACACAACGAAGGTGTGAATCCCGAACGAAAATAAAAAATGAGGAAGAATATGATTATCACGGCGAGAATGAGTGACGAAGAGTGAAAAGCAAGAGTTAGGGATGATTGTGATTGTCTCAAATCAATTTGGGATTAGGGTTTATGTTGCAAAGGCTAAGAGAAGTTCGAGAATCACTATTACAACGGTACAGTTGCTTCCCCACCAATTTCTAGAGAGTTTAAAAGATCTTTAAAAAGGTAGAGATTATAATGCCACAAAAGACACAAATGCTTGTGTTGTTATAAGGATAGTGACGATAATGCTAATCATCAATTCTCAACAAAGAATCATCATTTATAATGTCACCAACACCACCAACAATTATTTAGAACTTGCCTTTCATAGTAAGATTATTTATCAGTTCATTTATTTATATGTATACATGAAGAAACTTTTTAAAAATAGCAACTTCTTATAATCATGTCATAATTAGCTATTTTTATGTTGTAGCAAAGAAAACTTGCGTTCTCTTTGGATGAGTTACAATAAAATGAAAGAAATTTGACAAAAGTAGAAAAGTAGTGTAAAAGGTAAAATTGATCCAAAACACTATTAACTCTTAGAAGTTCATTAACCAGGACAATAGAAGTTCAATGATTGATAGCGCGTTACCTGTTCTTCGGTGAACTTAGCAATGATTAATCTTTCTCTTGTTAATCTGCTTGATTCTATTTCTCTTATTCCTTTCAATTGTGAGTATCGATTTAAGATGTCGGCGATGAACACATCTGTTTGTTTGTGATGTATGTGTTTATTGTTTGCTTGATTGATTCTGACTCACTTGAACGGTGTCTCTTTCCAGAGAAGCTCTGTATGGGTAGTTCACAGTAAGTGGCGAGTTAAACCTATCATACAAAAGTAAACCCATGAACCAAAATTTCTTTAGCTTATAAAAATTCTTAAGCAGAGTCACTCATAGTGCACCAGTATTGTAAAAGAATTGACAGCAATTCAGCATTAGTGTGAAAGATTAGCATCATATTTGATTTTTCAAAAGTAAATATTTCAGTTCAGCCATGTAAGAAAAGCAGTTTCAAAGTGGCATGTTCACCTAAAGTGTCTCGGCACACAAAAGTACTAATCTAGTGTGAAATCTGAAAGATGAATGAATACCTTGTGAAGATGCAAACTAAATCTGGAAAGTGAATCTGAAGCGTGAAGTAGGTTCTTGCGAACGAACACAATGGTGAAGCGTGAGAGTGGTGATTGTACTAAATCAATTTGGGATTAGGGTTTGTGTTGCAGAGTGGTGTGATTATAACTCTATGTCATCGTTGAAAAACATCAATGTTGTTTTCAAGAGGAAGAAGCAGAAGAAGAGAATTTTCGGACAGAAATCGGTTGATTCCGGTGGTATTTCAGTTTATTTTACGGCGGCGAGTTGGTCACTCACTCACCGAGTTGGTTGCCTCGGTGCTAGATCTGTTTTTTTTACAATGAAAAGTGCTCTGTTTTTTTACATGATTGAAAGGGTAGCAATAAACATATCCTTTCTTGTTTTGTTTTTTTTTAAGTAATATATGATTTATTCTAATTTTTAATTTTTAATTTCATTTTTATTTTTCTAAATATGTTTTGAGATTAAAGATGCTGCATTTTCGGTGTAAATCATTATTCAATAAATTTATAAGATTCAATTATATTATATCACTATTTTAAAGATTAAAAGTGTGATTCGGCGGAATACACGTATCTGATTGGTTGATAGTATAAAAATATTTTATATTGTCAATGCATATTCGTTTTGTCATATTTTTTTAAAGATTAATTATTGTTGAAGGGTAATTCAATATTTTAGTATTTCGTCTACGTGACATTATTGTTTTTGTATATAAGTAGTAGTGTGTTTAGCAATTAAGAAATGTAATAGCTGTAAGAGCAGTTTGTGTAGCAGTGGGTGTGCAACTATTTTAATATTTACAGTAACCGTTTTAGTAAAGTAGTGGAAGTTTGTTATTCTTTTTTCTCTCTCTTCTTTCATCTTCATCTATTTCACCTTGTGCACCAATAATTGGTATCTAGAGCTCTGATTCAGATCCATAAGAAAACACGAGTGAACGGTGAGGCATTGTGTGATTGATTTCGTTTCTTGAGTTCGTGTTGAACTTTTGATTAGAATCGTAACAAAACCACATTTCTTGATTCTGCGGAATTGGGAAACATTATTGTTTGGTGAGATCTAAGTTTTGCACAAGGTTGAAGATGAACAGAAACGGTAATCTAAGTACCAAGTTTTCAATGTTCGATGGCAAGAACTTGAATCGTTGGATGATTCAGATGTGTGTGTTGTTTGGCGCTCAAGATGTTCTTGATCTCGTCAATGACGGTTACGTACAAGTTACACTTCTTGAAAATGCAACTAACGTGCGGAGAAATGTTCAGCGTGATCTAAGGAAGAATGATCAAAAAACGTTATTTTACATCCATTAGTGTGTGAATGTGAACGTGTTTGAGAAAATCGATGACTCGACAACGACGAAGGCTACATGGGACACACTGGTATGGTGTTATGGCTGTGATGCATCAGTGAAAAAGGTAAAGCTTCAGTCTCTACGTAAGCAGTATGAGAATCTCAGCATGAAGAACAATGAAAAGGTACCTAACTACATCTCTAGAGTGATTATGATCACAAATAAGATGAAGTCATGTGGAGAAACATTGTTTGAAGAAAGTATCATTGATAAGGTACTTAGAACCCTTACTCCTCGGTTTGATTACATCGTTGTAGCAATTGAACATTCTAAGGATCTTAGCACCATGAGGATAGAAGAGATGCAAAGTAGTCTAAAGGCACAAAAGTTGTGTCTGATTGAAAGAACCTCTAAGAGAGAGGTAGAACAGGCTCTAAAAGCCTCTTTTGTCAAGAAGGACCAGAAACGGTCTTATTCAGAAACCATGAAGAGATCTGATGGTGTTCAAAAGTCAGAAACCTCAACTTCTGAAAGATAAAAGAGTGCCTAGAAGGGGAAGGAGAAGTATGATAACAAGAAAGTTTAGTGCTACTGTTGGGAGAAGTTTGGTCACTTCGCTACTGATTGTTGGTCAAACAAAGAAAGGAAATTAGAAGAAGCAAACATAGCTAGAAGAGATTCTAATGATGAATCTGTGCTATTGATGGCTTCTGAATCTGATGATGCGTATTTGACAGACTGGCGGTATATGGACACTAGATGCTCAAATCATCTTACTAGAAATAAGAAATAACCGGTTGATTTTGACTCTGGAAAGAAGACCAAGTTCAGATGTGCTGATGATAAATACCTCAATGTTGAAGGTATGGGAAATGTTAGAGTAGTTCTGAATAATGATAAATCAACATTGATTCATAATGTGTGGCATGTTCCAGGCATGAAAATCAATCTGATGATTGTAGGTCAATTAATTGAGAGAGGTTTTCAGTTACCATGAAGGATAATCTTTTGAAGTTGTATGACTGTAATCAGAAGCTAATTATGGAGTCAGGACAGGGGAGGAATAGAACATTCAAAGTGAATGTTAAAACTGCAGACTCTGAATGCCTTAGTGCAATAAGTGTTGTGAAGGAAAGTGAGTTGTGGAACAAAAGATTTGGTCATTTGAACTTCGGAAGCTTATGGCCTCTGAATTCAAAGAAGTTGGTATATGGAATTCCTGCAATCAAGAAATCAGAGAAGTCGTGCAATATGTGCATGAGAGGGAAGCAATCAAGATTTCCATTTGCATTTGAAATGCCTCCAAGAGAAAAACATGCTCTGAGTGTGGTGTATTTTGATGTGTGTGGACCATTTCCAGTACCTTCACTTAGAGGGACTAAATACTTTATGTCATTTGTTGATGAGTTCACAAAAACGACATGGGTATCTCTTATAAAGTTCAAATACGAGATGTTTGCTGAATTTAAGAAATTTAGAATCAAGGCTGAGAATTAGTGTTGTCAGGAGCTGAAAATTCTCAAAACTGGTGGTGGAGGTGAGTATAACTCTATATAGTTCAGAAAGTTCTGTGAGGAGAATGCAATTGAGCATGAGGTAACTTATTTATACACTCCTCAACATAATGATCTTGTTGAAAGAAGAAATCGAACTTTGCTTGATATGACAAGGAGCAACGCTGGTGTAGTGCAAGCTTCTGAAGAGAGTTCTAACTCTAAAGGACATGCTGCCTCTGAAGAGGATTCAACCTCTGAAGGTGAGTCAGAATAAGAAAATGATTCTAAAAGTGACTCTGAAGGTGAATATGATTCTGATCCAGATTCTGATGGTGATTCAGACTCTGGTGGAGATCCAGACTTTGGGAATGTTCCAGACTCTAGAGGTGTTCATGCCTCTGAAGGTGGTACTTCTAGGGTTCCAGCATATGATATTGTTCCAGCATTCGAAGGAGATTCTGAACAAGTTCAGAGACCACAAAGAATCAGAAACAATTTAAGAGATTTGCAGAGTTTGACATGCTATAAGATAATGAAGTAGACTCTGAAGGAGAAGTCATTCAGTGTACCATGTTAGTAGACTATGAACCAAACAGTTTTGAAGAAGCACTTAAGAAGAAAGTGTGGCTAAAGGCCATGAAAGAAGAACTTGAGGTTATATAAAGAAATAGTACTTGGGAGTTGACTAAGCTTCCAAAGGACAAGAAAGCCATCAATGTCGGATGGGTTTTCAAGGAGAAACTCAAGCTAGATGGATCAATTGGCAAACACAAAGAAAGGTTAGTGGCAAGAGGGTTTCTACATAAACCTGGGCTAGACTACTTTGAGGTGTTTGCTCTTGTAGCGAGACATGAGACAATCAGACTGGTGATTGTGATATCTGCTAACAGGAATTAGCCTCTAATGCATTTAGATGTGAAATCTGAATTTCTGAACGGTCAATTACAAGAAGAGGTATACGTGTCACAACCTCCTGGATTTGAGAAAAAGAATCAGGAAGGGGTGGTGTACAAGTTGCATAAAGCCTTGTATGGACTGAAACAAGCTCCTAAATCTTGGAATTTGAAGATTGATTCATTTTTCAAGCATCAAGGATCCAGAAAGTGTGAGATGGGGTATGGCATGTATGTTCAACATACTTCTGAAGGCAATATGATTATGGTGTGTCTTTATGTTGATGACATATTGCTAACATGGAGTTATGAACATGAGATAACTAAGTTCAAGAAGGTGTTGATTAATGAGTTTGAGATAACTAATCTAGGAAAGTTGACATACTTCTTAGGGATGGAGTTTATGTACTCTGATAAGGGTATCATTTTGCATCAGTTGTAATATGAACTTGAGATTCTGAAGAGATTCAAACTGCTGAATTGTAAGGCTACTATCACACCGTCAAAAACAAATCACAAATTGGATTCTAATTTTTAAGGTGATGATGTAGATGCCATAATCTTTAAAAAGTTGGTTGGCTCTCTGAGGTATTTGTGTAATACCAGACCTGAAATTTGTTATGCAGTTGGAATAGGTAGTAGGTTCATGAGTAAACCGAAGTGGTCCTATTACCAAGTTGTTGTCATGATTCTGAGGTATATAAAGGGAACTCTGAAGTATGGAGTTTTGTTCCCTTCTGGAAGAAAGACTAATTCATAGCTGATAGGTTACTCAGACTCTGCTTGGTGTGGAGACAGAGTTGACAGGAGAAGTACTTCTGGATACTTGTTTAAGTTTCTAGGAAGTCCTATTTCTTGGTGTTCCAAGAAGAAATCATTTGTTGCTTTGTCAACCTGCGAAGCAGAATATATTACAGCTGTTGTGGTTGTGTGTCAAGTTGTTTGGCTTCTGAATTTACTACATGATCTGAAGATCAAGGTAAATAAGCCTTTGAAGTTGATGATTGATAGCAAGTCTGCAATCAATCTTGCCAAGAACCCAATGCTGCATGGGAGAAGCAAGTATATTGAGACTAAGTGTCATTTTCTGAGAAGTCAGGTTCATAATGGAGTGCTAGAAGTTATGCATTGTAGCATTTAGAAGTAACTGAAAGATGTTATGAAGAAAGCGATCAAGACTGATAAGTTTTTCCACTCGAGGGATGGAATTGGTATTGTTAGTTTTGATTAGATAAATCTTTAATTAAGGGATGGTGTTTAATGGTATTTTAGTATTTCGTCTACGTGGCATTATTGTTTGTCTATATAAATAGTAGTATGCTTAGCCATTAAGAAATTTAATAGCTATAAGAGCAATCTGTGTATGCAACCATTTACTTAACTGTTTTAGTAGAGTAGTGGAAGTTTGTTATTCTCTCTTCTATCTCTTCTTCCATTTTCATCCATTTCACCTTGTGTACTAACAATTACTATGCATTATCAGTATGAAAATCTTACACTGTCAATTCATCACCATCATCCGTTGCATTACTTTATAAGTTGTTAAAATAAAAGTCAAAATTTTCCTAATATATAACGTCTATGATTAACTAATATTGTAAAATCCTTTTACACTCTCAATGTATTTTAATTAAATTCTTTTTTATTTCAACTGAAACTGTTAATGTTATCAATCAGTATGTGTTAGAATTAATTCTAGGTAATAACATGTTTACAATAACTGATTATTTCCATATTAGTATCTAATATTAAGTTAAAATATATATGTTATTCATGTTTTTACGTTCTAATGTAAGATATGAGAAGGAATATTTAAGTTATGATTCCGTGGACAGATTGGATGGTGCTGGCAATGAAGCATTTGATGTACTTACTACTGTATTTTAGAATACACTTACAACATCAGGACTTCCTCATCACATGATTAAATTAAAAATTGGTACACTAATAATGCTTCTTATAAATATTGATCAATCTGAAGGATTATGTAATGGAACAAGACTTATTGTTACAAGATTGACATACCATGTCATCATCAAAAAGGGGGAGATTGTAAGAAGAAGATTTGGTTATGCATTTGGCCTTTAGTTTTTATGATAATAATACATTTTTTTCTTAGAGAATAATTTTGTACCCTAATGGTTTTGTCTAGTCTGTAGATTTTGCTAATAGGTTCTGACTCTGAAGAATTGTTGTGTGACATCATCAGATTCTGGACTCAACACACTATGACTTTGAAGAGATACAAAGTGCTTTACAAGATGATGTCTAGTTCTAAGAATTCTCTTAGACAACGGTTCTGATGAACATTTGTGCTAAAGCTTCTGATTGTGACAGAAGAGCCTCTGAAGGTGTGTCAAGCCTTCAAGATTTTACGCTCTCAAGTTCTAAAGAGTCTGAAGAACAAGATCTGAAGACTCTAAAGACTAGGTTCTGATGAGTTGTGTAAAGACTCTAAAGACCATAGTTCTTTAGATTCTCTCAACTAGTCTATTGATAATTCTAAGCATGCATATACGTCATTTATTCATAATCCTCTAAAGATTATAAGATAAGATCAAAAGGTTTTGCGTTAGGAAAATAGTAAATAGTACAAGATTAACCTTCCCTCAATTATACTGATTTTATGGACTTAGAATTGTATTATTGTACCATTTTTCCTCCCATTATGCAAAACATTATACAAGGAGGCAATTGCATTTTGCTATTCCAATTATACCCTCCAACAGATCATTTCATTGCTTATATAAAGGAGACTTGGAAGATTGGATAAATTGCTAATTCACGCTGCTATTTCACATATACACACAATGCTTTTTGTTGAACTAGAAATTATTATGTATAGATAATAGAAACACACATAGAGCTTTTGTTCGTTATTATGTGAGAAATTCATTGTATTAACCTTGTGTTATTCTACTTTCTTAAAAGCAATCTTGTAAACACATTCTTATAAATCTTATTTGTTTGAGTATATTCCTTGAGTGACTAGGGTTTTAGTCAGATAGACTCAAGAAGACAAAGGTGGGTAGTCTTTATGTGTCTGTAATCAATTTCGGTTATAGTGGATTAAGTATTTGTTGAGAATGCAAGATCACCTTGGCGGGTGGACTGGGGGTAACTTAGTTAACAGCGAACTAGTATAAAAATAACTGTGTTATTTTTCTTGTTCGTATTTACTGTTTGATTGTGTTTGTTTTAAAAAGATTTTATTTTTAGGAACCCAATTGAAACCCTTATTTCTTGTGTTTCTTGCCACCTTCAACAACAACAACTAAGACTTATCCCACCAAGTGGAGTTAGATACATGGATTGAATTTTTTCCATAATGTTCTATCTAGGACCATGCTTTATCTAAATTTTTAATCTTGAGATCATTCTTAACAACTTCTCTTATAATTTTTCTAGATCTTTCGCTACCTCTAGCTATTTGACTCCTCTTCATGCATTCTACTCTTCTTACCACAAAATCTACAAGTTTTGTCTCTACATGCACAACCCACTGAAGTTTATTCTTCACCATTTTTTTCTACTATAGGTGCCACCCCAATGTTCTTTCTAATATTATCATTTCTAATCTTATCATGTATAGTCTTACCACACATCCAACATAATATCTTCATCTATTCAACACTTATTTTATTCTCATATTGATTCTTAAACGCCCAACATTTTTCTCATACAACATCATATATTTTATCATAGTCCGATAAAATTTTCCCTTCAACTTGAACGATACCTTTCTATCACATAAAGTCCCTAAATCTCTCATCCACTTCAACCACCCATCTTGAATCTGATTACATCTATAAGACCCCAATGTTGACCCTAAGATCCCTCATGCTATCTCATCATATGCATTAGCTTTAGGGATCACACTATGGCATCCTCCTTACCCCTCATTCATTGGGTTTGCATTGGGAGAGATCACCAAGCACATTTTAGTGTATCATACTTTGTTTTTCTTTATTTACTAACCAAAATGCCACAAATATGCCAATATATAATTTGTTTCTTTTGTAGGTAGAGTGTGTGTGTCCACCAATACTCCCTCAAGCTCATATCTAGGGTTTGAGACCCTCAATGCTAGGAGACTAATCAAAATATGGTTCACAATGATTCTAGACATCATATATGGATCCCTATGGTCTTCACATATCATTTTGATCAAGAAATCATCAAGAGTTTGAAGCTTGTTTGTCTTGGAAACCCTAATTCATCTGGGTATCTTGTGTGACTTCCTGATCCGCTGTCGCACACGGGTCAAAACGAATAATTAGAAAACTATAGTTTAGCGGAAGCGACAACTCAAGTATCGTATCGCAAGGATTCTTGTATTATTATTAACCTAATGAAATCGATTTAAGGGGGGTTTATGTTTAGTAGTCGATTTAGAAAACAAAGCAAAAAAAAGTGATCAAAATAAGAGATTATAAAATAAGCCAATCTACTATTTTCGGTTTCTGGCTAATCACTGGTTTTTACCTACCAATTCCCTAAGAGGCTTTGATCTCTATTCGATTCAAATTCGATTGACAAGCGCAATAGATATATGACAGATTTATATTCCTATATTCTGAATTAAGCAAACAGATAAATACAATCGTGAATTAAGCAAACACGATTTACAAACGCAATTTAACGACAAAGCGGCGAAAACGACGATTAATAGTTAGGAATGCAATCATAGGAATTTAATCAAAACCATTCCACAAAATACAAATTAAGCAAATGAAATTTCATAGAATAGAATTGAAAGAGAATGAAATTAAATTGATAGAATAAAAAACCTCAAAGCCTTGGAAATTCGGTTACAGCAGATTGACTCTAGGAGATTAGTTCCTCTTCATGATCGCACAAAAGCAAAAAGTTATTGGGAATAATGTGTCCCCCTGTTACAGTGCAAAGACTGCTCCTTTTAAACAAAATAAGGGTTTCACTTATAATTCAAAGTGGGTCGGAAAACTTAAATTCGGCCCAACAAATGGCCCAAAAGAAAATATTTCCTAAAGTACGAAACTTCAACAAATTATTTGAGACGTCTTCACTCCGAATCAGATTTTGGCTTCAACATAAAAGGTGTAGCTCTTTCTCTTAGCTTTCCAACGTATGTCAGAACTTGCAAAACGGCATCCCGTAGCTCAAGTTATGATCCGAGAAATGGACAAATATCAAATAACCGCTAAAACTGAAAATATCAAACGAAAATAGATTAAAGGCAATCATGAACTTAAATCTAAAAATAGAATAAAATAGTAAAATAAGCAAAATAAAGTAGATAAATGTTTAAGTACAATTATAGAAGAATGTGCATCAAAATGTACTGATCAAATTCCCCCATACTTGAACTTTTGCACTCCGAGCAAAATTACAATTTTAAAACAAAAGGAAAGAAAACAGAGGATGCACTTCCAAAAAATTTCAAGATACAAGGTGTCGCATTACGCGAAAAACCGACGGGAAAACAAGAACAACAGAGCCGCCACCGTGCGTTATTTATCCCAAAAGAGGGAAAGGAAACGCTCAGAGTAAACCTAGGAAAGAACATGGTCTCGCGACCAAAGAGAATGGGTTCGGGAGTCGGTTATGCGAAGGGAAGGTATTAGCACCCCTACGCATCCGTCGTACTCGACGGGATCCACGCACAATAGAAAGGAAAATGGTTGCTAAAACACTGCTCAAACACACACACACTGGCTGAAAGAGACACAAGAAAACAAACAAGACTGAAACTGACTCGGCAGGATATCGCATCCTGGGCCTACTTAGTCTATCAGGCATAGACATCAAAGTCAAAGTAGTTCGGACTGGGGAAACGACACATGCTCGCTAGGATATCGCATCCTATGCATACGTATCTCCTTGGACGAAGGAGAATCAGAGCATTCGTAGCTCGGCTGACACGCACACAAACAAACACAGGCAAAGGCAAACATGGAGCCTGAATGCCAATCACTGGGCTTACATCAGCATCCGAACCAACAAACACACGCACAGGAAACCAACTGCCAATCGCTGGACTTACGTCGGACTCCAACCAGAACACACACAAGGGTGGTTAAGACACAAAGGGTTGAAAAAGAAAAAAGGCGCCCGGAGAGATCAGCTCAATCTCCTGCCTACATACTTCATCTGGTATGAAGATCAGGGCGATGTAGTTCCCCTACGCAGGGAAAAGGACCTAGCCTAACCAGATAACAGAGGGAGACACAACTCTAGGGAGACTACGACTCGAGCCTAGATGTTGTCATGCAAGATCATCCCTAAGTTAAGGTTTCTAGCTAACTGGCACAGGGAGCCAGCCTATCCTAATCATGACTTGCACAGGAAGCAAGCCACACACACACTTAACTTGCACAGGAAGCAAGCCAAGCAAAACCTAACTTGCACAGGAAGCAAGTCTAAACTAACCCTAACTTGCACAGGAAGCAAGTCAAACAAACACACAATCACAAGTTAGCACACACTATACACAAACAAGGGGCTCAAACAAGGTTAGGTTTTAGTCGAGGGGTCATATCAACCTCAACAAACAAACCTCTGGAACTGGGTAAAGGGTGCTCTTAACCTTGACATTGAGAGCCAAGGTGAAGCAGATGAAAGGAGATGAGGGGTGTGCCTCATTGCTCTTATCCCTGGCCAGGGAGAGCATTTCAATATCAGAAGGTGTGGGAGTTCAGAATGGGGGAACTCTCTCCACAAGTTAGACTCTATAGATCTTGGGCTTTTACCCACTATGCATCAACACAGGTAGTGTGAGCAATGTGAGTGACACACAGACTAGCAGGGGATAGGTTGCTTATCCCTTGGGTTCTGCCAATTGCCTCTTCACTTAGGAGGACTTTGCATATATACAGGGACAAGATTTAAACATACACAAACATTGCCTCTTAAGGAGGACTTCAGACAGTTGCCTGGCCAAGTAACAGGCCAGGTCTTCCAGACTACATGAAGATTAGAAGTATACCTCAATGCAAATTGCTTATACAAGCAAAGCAAAGCAAAAGTTCACAAGGAACTGAGCAACTAAAAGCACCTGAAATAGTCAAGCAGATGTTAGTATGCAACTTCAAAACAAAGCAAAAGGAAACAGACATTAACAGTTTAATCATAGGCAAATGGATGTGCAAGTCACAAGGCTCAAGGCATGTGAGCCAAGCAGCCTACAAAACAAAACATGTTAGTCATGGTATTCAAGCAAGTTCAATCAAAAAGAATTGGTCTCATTGGTCATTTGTTGATCAACCTGAAAAAATGAACTCAACTGTGAGTAATAGGACCACTAGGGCAAGCCTAGGGTCAAAAGGGAATGAAAAAGTTCAAACAGCAAGTGGCAAGCATCCAAAATCATGTTCAAACAATTAAGAAACAATACCAATTGGTTTCATATTCATATCAATCACCATCATCATTTCATGAACAAGTTAAGTCAAGGCATGGCATTTAGAAGCTCATAGGAGTCAACAGCAAGACTTGCATCAAAAGCACACTCAAACATTTCCAAAAATTACCAAATAAATCATGATCAATCATAACACATAGCATGGTAAGCATGTCAAATTTCATCTCATTTGAACAAGTGGAAGGCAGTCAATGAAAATCAGAAAGGCAGGGCAATTTTGAACATGCTCAAAGAAGTCAACCAAACATGCATCAACTTGAAAAATTCATAAATCAGAGATGGCATATGATAAATGAATGGGACTAAAACCATGGCAAATCTTAGGATGTCTAGTTATCTCATACCAAATTTCATGTCCATCTAATAAAGTATGAGCATTTCACAAAACAAATGGGCACATGTGCCAAAGAAAGTCAACATAAGATCAAACAGAGAACAAAAATCTCAATCAAATGGAAAATGCCATAAACAAATCCACAAAAAATCACATACAAACTAGACATACTCAAGCTCAATCATGTAAAAAATCAATCCATTTTGAGGTCAATAGGCATGGCTATAAAAATCAACAAGTTGCACATCAATGGTGTGACACAAATTGTCACACCCTACTTCAAAAATTCATAGCTCACAAACCAGATAAGATAAATTCATGATCTTTATACCAAACTTACCATAGGGATGTCTAGTTTGTGCACAAAAAATTTCAAGTCTATAGGATAAAGCATGACTATTTCACAAATGATTTGGTGGAATGTGCAAAATGTGGATACATGTTACAAACCAATATGCCAAATAAAATCCATTCATCACAAAAATCTGGAAAAAATATGACAATTAAGTAGAGATCATGATGAAAAGAATGCAAAAAATCCCATTCAAATTGGACTTAAAATGATGAACCTATGATTTTTACAAGTTTGGTGATCAAAAATGAAATTAAAAATGAAAAACAACATAATTCAATGGGACAAGGGCACGCTGGATGGCAGTTTTGTAATTCCCAGGTCACTTAACCAATACGCGGTCGTTTAGGGCAATGAAAGGAAATAAAATGATTGGCTGTTGGCCAACAGTGCCATGCAATGCACGTGGGGACAGAAAAATCTGGGCAAGGCATTCATATTTTAGGGTTTCATGTACAGTAGCATAACATTCATCTTCCCAAATCGATTCAACCAAATTTTTTTCCAGAAATTGCAATTAGACACACCAATCGACTCAGCAAAGCACAACTAACATGAATCCATCATTTATTTTCACTAAAACACGATACAACTCATGAATCGAGCAAGAATAAATTTCATCATTAAACTTTAAAACAGCATAACTCCTAAACTACTCAACCAAATCATGTGATTCGAAGCTTAATTTGATCAGGGACAAGAGATCTACAAAGTGCATATCATGAATTAGAGAAAAAAAGAGATCGAGTTTTTACTTGATTCTGAAGAAATTCGAGAAGCAGTGGTTGTTTGGTGCTGCAAGCTTGAAACAGATGTCCTATAACCTTCCAAATGATGAATGATGAAGATGGTTTGGCTCAAGGAAGCTTGGAATGGATGCAAAAGATTTCTGCCATTAGAGGAGCTTGAAGAAGACAGTCGAGCAACAGCTGCTACAGATGGAGAATGAAGGTTGGAACGGGCTCAAAATGGTGATTAGATGATGAAGCAACAATGGCCAGCTCGTGTGTTTCACAAATTTTCAAAGGAAAGCTCAAAGTGCAAAAATGGAGATTTTAGAGAATGAGAGAATTCTGTGTATTTTGGAGGCAGCTAGGGCTTTGGAATGACAGAAAAATGGTTAATATACTTCTGTTTAAGGTTGGTTTAATGAGAGCTAATCACAATTTTGTTTTATGAATCAAATTGCTAAATGACCATTTTGGTTCTCATGGTGAGGTGTGATGGCAAAGGTCACGAATTTGGGCCTTCCACAAGTCACAAACAACATTTCAGATCATATTTGAATGGCAAAAGTGTTTGGAAATGAAGAAATCAAAAATTCACAATTTCACTTTACTTAAAAATAATTCATGTAAGTGAAAAAATGCCATTTTGATCCATGAGGTTTTGGTGCATGAGGGTTACATTTTTGGAAAGAGGAGGTTAAATATGACTTGTTGGGAAAAACCTCACCAAATTTGGCCAAATGGTTTGAGAGATATGGCCTTTTGAAGTTCAAGAATTTTTGAAAATGAATTGATCATATCTTGCCAACCATACATGGGAATTGAGAGTTCTTGGACTTTTTGGAAATGGGAGAACAAGATCTTCAACTTTCATGTTGGGCAAAAATTCATTTGAAGCTTGTATCATGATGTAAGTTTAGGCTCAAGAAGTTTCCATTTTTGGCAGTTAAAATTACAGGTCCAGTTTCTATTTTTGGAAATTTCTGATTTGGCTTCAAATTCTTCAATGTTGATGTTTGACATGATATATGGGGCCTATTTGGACATGAATAAGCTCTCTCAAACCAAATCCATCCATCAAAACCATAAAATCAATCACAGTTGACCAAGTTTGACTTTTTAGGGTTTCTGACTGACTGTGCATTGACTGATGGCTTCTGGGCATCCAATCCTTGACCAAAACACTTCAAATGGATCCCCAAGTCATGTGAACATGTTGGACCAACCCTAGGGCCTTGGCTCCTTGGGAATTGTGCTTGCTTGCTTGGTTGACTGATCTCCTGATCAGTTTGACCTAATTCTCCTGATGATCTTGCACTTGGGCAAAAGGGACAATGCAATGCTATGCAGTGGACCATGTTATGCTATGACCTAATATGAGAATGTATGTACAATGATAGGTGCAAATTTGAGGTGCTACAGCTGCCCCTATTCAATCAGCTGGGAACCCGAACGGATGATAGCAATGGCTGTCAGACTTTCAGGGTAAACAGGGATTGAATACCAAAGAACCGTAGAAATTTGCACTGACTGGATATAATACAAGAAGAACCCCGTCATTTACCGATGACAACTGCATGACAACTTCAGAAAAGCAAAACCATTTACCGATGGTTGGAAAACTGGAGACTTGATATTTACCGATATCAACTTCAGCAAGACCATTTACCGATGGTTGCTGGGAAAAACAACTTCTGAAAAACAAAACCATTTACCGATGGTTAAAACTGGGACCTTGATATTTACCGATATCAACTTCAGCAAGACCATTTACCGATGGCTGCTGGGAAACCAAATTTGCTGTAGAGAGGAGGCAAGACCATTTACCGATGGTGGCTTCAAATAAACTTGACATTTACCGATATCAAGGCCATTTACCGATGGCTGGTGCAACTGGGAATTCGATATTTACCGATATCGAAGAAAATTGGGCCATTTACCGATGGCATCTCTGCTTAGAGAGGAACAAAATCTTTGTGGTGGAACCAGGCAAGACGTTTACCGACGACTTCTGGGTTTTTTTTTTTTGATTTTATTAACAAGAGAACAAAGAATGACCAGACATTTACCGATGACTGGGATGAGACTCGATGTTTACCGACATCGAAAGATGATGTTTACCGACATCACAAAAATGACCAGACATTTACCGATGACTGGGGATGAGAAATTTATTGGGGAGATACAAACAAATATTCGCAACTGGAAACCAGATAGGACATTTACAGATGACTCTACTGGGGATTTCTAATTGGGGAATTATCAGACATTTACCGATGACTGAGGGAAATACTCGATGTTTACCGACATCGAAAGATGATGTTTACCGACATCAAAAAAAAAAAAAAAAAGACCAGACATTTACCGATGACTGGGTGAGACTCGATGTTTACCGACACCGAAACAATGGTGTTTACCGACACCAAAAATGACCAGACATTTACCGATGGCTGGGGTGGGACTCGATGTTTACCGACACCGAAACAATGGTGTTTACCGACACCAAAAATAATGAAAGCACACGCGGGTGCTGACATGATACTTACTGGTATTACAAGAACGACATCTTAGATATGTCAAAGCAAGGCTGATCACTTGCTGGGTATCTTACTGAGGAGAAACAACCTTTCTGTCACCATCGGGTGAGGAAATAAACCTCTGTGGGGATGCCAATTCTGAATGCTGTCGAAGCAACTGTAGTAGACTTGCTGTGCTGATGTTGAATAAAATGATCCGCCTCTGCCGGGGATACGGTCTGATGGGGTCTCGAACACATGAATGCATATGTTTGAATTTTTTCTATGGCGTAATGCTCCATATGGAATGGAAATGCTACGCAGTTTTGAGAATGCAATGATTACTACATGCAATGCAATATGATGAGAACTCCGCTGGGGGATACACAGGACGACTGTGCTGAGAAATCTTCAAAATAATTCCGCTGGGGGGAAAACAAGGCAACTGCTGGGGAACCAACAATACAAATCCGCTAGGGGAAGACAAAACAACTCGCCGGGGAGTAAGCAAACCACTTGCTGCAGACAAAAGTAAATTGCTGGGGATATCCCAATCAATCCACAAAAACTCCGCTTGGGGAAATAACTGCTCTGCTGAGGAAATAACTGCTCCACTGGGGAAATAACTGCTCCGTTGGGGACGACCCTCGCAATCCACAGGTAGAAACAAACTCAGCTGGGGATGCGAATACCGATCTATTACGGAAACTCGGCCAATCCACTGGTAGGATAAACTCTGCTGGAGAGATAACTGCTTCACTGGGGAAGACTTAAACAATCCATATCCAGGAGAATGACTCTGTCTGGGGAAAGAACTGCTGGAGAAAAGCTTATAGGTGACGACCTGCAAAATGGAATAACAGATGCCCCAGGGGGTACGTGGACAAGATACGCTCAAGTGTCCTCAACATTCAAAATGATTTTCAAATGTTTTAATCTTTCTGCACGTTATTGTTTAGCCTTCATGTTCTTATATGCAATGTTTATCAAAAATTCGGACGTTTTTGCAAACAAAACAGTAAAAGTAAAAACAAGAGAGCAATTTATCTGAATAACGACTTTTATTGATTGAAAATGTGCCTGAAAAGGTAAATACATTGGGAAGCAATTCCTAGAAAGAGGTAATTGCGCACAAAAGGAAAATAAACTGTCCTAATGGCAATGTGAACAACGGCATCCACTGTTTCCCAACTCTGTTATAACTCATAGATCATCAGTTCTCCTCCCAACTCCTTGCTTTCTGAGAAGACTGACTGGACCGATCACATCTTTCGAGATGGCAGCTGACGAAGCGTGATGAAGTACAGATGACTCAGACTGTAGTCTTCGCTTTAATCCCTCTTTTGGCTGGATCGCCCTTTCGGGTTTTCAATCCACCGGGATACCCATTTTTGCCTAAGCCGCCCTTGCGGGTTTTCGACTTACCGGGTGTACAATCTTTTCATTTTATCCCTAATTTTTGCCCGAACCTTTTCTTTCTGTTTTTTGGTTCGCCGGGATGCCCATTTTTGCCTGGATTCTTTTATTCTTTTTGTCCAGCGGGTCAATTTATGCGAAGTATTTTTTGACTACATCTGAGTTAACAGGGGACGGGAAATCTTCACCATCCATTGTTGTAAGCATCAAGGCTCCACCGGAGAAGACCTTCTTCACAACATACGGACCTTCGTAATTAGGAGTCCACTTGCCCCTGTTATCTGTACCGGGAGGGAGGATCCTCTTCAAAACCAAATCACCAATTTGAAATGTCTGAGGACGCACTTTCTGATCAAAGGCTCGCTTCATCCTTCTCTGATATAACTGCCCATGGCACACAGCTGCTAACCTTCTTTCTTCGATAAGGCTTAACTCATTAAACCTTGTACGAATCCACTCGGCTTCGTCCAGCTTGACATCCAATAATACCCTCAGAGAAGGGATCTCCACTTCAACTGGTAGGACTGCTTCCATACCATACACAAGGGAGTAGGGGGTTGCCCCGGTCGATGTACGCACTAAAGTACGGTACCCATGCAAAGCGAAAGGCAGCATCTCGTGCCAATCCTTGTACGTAACGACCATCTTTTGCACAATCTTCTTGATATTCTTGTTAGCTGCCTCTACAGCACCATTCATCTTCGGTCTGTAAGGAGAAGAATTGTGATGTTCAATCTTGAAATCTCTGCATAGTTCTTTCATCATTTTGTTGTTGAGATTTGAACCATTGTCAGTGATGATTCTCTCAGGGACTCCATAACGACAGATGATTTCTTTCTTGATGAACCGGGCAACCACTTGTTTGGTGACACTAGCAAAAGAAGCTGCTTCTACCCATTTGGTGAAGTAATCAATCGCTACCAAGATGAAGCGATGTCCATTCGAAGCAGTAGGCTCGATCTTCCCAATCATATCAATACCCCACATGGCAAACGGCCAGGGCGAGTTCATGACATTCAACGGGCTTGGTGGTACATGCACCTTATCAGCATAGATTTGGCATTTATGGCACTTCCGAGCATATTTGAAGCAATCGGATTCCATAGTCATCCAGTAATATCCGACTCTCAGCAATTTCTTTGACATTGCATGACCACCAGCATGGGTACTGTAGCACCTCAAATTTGCACCCTACCATTGTGAATATTCATTGCATATTAGGTCATAGCATTAACAATGTCCACTGCATAACATTGCATTGTCCATTTGCCCAAGTGCAAGCTCAGTTGATGAATCAGGCCAACTGATCAGGAGCATCAATCAATCAAGCAAGCAAGTGCCATTTGCATTGAGACAAAGCCCCAGGGTTGATTTTTCAAGCTCATATGGTCCAAGGATCATTTTGAAGTGGTTTGGCCAAAGATTGGATGCTCAGAAGTCACCAGTCCTTGTTCAGTCGGCCAGAAACCCTAGAAAGTCAACTGTGGTCAACCGTGGTCAACTGTGCCCGATTTTATGGATTGGAAGGTGGGAAATGGCTTGAAAGGCCTCATTCATGTCCATATAAGTCTCATTTGGCATATCAAAGACCAAGGTTGAAGGAATTGAAGTCAAGACAGAAAGTTTCCAAAAATAGCAGGTGACTGGTAACTGAAGTTTCCAAAAATGGAAAGTTTTTGACCTCAAAAACAGAAGTCCAAGGAAGCTTCAAATGGAAAATTATTCAACATGACAGATGTAGATCTTGTTCTCACCTTTCCAAAAAGTCCAAGAACTTGAAAATCCAATGTACGGTTTGCAAGATATGGCTCAGTGAATTTCAGAAAAGACCCGTAATCAGGAGGCCATAACTACCACATACTTTGTCCAAATTGCAAGTTCTTTATATGCACAAACTCCATTTGACATGTACTTCAAGGGTGCATCATTGGATTTTTCCAAAAATGGCCAAGGCAAAAAGTCACTTTTCAACTGGACAGCTGAATTGGACCAGGGGCAAAATCGTCCAAACGTCAAAATATTTGGAATTTTTGAGTGGGACCTTTTGTAACACCTCAGGAATGACATTTAGAATGTGTTTGAATCCTCATTTCATGGCTAGGCCTCATAATTTGAGTTTTGGCTCGAAAAATGAAAGTGCACAAATTGGACTTTTCCCATCAAATGGTGAAATTGCACAATAGGCATCCAATTGAGGTGGGAATTGTTTCTACACATTACAAGTGGTATTTTGGACATGTTGAAACCATATTTGAGCTGCAATTTGGACTGTTATAAGGAAAGGGCATTTTTGGCCAAATTGAGAAAAATTGCATATTAGCTTAACAATGCCAATTTGGATTAAGGGATTGTTAATCATGATTAAAGGCATGGTATAAAAGCTTAATGATCTCCTAAACATAACAGAATGTTCATTCACCAAAAAACCAGATCAAGATCATCACTATTCTCTAGAATCTTCAAGAATTCACAAAAAACCAAAATCCTCCAAACTCCATCAAACTTGGATCAATTTGCGATTTTCTTTTTGCATCGATCTTACATTGGCTTATGCTTCATCTGTTTATGCTCAAGAGCTTCCAAAACCGCGCCATTCTCAACTGCATCTTCAAGGTTCATCCATGGTGAATGGTGATTTCAAGCGATTGGAGCAAAGTCGAGTGAATCAAAGCTTCAAATATCCTTGCCACTAGCCTATACTGTACCTGTTTGGGGTTTATTCGCGCGAATTCAACCGATTCCACTACTGCAATTTCCAGGTAACGTCGGATTCGATTATCACGGTTTGTTGAATCATTGTGTGCGTGTTGTAGCTTGTTAGGTGTAGTTCATCATGCTAGGCTCGGTTTTAGAAACGGATAACCGTAGATTGAGAAATCTGAACTCGAAGCTTTGAATGCGAAACTTTATTCGATCGATCCGTGAGCTGTGTTAGGAGTTAGGAGGAATTGATTACATAGTTGAGATGTACACGGTGAGACGATTCCAACGGATATCAGTTTGTGCAATTTGGCGATGAAATGATCGAAGTCGATCTTGGACATGGAACGTGTACAGCGCGAAGAAGATGAACGTTTTTTCTGGAAATCGCTGCTTCAATCCGTTCAAGCCCAGGCCATTTTTTGAACTCTGTTTCCCACCGAATTGGTCCAATCACCGCGCGCCACATCAATTAGCCATACGACTGCGTTTTTGGGCTATAGCACCGGATTTATGATTTTGCCATTCATTCATAATTTAATTAATTAATCCAAATCCATTTAAATAATATTCAATAAATATTTAAATACTTCTAAAAATCATAAACTCACCAATAATAATCCAAATAATTTCAGGATTCTTTTGTTAATCATCTTTTTTTCTCTATTATTTTATAAAAATCAGAAATAAGATTGTGCTTGGTAGAAAAATAAATTGCCATAGAGATATCCATGATGTATGCCAAATTCACATGATTTACCATTTTAATTATAGAATCAACATGCTTAATCCAAACTAATTGAAATTTTAGATATTGATTCCTGACTCATTTCTGGAACTTTTGAGATATAGTTTGTATTTTTTGGCCTTCTGGTTTTTTAGATATGAATTAATGAAATTGGATGTGGAAATATGTGACACCATTTGATATGCCATGTTCACCAAATTTTTTGCCATGCTTCCCTCTGGCCAATGGCCCTAAGTTTTTGCATATGATATCTTTAACATGTTAGCATTCCCTGTAAATTTTTGTGGATTTTTACAATCCATTTTCAATTTGATTAATATTTTTCCTTGCTGCCTAGCCTTTTAGAGCTTCACTTGTGTAACCTTTAGTCTACATGTCGCCATATCCACATACTTAATCCAGTGACCACGAAATTTGATAGGGTAGTCCTTAACATGTGTAGCTTTCATTTAGCTTTGGTCCCATGTATTTCCCATGTACCATTACTGTTTACCATTGGATTGGAGTTAGCATACATTTGTAGACTTCATTTGATGTTGTTTTTTGCATACCTTGACATGTCTAATTAATTCCCATAGTTCCATTAGTCCAAATTGCTTGAAAATTGACATGTAGCTTGTTGAATGTCCCCTGTTTAGGATATAATTTTTGTGGAATTTACTGTGTTGTTTTGATATTTTTTTTGATGTGATCTTGCTGGTTGTTCATATGTGACTTAACATTGCATCTTTTGCCTTATATGTTGCATAAATTAAAATGTGTACATAGTTTGGATATGGGACCAATTGGGATCCCTTTGTATTTGATATAATTTGACTTTGATCATGAATTGGTTGCTGTTTTAGGATTTTTCCATCTTTTTGACCCTAGGCTAGTCCTAGTGGTCATGTTACTTACATTTGAAGTTAGTTGTGCCTTTTCAGGTTAAGGAGTTAATGATTAAGGAATTTGCTCCACATTATGGATTGTGTTACTTGACACATATGACTAATGTATTTGTTTTGTAGGATGTTTGGTTCATGTGAGCCTTGTGCTATGCACATCATTATTCGTATAATTGTACTTTGTTAATTGATTCTTATGCTGTTATCTGATTATGAATGGGATGCTGATTATGTTGGATTGTTTCCAGGTACCTTTAGTTGCTCAGTTCTCTTAAGAACTTGCATTGCTTTGCTTATAAGCAATTGGCATTGAGGTATAGCTTCCTAACTTCATGTAGTCTGGAGACCCGGCTGTTACCGAGCCGGGCAAACTGTCTGAAGTCCTCCTTAAGAGGCAATGCTTGTGTATGTTTATATTTGTCCTAAGCAGGGAAAGTCCTCATTTGAGGCAATTGGTGGAAGGTAGGGATAAGCAATCTATCCCCCACTATTCTGTGAGTCTTCTCCTTGCTCCCATTACATGGTTGTAGCATTGAGATCCAAGCCCAAGATCTTGTACATTGTACAGTCGAGTCTATGTCCTGAGCGTAGAAGGGTCCCCCCATTCTGGACCCACGCTCCCTTGTCTGATGCTCTCTCTGACTTGAGATAGAAGCAATGAGGCACACCCCTCATCACCTTTCATCTAGCTTCACCTTAGCCCCTCAATGGCAAGGTTAAGAGCTAACCTGACCCCGATACAGAGGCTTGTTTGTTGAGGTTGATATGACCCCTCGACTAAAGCCTAGCCTTGATGTTTGAGCCCCCTTGTTGGTGTGTTTATTTCATGCTGTATATGTTTGTGTGGTGTGATTGTATCCCCTAGGTTTGCTAGACTCCGCGTAGTCTCGTTTGCATGACAATTAAGGTAGCACGGTTCCTTCGTATAGGACTTCCTTTCTTGCTTGAGCTTTCCTAAAACACAAACAAACATTATCCCTTCTTAAGGATACGTCAACTCCTTCTACTACAGGTGAGTAAGTCTCCAAAGGTCGAGCATCCGGTAGATTGCGTAGTGACGTTATCCACTTAAAAAACACAAACCAACAGGAATAGTTTAGCCGAACTACGGCAACTCTGATTCTCATGTGCAGGTGAGATACGTAGGCACGAGACGCGATGTCTTGCCGAGTTTGACTAACAACTAACACTAATTCTTTTCTCTCGCCCTCGTTGCGATCGAGACCTTCCCCTTCTCTTGCCCTAGTTGCAATCGAGACCCTTCTTCTTGTTGCATGTTGTTGTGTGTTTTGGGTTCGGATGCTGACATAATTCCATCAATTGGTTGTCGGGCTCCATGTTTGCCCTTTTGAGTGCGTTTTCGGTTCGGATGCTGATGTAAGCCCAGTGATTGGCATTCAGGCTCCACGTTTGCCTTTGCCTGTGGTTGTTTGTGTGCGTGTTAGCCGAGCTACGAATGCTCTGATTCTCCTTCGTCCAAAGGAGATACGTATGCATAGGATGCGACATCCTAGCGAGCATGTGTCGTTTCCCCAGTCCGAACTACTTTGACTCTGATGTCTATGCTTGATAGACTAAGTAGGCCCAGGATGCGATATCCTGCCGAGTCAGTCTTGTCTGTTTTCTTGTGTCTCTTTCAGCTTGTATAGATGTTTGTGAGCAGTGTTTTAGCAACCATTTTCCTTCTTATTGTGCGTGGATCCCGTCGAGTACGACGGATGCGTAGGGGTGCTAATACCTTCCCTTCGCATAACCGACTCCCGAACCTATTCTCTTTGGTCGCGAGACCACGTCTTCTCCAGGTTTACTTCGAGCGTTTCCTTTCCCTCTTTTGGGATAAATAACGCACGGTGGCGGCTCTGTTGTTCTTGTTTTCCCGCCGGTTTTTCGCGTGATGCGACAGCTGGCGACTCTGCTGGGGACTATTAAGAAGTTGACCTGTGCTGGTCCATCTTCCCTAAGCGAGTCTCTCCTAGCGCTCTCTAGGTTAGGGCCTTGGTTGCTTTTTGCTGTTATTTATTGCATTCATTTCATTTATTGTTTGCATTTATTGTTTGCATTTATGTTTGCATGCATCATACTATCATTGAGCTGTTCTCTGTGCAGGTGGTTCCTCTGTTTGGGGTGGGTGTTCTGAGTGGGGCTAAAACCCAGGCCCGAGTATACACCTAGGATTAGCGTGGTCTCGCGTCGCTCACATGTCGGTTGGGCATGATGTTGCGACGTGACGTACCACAAGTCGGACGAGGTTCATCTGAGAAGTGCTCTTCCAGTGGGGTTCTCCACTTTGGTTGGGTTATCTCTTTTGGGCTGTTGACTCTGATGACCGATCATTTCCCGGATCTTTGGTCTAGACGATCTCAGGAGAGCTACAATGGCACACCCGAAAGGGCAAACCCATTGAGTATCTCTGCCCGATTGTCGAGACTATTATCCGCCTTAGGATGACCTGATTAGAATTTACCTGTGAGGGGAGGGTGATTCTTACAGATGCATGTTCTGATGGTGACTTTGATGGTGACTTTTGGTTCCGTTGATCAGAGTCATATTTATAAGTCGGATTTATGGATCTCTATTTTTGGACGCCGGAGGTTTGACCTTGGCCAGTATCAGAGGGTTCCGTTTATTTCGGATCCCTGGGCTGAGTTTGAGGTTGCATAGATGTAGGTTTGGTTCTTCAGATTGGGCTCAGATGACAGTTGACCAGTTGACTTTGGGGTTTCAGATGATTGTGATCAGAATTCGAGCCGGAGCTTCGATCCTGTGTTCAGAGATGCACAGCTTGCCAGTCGTGTCTGCATCATGTGCATCATAGCATGTTTATTTTTCAAAAGAAACGCAATCAACAAAAAAAAAGAATCAATAAAAAAAAAATTGAAAAAAAAAAGAAGAGAAGAGAAAATGATCTCTGCATGCATATCATTTCTCAGGTACATTCCAGAGTCTGTGCACTGATAGATCCGGGTGATCATTTACAGATGAAATTGTTGGTTTCACTCGGTACTCATTGCTCTTGTATACTGTGCCGTTGCTGCAGATTGCTTTTTTTCGAAGATGAATCAGACTCTTTGAAGGCCTGAGAAATGATCATTATCATGTGCATCATATGCATTAGCATCATAATCATAACATGTTGCATAACAGGTGTTCTGGTTCGGACTTCTCACTCTGGTTCCTGTGTCAGGCAGGATAGCTGATCAGAGACCGCACCGGTATTCTACGAGACTAAATCAGCGAAGAAGCATGGATCAGGTTCAGGCTGAGATGGCGGAGATGAGGGCGAACATGGCCCAATTTTTGACGATGATGCAAGGGGTTGCTCAGGGTCAGGAGGAGCTCCGTGCTTTGGTTCAGAGGCAGGAAACGGTTATTCAGGCGTCTAACCATGGTTCGCCTATTGCTCCACCTGGTTTCGAAAATGCCAACGTTGCTGCTGCTCCTGTTTATGGTTACGCCACTGGAGAAGAACTCAGGGGTATAAGGGTTGATGGTCAGCCTCTTGCTGCAGAGGTTAATGCCAGAGCTACCAGGGCTCCGGCGCGTCATCCAGCTCCTTTTGTTGATAGACAAGAGGACATGTTCACAATGATGGGAGAGGACGATGGTGATGTTGCTAGAATGGAAGATAGAGATCGTAAGGTCGATGCCCTGGCTGAAAAGATTCGGGCGATGGAATGCCAGAACTCTCTTGGGTTCGATGTCACGAATATGGGGTTGGTCGAAGGTCTGAGGATTCCCCACAAATTCAAAGCGCCCACCTTTGACAAGTACAACGGTACTTCTTGCCCCCGCACTCATGTGCAGGCCTACTATCGGAAGATCTCGGCATATACAGATGACGAGAAAATGTGGATGTACTTCTTTCAAGATAGCCTATCTGGGGCATCTCTGGATTGGTACATGGAACTCAAGCGAGATTCTATCCGATGTTGGAGGGATCTGGGAGAAGCTTTTCTCAGACAATATAAACACAATATGGATATGGCACCGAGCAGGACTCAGCTGCAGAGTCTGTGCCAGAAGAATAATGAAAGCTTCAAAGAATACGCCCAGAGGTGGCGTGAGCTTGCTGCCAGAGTTCAACCCCCTATGCTGGAGAGGGAGTTGACTGATATGTTCATTGGCACACTGCAGGGAGTGTTCATGGACCGAATGGGGAGTTGCCCATTCGGAAGCTTCTCTGATGTGGTAATTTGTGGTGAAAGGACCGAGAGCTTGATCAAGGCCGGGAAGATCAATGATGCGGGTTCCTCTTCATCAAAGAAACCTTTCTCTGGGGCACCTCGCCGTAGAGAAGGTGAAACCAGTGCTGTTCAGCATCGCCGAGGGCCGAACAGAAATCAGCATCAGTATAGACAGGTTGCTGCAGTAACCATTCCTGCACCGCAACAACGTCCACCTCCTCAACAACCACAACAACAACAACGTCCGTATCAGCCGAGGCAGAGGCTGCAACCGGATAGAAGGTTTGACCCGCTACCTATGTCATATGCTGAGCTTCTACCTGAGTTGCTCAGATTGGGTTTCGTGGAGTTGAGAACCATGGCTCCACCGACCGTTTTGCCACCTGGGTACGATGCAAATGTTCGGTGCGATTTCCATTCAGGGGCACCAGGACATCATATTGAGAAATGTCGGGCTTTTCAGCATAAAGTCCAAGATCTGATCGATTCTAAGACGATCAATTTCTCCCCTGTGCCGAATGTTGTGAACAATCCCATGCCCGCGCATGGCGCTCACCGGGTAAACTGTATTGAAGGGGTTGAATCTGAAGATCTGGTAATCAGTGTGGATGAGATTCAGACCTCTCTGTTGGTAATTAAAGACCGTCTGCTGAATAGTGGAGTTCATCCGGGCTGTGATAGAGACTGTTTGGGCTGTGAAGAGTCAGAGGATGGGTGTGAATTACTGAGGGCTAGCATCCAGGGTTTGATGGATCAGGGCCGTGTTCAGTTTGGTAGGGCTGATAACAGAGATCATGGGGCAGTGTCTACTGTCACTATTTTCTTCAAGCCAGCTGAAGGGCGTGCGCCTACAACCAGTGGTAATCCAGTTACCATCTCCACACCAGTTTCCACCAATATTCCGACAACAATCGTCGCTCCGGTTAGAAGGGCCGAGAATAATAATGCTGTGCCTTGGAGGTATGACAATGCCTACCGAAGCAACAGGAGGGCTGAGAACAGGGTCAAGCCTTCAAATCAAGCGCCCGTGACGATTTTTGCACCTGCTAGTAAAGCCCCGGTCGTTGTGAGTCCTGCTGTGGACAATGTGGGTGGACCCGGAGGCTTTACCCGTAGTGGTCGGCTGTTTGCGCCTCAACAGTTGAGGGATGCCAATGCTGAGGCATCTGCTAAAGCTAAGGGCAAACAGGCCGTTGTTGATGAAGTTCCTGCTCAAGCGAATGTGCCTGGTGGCTCGTTTGAACAGGATGTGGAGGAATTTATGAGGATAATAAAGAAGAGTGACTACAAGATTGTAGATCAGCTCAATCAAACTCCCTCCAAAATCTCTATCCTTTCTCTGCTGTTGTGCTCTGAGGCACATAGAGACGCCTTGCTGAAGATGTTAAATATGGCGTATGTACCTCAAGAGATTTCGGTCAATCAACTGGAAGGTGTAATCGCTAATGTGACTACCCGACACGGTGTAGGGTTCACAGATCTTGATTTGACACCTGAGGGGCGGAATCACAACAAGGCCTTGCACATCACCATGGAGTGCAAGGGGGCTGTGCTGTCTCATGTCCTAGTGGACACCGGTTCTTCGTTGAACGTGCTGCCGAAGCAAATCCTGAAGAAGATACCGGTTGAAGGGGTTGTACTGACGCCGAGTGACCTAGTTGTTCGTGCATTTGATGGATCCAAGCGTTCTGTCTTTGGTGAAATCACTTTGCCTATAAGGATAGGTCCGGAGGAGTTTGACATTGTCTTCTATGTCATGGACATCCAGCCTGCTTACAGTTGCCTTCTGGGACGTCCATGGATCCATGCAGCAGGAGCAGTCTCATCGACTCTCCACCAGAAGCTCAAATACGTCTGGAACGGTCAGATTGTGACCGTGTGTGGCGAAGAGGACATTCTGGTGAGTCATCTGTCCTCATTCAAATATGTTGAGGTGGATGGCGAGATCCACGAAACTCTGTGCCAGGCGTTCGAGACGGTGGCTATTGAGAAGGTGGCCTACGCTGAGCAGAGGAAGCCGGGTGCTTCAATCACTTCTTACAAGCAAGCTAAGGAAGTGGTTAACTCTGGTAGAGCTGAGGGCTGGGGCAAGATGGTGGACTTGCCTGTCAAAGAAGATAAGTTTGGCATCGGTTATGAGCCTCTCCGAGCAGAGCAGGGGGCAGCAGGTCCAAGTACCTTCACCAGCGCTGGGCTGATGAATCATGGTGATGTCTTTGTTACTGAGGGTGAAGATGTCGACAGCGATTATGATCTCGACTGCTGGGTTCGCCCGAGTGCGCCAGGGGAAGTGATTAACAACTGGACGACAGAGGATATAGTCCAAGTTACTCTTCATACAGAGTAATTTTCTTTTGTTTTTTCATTCTGCACATAACCCTACGTTCTGCCCAAGACGTAGTGGTTCATTGTAGGGCCACATGTTTTCATTGTTTATCACTAATAAAGGACGTTTTGCAAACAATTTTGTGATCCCTGTCTTTCTATTTTGTTTTTCATTTTTCAAAAAAATAAAAATGGCAATGTTTTTGTTTTTGTGACTTTCTTGAACTCTTTTTCTAAAATAAAACATCAACATGCAGAATTGATCTTATGGCATCCACTATGAACAAATCTGTTATGGCTCAGTATGATTTCGACAATCCCATCTACCAAGCTGAAGAGGAGAGTGATGAAGACCGTGAACTCCCGAAAGAATTGGCTAGATTGTTGAAGCAGGAGGAAAGGGTCATCCAACCTCACCAGGAGGAATTGGAGATTGTGAATCTTGGTACTGAGGATGCCAGAAGGGAGATCAAAATTGGGGCTGCTTTGAAACCTGAGGTCAAGAGCAGGTTGATTGAGATGCTGAGAGAGTATGTGGAGATATTCGCCTGGTCTTATCAAGATATGCCTGGGCTGAATACTGATATTGTGGTTCATAGACTACCTCTCAGAGATGATTGTCCTTCGGTCAAACAGAAGCTTCGTAGAACAAGTCCTGATATGGCAGTGAAAATCAAGGAAGAGGTTCAGAAGCAGTTCGATGCTGGGTTCTTGTCGGTGACAACTTACCCTCCGTGGGTAGCCAACATCGTTCCGGTGCCGAAGAAGGATGGCAAAGTCAGGATGTGTGTCGATTACCGGGATTTGAATAGGGCGAGTCCGAAAGATGATTTCCCATTACCTCACATCGATGTATTGGTTGATAATACGGCTCAATCCTCGGTATTCTCTTTCATGGACGGTTTCTCGGGCTATAATCAGATTAAGATGGCGCCAGAGGACATGGAAAAGACGACATTCATTACACCTTGGGGCACGTTCTGCTATAAGGTGATGCCATTTGGGCTGAAGAATGCCGGTGCTACCTATCAGAGGGCAATGACGACTCTCTTTCATGACATGATGCACAAAGAGATTGAAGTGTACGTGGATGATATGATTGCGAAGTCGCAGACCGAAGAGGAGCACCTGGTAAATCTGCAGAAGTTGTTTGACAGGTTGGTCAAGTTCAAACTGAGGCTGAATCCAAACAAGTGTACGTTTGGTGTAAGATCAGGGAAGCTGTTAGGCTTCATCGTCAGTGAGAAAGGGATTGAGGTTGATCCAGCAAAAGTCAAAGCTATTCAGGAGATGCCTGAACCGAGAACAGAGAAGCAGGTTCGTGGGTTTTTAGGGAGATTGAATTACATCGCAAGGTTTGTATCTCACCTAACTGCCACGTGTGAACCGATATTCAAATTGCTTAGAAAGAATCAGGCGATCAAGTGGAATGATGATTGTCAGAAAGCTTTTGACAAGATAAAAGAGTATTTACAGAAACCTCCAATCCTGATCCCTCCAGTTCCAGGGAGACCGCTGATAATGTACCTATCAGTCACAGAGACTTCGATGGGGTGTGTATTGGGGCAGCATGACGAGTCTGGTCGAAAAGAGCATGCCATATACTACCTTAGCAAAAAGTTTACCGACTGTGAAATCAAATATTCACAGCTTGAGAAAACTTGCTGTGCTTTGGCCTGGGCTGCTCGCCGACTGAGGCAGTATATGCTGAATCATACTACCTTGTTGATTTCTAAGATGGATCCAGTCAAATACATCTTTGAGAAGCCGGCTCTCACTGGACGTGTTGCCCGTTGGCAGATGATCTTAACAGAGTATGATATTCAGTACACGTCACAGAAGGCTATCAAAGGTAGTGTTTTGTCAGACTATCTCGCCGAACAACCGATCGACGACTATCAGCCTATGATGTTTGAATTCCCTGATGAAGACATCATGTATCTTAAGATGAAAGATTGTGACGAGCCTCTTGTCGAGGAAGGACCAGATCCGGATGACAAGTGGACCCTGATGTTTGACGGGGCTGTCAATGTGAATGGTAATGGTGTTGGTGCAGTGTTGATCAATCCTAAAGGTGCTCATATACCTTTTTCTGCCAGATTGACGTTTGATGTCACCAACAACGAAGCTGAGTATGAGGCTTGTATCATGGGGATAGAAGAAGCCATTGATCTGAGGATCAAAACGCTTGACATATTTGGAGATTCTGCTCTAGTGATCAATCAGGTCAATGGAGATTGGAATACGAACCAGCCGCATTTGATTCCGTATAGAGATTACACCAGAAGAATACTGACGTTCTTCAAGAAGGTGAAGTTGTATCATGTCCCTCGGGACGAGAATCAAATGGCTGATGCATTGGCTACTTTATCCTCTATGATAAAAGTTCATTGGTGGAATCATGTGCCACATATTGCTGTGAATCGACTCGAGAGGCCTGCGTATGTGTTTGCAGCCGAGTCTGTTGTTGCGATTGATGAGAAACCGTGGTATTATGACATCAAGAACTTTCTCAAGACTCAAGAGTATCCTGAAGGTGCATCGAAGAATGACAAGAAAACCCTGAGAAGGCTAGCTGGAAGCTTTTATTTGAATCAGGATGATGTGCTGTACAAGCGGAACTTTGACATGGTCTTGCTCAGATGCGTGGATAGACACGAAGCAGACATGTTGATGCAAGAAGTGCACGAGGGTTCGTTTGGTACCCATGTTGGTGGTCATGCAATGTCAAAGAAATTGTTGAGAGCCGGCTATTACTGGATGACTATGGAATCCGATTGCTTCAAGTACGCTCGGAAATGCCATAAGTGCCAGATATATGCTGATAAGGTGCATGTACCACCAAGCCCGTTGAATGTCATGAACTCGCCTTGGCCGTTTGCCATGTGGGGCATTGACATGATTGGGAAGATTGAGCCTACTGCTTCGAATGGACATCGCTTCATCTTGGTTGCGATCGATTACTTCACCAAATGGGTGGAAGCAGCTTCCTATGCTAATGTCACCAAACAAGTGGTTGCCCGGTTCATCAAGAAAGAAATCATCTGTCGATATGGAGTCCCTGAGAGAATCATCACTGACAATGGTTCAAATCTCAACAACAAAATGATGAAAGAGCTTTGCAGAGATTTCAAGATCGAACATCACAATTCTTCTCCTTACAGACCAAAGATGAATGGTGCTGTAGAGGCGGCAAACAAGAATATCAAGAAGATTGTGCAGAAGATGGTCGTCACGTACAAGGATTGGCACGAGATGCTGCCTTTCGCTTTGCATGGGTACCGTACCTCAGTGCGTACGTCGACCGGGGCAACCCCGTACTCCCTTGTGTATGGTATGGAAGCAGTCCTACCAGTTGAAGTGGAGATCCCTTCTCTGAGGGTATTATTGGATGTCAAGCTGGACGAAGCCGAGTGGATTCGTACAAGGTTTAACGAGTTAAGCCTTATCGAAGAGAGACGGCTAGCAGCTGTGTGCCATGGGCAGTTGTATCAGAGAAGGATGAAGCGAGCCTTTGATCAGAAGGTGCGTCCTCGGACATTTCAAACTGGAGATCTAGTTTTGAAGAGGATCCTTCCTCCCGGTACCGACAACAGGGGCAAGTGGACTCCTAATTATGAAGGTCCATATGTTGTGAAGAAGGTTTTCTCCGGTGGAGCCTTGATGCTTACAACAATGGACGGTGAAGATTTTCCGTCCCCTGTTAACTCAGATGTAGTCAAAAAATACTTCGCGTAAATTGACCCGCTGGACAAAAAGAACAAAAGAGTCCAGGCAAAAAAGGGCATCCCGGCGAACCAAAAAACAGAAAGAAAAGGTTCGGGCAAAAATTAGGGATATAAATGAAAAGAATTGGTACACCCGGTAAGTCGAAAACCCGCAAGGGCGACTTAGGCAAAAATGGGTATTCTGGTGGATTGAAAACCTGAAAGGGCGATCCAGCCAAAAGAGGGATTAAAGCGAAGGCTACAGGCTGAGTTATCTGTACATCATCTCGCTTTGTCAGCTGCCATCTCGAAAGATGTGATCGGTCCGGTCATTCTTCTCAGAAAGCAAGGGGTTGGGAGGAAAACTGATGATCTATGGGTTATAACAGGATTGGGAAATAGTGGATGCCGTATTCACATTGCCATTAGGATAGTTTGTTTTCCTTTTGTGCGCGATTACCTCTTTCTAGGAATTGCTTCCCAATGTATTTGCCTTTTCAGGCACATTTTTAATCAATAAAAGTCGTTATTCAGAAAAAGCTCTCTTGTTTTCATTTTTACTGTTTTGTTTGCAAAAACGTCCGAATTTTTGATAAACATTGCATATAATAAAACATGAAGGCTTAACAATAACCTGCAGAAGGATAAAACATTTGAAAATCATTTTGAATGTTGAGGACACTTGAGCATATCTTGTCCATGTACCCCTGGAGCATTGTGTTTTGCTGTTTTACAGGTCGACATCTGTAAGCTTTTCCCCAGCAGGTTTTTCTCCGAGCGAGTTTGAGAGCTGTCAGAGCTGTGTTCCCTTGCGGAGGCGCCTGTGGATGGTATCTTCTTTCCCCAGCAGATCTAAGGATTGCCTACCTCCAGCAGGCCTGTGTTGGCAGATTTCCCCCAGTTGAGATCCCCACTGAATGCCTGGCAGATGTTTCCCCAGGAGTTCCCCCAGCGGAGTTTGTCATGAGAATGTTGTTCCCCAGCAGTTGGGTTTGTGATACGTTATCCCCAGCACGGCCGTGAGTGCTTCTCCCCAGCAGGGTTGTGAAGGTCTGTCTCCAGTATGGTATGATGTGCTATCATCCCCACCAGAGTTGTTCTCCTCAGCAGAGTGGTGTGGGTTCGTTCTTCAGCAAGTTCCCCGAGTGGAGCGGGTTTCAGAGAAATATTTCTCCAGCAGAGTTCATCCTACTTGTGGATTGGACGGGTTCCCGCGGCAGATCAGTATTGGCATCCCCAACTGAGCTTAGTCTACCTGTGGATTGGGTGGATCGTCCCCAGGGGAGTAGTGGTTATTCCCCGAAGCAGAGCTGTTCTACCTAAGGTTTGGTGGAATCTTCCCCAGTGAAGTCGCTTTATCAATCTCTGGTAAAGTGATCTTGTTACTCCTCAATGAGTATCATCCCTGAAGAGCTGCTTAGTGTCAGCTTCCCCAGCTGAGTAGTGTTTGCTTCCCAAGTGGAGTCCCCTAGCGGAGTGGAGTCCTGTGAAGGATGTCCCCAGCGAGGTCTATCCCGTTCCCGGCAACAGTTTTGTTTCTCCAGCATGAGTGAGGATTCGGTGCTTTCTCCGCAAAGCATCCCCAAATGAAGGCTCTCCCCGCAGAGTATTCCTCAGCCAGAATATCCCCGCAGAGTTGGAGTACCCGATCTTTTGGCTCCGTAGCCAGGGTGCATTTGCATTTTGCATGTAGTAATCATTGCATCCTCAAGACGCGTAGCATTTCCATTCAATGTGGAGCATTACGCCATAGAAAAATTCAAACATATGCATTCATGTGTTCCGAAACCTGTCAGACCGTATCCCCGGCAGAGGCGGATGTTCGTTTAACTTGTACAGCACGTTTGCTACAGTTGCTCCTGACAACATTCAGGATTAATGATCCCCACAGAGGTTTATTTCCTCATCCGTTGGTGAAAAGAAAGCATGTTTCTCCCCAGTGAGACCCCCTGCCAGTATGTGGCCTTGCCCTGTCATCTTGTAGATGTCAGTATCCTGTCAGCACCCGCGTGTGTTGTTTCTTTGGTGTCGGTAAACACCATCTTTCGGTGCTTTCCCAGTCATGCGTAGTGTCTGGTATTCTTTGGTGTCTGTAAACATCATCTTTCGATGTTCGTAACGTCGTCCCTTCCCTAGTGAGCTACTCCTCTCCGTTGGTGTCGATAAACGTCGAGTTTTTCCCAATTATCCGTTGATGATTTGGTTGTGTTCGCTCTCCCTAGAAGAATCCTCCTCTCCGTTGGTGTCGATAAACGTCGAGTTTTTCCCAATTATCCGTTGATGATTTGGTTGTGTTCGCTCTCCCTAGAAAAGTTTACTCCTCTCCGTTGGTGTCGATAAACGTCGAGTTTTTCCTATGCGTCCGATGGCGTATAGTTGATATCTTTCCCCACAGGGTCGTCCCCAGAAGAATCCTCCTCTCCGTTGGTGTCGATAAACGTCGAGTTTTTCCTAGCCGTCCGCTGACGTCTAGTTGCTTATTCCCCGCAGATCATTTGGTAATGCCGGGTGATTCCCCTCAGAGTATTACTCCTCTCCGTTGGTGTCGATAAACGTCGAGTTTTTCCTATTCGTCCTATGGCGTATAGTTGTACCCTTCCCCAAGTGGATCTACCTCCCCGTTGGTTTCGATAAACGTTGTGTTTTTCTCATTCGTCCGCGAACGTCTGATTGTATACCCTATTCCCAGTTCATTCATTAATGTCTGGTTGACTTCCCAACCAGAATTCCCAGTAGACGTCCTATTCGGTTTCCGGTTGTGGTGCCTTTCCCTCGTGAAGTGGCTTTCTCCTTCTCCCTTTCGTCCTATGACGTCTGGCTGAGTTTCCTCCTTCTCCGTTGGCGTCGATAAACGTTGAGTCTCCCTTTCGTCCTATGACGTCTTGGCTGAGTTTCCTCCTTCTCTGTTGGTGTCGATAAACGTTGAGTCTCCCTTTCGTCCTATGACGTCTTGGCTGAGTTTTCTCCTCTCCGTTGGTGTCGATAAACGTCGAGCTTCTCCCTTTCGTCCTATGACGTCTGGTCGAGTCTTCCCATTCATCCTATGATGTCTGGTTACCTCTCCGTTGGTCTTGGTAAACGCTGAGTTTTTCCCCATTTCGTCCGCTGACGTATGGTTGTATCTCTCTTTCCATTCATTCATTAATGATTGGTTACCTCTCCGTTGGTTTTGGTAAACGTTGAGTTTTTCCCCATTACGTCCGCTGACGTATGGTTGTATCCTTTCCTGGTCGTCCCAGTAGAGTTGACGTACCTCTCCGTTGGTCTTGGTAAACGTTGAGTTTTTCCTAGTTGTCCGTTGGCATCTAGTTGAGATGATTTCTGATCCCATTCATCGTGTGTCGATGTCTGGATGTGGTTGTACCTCGGAAAAAAGGAAAATAGAGAAATAAGTCCCAGCAGTGTGCAAATTTCTACGGTACTCGGTATTCAATCCCTGTTTACCCTGAAAGTCTGACAGCCGTTACTCTCATCCATTCGGGTTCCCAGTTGATTGAATAGGGGCAGCTGTAGCACCTCAAATTTGCACCCTACCATTGTGAATATTCATTGCATATTAGGTCATAGCATTAACAATGTCCACTGCATAACATTGCATTGTCCATTTGCCCAAGTGCAAGCTCAGTTGATGAATCAGGCCAACTGATCAGGAGCATCAATCAATCAAGCAAGCAAGTGCCATTTGCATTGAGACAAAGCCCCAGGGTTGATTTTTCAAGCTCATATGGTCCAAGGATCATTTTGAAGTGGTTTGGCCAAAGATTGGATGCTCAGAAGTCACCAGTCCTTGTTCAGTCGGCCAGAAACCCTAGAAAGTCAACTGTGGTCAACCGTGGTCAACTGTGCCCGATTTTATGGATTGGAAGGTGGGAAATGGCTTGAAAGGCCTCATTCATGTCCATATAAGTCTCATTTGGCATATCAAAGACCAAGGTTGAAGGAATTGAAGTCAAGACAGAAAGTTTCCAAAAATAGCAGGTGACTGGTAACTGAAGTTTCCAAAAATGGAAAGTTTTTGACCTCAAAAACAGAAGTCCAAGGAAGCTTCAAATGGAAAATTATTCAACATGACAGATGTAGATCTTGTTCTCACCTTTCCAAAAAGTCCAAGAACTTGAAAATCCAATGTACGGTTTGCAAGATATGGCTCAGTGAATTTCAGAAAAGACCCGTAATCAGGAGGCCATAACTACCACATACTTTGTCCAAATTGCAAGTTCTTTATATGCACAAACTCCATTTGACATGTACTTCAAGGGTGCATCATTGGATTTTTCCAAAAATGGCCAAGGCAAAAAGTCACTTTTCAACTGGACAGCTGAATTGGACCAGGGGCAAAATCGTCCAAACGTCAAAATATTTGGAATTTTTGAGTGGGACCTTTTGTAACACCTCAGGAATGACATTTAGAATGTGTTTGAATCCTCATTTCATGGCTAGGCCTCATAATTTGAGTTTTGGCTCGAAAAATGAAAGTGCACAAATTGGACTTTTCCCATCAAATGGTGAAATTGCACAATAGGCATCCAATTGAGGTGGGAATTGTTTCTACACATTACAAGTGGTATTTTGGACATGTTGAAACCATATTTGAGCTGCAATTTGGACTGTTATAAGGAAAGGGCATTTTTGGCCAAATTGAGAAAAATTGCATATTAGCTTAACAATGCCAATTTGGATTAAGGGATTGTTAATCATGATTAAAGGCATGGTATAAAAGCTTAATGATCTCCTAAACATAACAGAATGTTCATTCACCAAAAAACCAGATCAAGATCATCACTATTCTCTAGAATCTTCAAGAATTCACAAAAAACCAAAATCCTCCAAACTCCATCAAACTTGGATCAATTTGCGATTTTCTTTTTGCATCGATCTTACATTGGCTTATGCTTCATCTGTTTATGCTCAAGAGCTTCCAAAACCGCGCCATTCTCAACTGCATCTTCAAGGTTCATCCATGGTGAATGGTGATTTCAAGCGATTGGAGCAAAGTCGAGTGAATCAAAGCTTCAAATATCCTTGCCACTAGCCTATACTGTACCTGTTTGGGGTTTATTCGCGCGAATTCAACCGATTCCACTACTGCAATTTCCAGGTAACGTCGGATTCGATTATCACGGTTTGTTGAATCATTGTGTGCGTGTTGTAGCTTGTTAGGTGTAGTTCATCATGCTAGGCTCGGTTTTAGAAACGGATAACCGTAGATTGAGAAATCTGAACTCGAAGCTTTGAATGCGAAACTTTATTCGATCGATCCGTGAGCTGTGTTAGGAGTTAGGAGGAATTGATTACATAGTTGAGATGTACACGGTGAGACGATTCCAACGGATATCAGTTTGTGCAATTTGGCGATGAAATGATCGAAGTCGATCTTGGACATGGAACGTGTACAGCGCGAAGAAGATGAACGTTTTTTCTGGAAATCGCTGCTTCAATCCGTTCAAGCCCAGGCCATTTTTTGAACTCTGTTTCCCACCGAATTGGTCCAATCACCGCGCGCCACATCAATTAGCCATACGACTGCGTTTTTGGGCTATAGCACCGGATTTATGATTTTGCCATTCATTCATAATTTAATTAATTAATCCAAATCCATTTAAATAATATTCAATAAATATTTAAATACTTCTAAAAATCATAAACTCACCAATAATAATCCAAATAATTTCAGGATTCTTTTGTTAATCATCTTTTTTTCTCTATTATTTTATAAAAATCAGAAATAAGATTGTGCTTGGTAGAAAAATAAATTGCCATAGAGATATCCATGATGTATGCCAAATTCACATGATTTACCATTTTAATTATAGAATCAACATGCTTAATCCAAACTAATTGAAATTTTAGATATTGATTCCTGACTCATTTCTGGAACTTTTGAGATATAGTTTGTATTTTTTGGCCTTCTGGTTTTTTAGATATGAATTAATGAAATTGGATGTGGAAATATGTGACACCATTTGATATGCCATGTTCACCAAATTTTTTGCCATGCTTCCCTCTGGCCAATGGCCCTAAGTTTTTGCATATGATATCTTTAACATGTTAGCATTCCCTGTAAATTTTTGTGGATTTTTACAATCCATTTTCAATTTGATTAATATTTTTCCTTGCTGCCTAGCCTTTTAGAGCTTCACTTGTGTAACCTTTAGTCTACATGTCGCCATATCCACATACTTAATCCAGTGACCACGAAATTTGATAGGGTAGTCCTTAACATGTGTAGCTTTCATTTAGCTTTGGTCCCATGTATTTCCCATGTACCATTACTGTTTACCATTGGATTGGAGTTAGCATACATTTGTAGACTTCATTTGATGTTGTTTTTTGCATACCTTGACATGTCTAATTAATTCCCATAGTTCCATTAGTCCAAATTGCTTGAAAATTGACATGTAGCTTGTTGAATGTCCCCTGTTTAGGATATAATTTTTGTGGAATTTACTGTGTTGTTTTGATATTTTTTTTGATGTGATCTTGCTGGTTGTTCATATGTGACTTAACATTGCATCTTTTGCCTTATATGTTGCATAAATTAAAATGTGTACATAGTTTGGATATGGGACCAATTGGGATCCCTTTGTATTTGATATAATTTGACTTTGATCATGAATTGGTTGCTGTTTTAGGATTTTTCCATCTTTTTGACCCTAGGCTAGTCCTAGTGGTCATGTTACTTACATTTGAAGTTAGTTGTGCCTTTTCAGGTTAAGGAGTTAATGATTAAGGAATTTGCTCCACATTATGGATTGTGTTACTTGACACATATGACTAATGTATTTGTTTTGTAGGATGTTTGGTTCATGTGAGCCTTGTGCTATGCACATCATTATTCGTATAATTGTACTTTGTTAATTGATTCTTATGCTGTTATCTGATTATGAATGGGATGCTGATTATGTTGGATTGTTTCCAGGTACCTTTAGTTGCTCAGTTCTCTTAAGAACTTGCATTGCTTTGCTTATAAGCAATTGGCATTGAGGTATAGCTTCCTAACTTCATGTAGTCTGGAGACCCGGCTGTTACCGAGCCGGGCAAACTGTCTGAAGTCCTCCTTGAGAGGCAATGCTTGTGTATGTTTATATTTGTCCTAAGCAGGGAAAGTCCTCATTTGAGGCAATTGGTGGAAGGTAGGGATAAGCAATCTATCCCCCACTATTCTGTGAGTCTTCTCCTTGCTCCCATTACATGGTTGTAGCATTGAGATCCAAGCCCAAGATCTTGTACATTGTACAGTCGAGTCTATGTCCTGAGCGTAGAAGGGTCCCCCCATTCTGGACCCACGCTCCCTTGTCTGATGCTCTCTCTGACTTGAGATAGAAGCAATGAGGCACACCCCTCATCACCTTTCATCTAGCTTCACCTTAGCCCCTCAATGGCAAGGTTAAGAGCTAACCTGACCCCGATACAGAGGCTTGTTTGTTGAGGTTGATATGACCCCTCGACTAAAGCCTAGCCTTGATGTTTGAGCCCCCTTGTTGGTGTGTTTATTTCATGCTGTATATGTTTGTGTGGTGTGATTGTATCCCCTAGGTTTGCTAGACTCCGCGTAGTCTCGTTTGCATGACAATTAAGGTAGCACGGTTCCTTCGTATAGGACTTCCTTTCTTGCTTGAGCTTTCCTAAAACACAAACAAACATTATCCCTTCTTAAGGATACGTCAACTCCTTCTACTACAGGTGAGTAAGTCTCCAAAGGTCGAGCATCCGGTAGATTGCGTAGTGACGTTATCCACTTAAAAAACACAAACCAACAGGAATAGTTTAGCCGAACTACGGCAACTCTGATTCTCATGTGCAGGTGAGATACGTAGGCACGAGACGCGATGTCTTGCCGAGTTTGACTAACAACTAACACTAATTCTTTTCTCTCGCCCTCGTTGCGATCGAGACCTTCCCCTTCTCTTGCCCTAGTTGCAATCGAGACCCTTCTTCTTGTTGCATGTTGTTGTGTGTTTTGGGTTCGGATGCTGACATAATTCCATCAATTGGTTGTCGGGCTCCATGTTTGCCCTTTTGAGTGCGTTTTCGGTTCGGATGCTGATGTAAGCCCAGTGATTGGCATTCAGGCTCCACGTTTGCCTTTGCCTGTGGTTGTTTGTGTGCGTGTTAGCCGAGCTACGAATGCTCTGATTCTCCTTCGTCCAAAGGAGATACGTATGCATAGGATGCGACATCCTAGCGAGCATGTGTCGTTTCCCCAGTCCGAACTACTTTGACTCTGATGTCTATGCTTGATAGACTAAGTAGGCCCAGGATGCGATATCCTGCCGAGTCAGTCTTGTCTGTTTTCTTGTGTCTCTTTCAGCTTGTATAGATGTTTGTGAGCAGTGTTTTAGCAACCATTTTCCTTCTTATTGTGCGTGGATCCCGTCGAGTACGACGGATGCGTAGGGGTGCTAATACCTTCCCTTCGCATAACCGACTCCCGAACCTATTCTCTTTGGTCGCGAGACCACGTCTTCTCCAGGTTTACTTCGAGCGTTTCCTTTCCCTCTTTTGGGATAAATAACGCACGGTGGCGGCTCTGTTGTTCTTGTTTTCCCGCCGGTTTTTCGCGTGATGCGACAGGTACCAAACGAACCCTCGTGCACTTCTTGCATCAACATGTCTGCTTCGTGTCTATCCACGCATCTGAGCAAGACCATGTCAAAGTTCCTCTTGTACAACACGTCATCCTGATTCAAATAAAAGCTTCCAGCTAGCCTTCTCAGGGTCTTCTTATCATTCTTCGACGCACCCTCAGGATACTCTTGAGTTTTGAGGAAGTTCTTGATATCATAGTACCACGGTTTCTCATCAATCGCCATAAACTCGACTGCAAACACATACGCAGGCCTCTCGAGTCGATTTACCGCAACATGTGGCACATGATTCCACCAATGAACTTTTATCATGGACAATAAGGTAGCCAAGGCATCAGCCATCTGATTCTCATCCCGGGGGACATGATACAACTTCACCTTCTTGAAGAACGTCAGTATTCTTCTGGTGTAATCTCTATAAGGAATCAGATGCGGCTGGTTTGTATTCCAATCTCCATTGACCTGATTGATCACTAGAGCCGAATCTCCAAAAATGTCAAGTGTTTTGATTCTCAGATCAATGGCTTCTTCTATCCCCATGATACAAGCCTCATACTCAGCTTCATTGTTGGTAACGTCGAAAGTCAATCTGGCAGAGAAAGGTATATGAGCACCTTTGGGATTGATCAATACTGCCCCAACACCGTTACCATTCATATTCACAGCCCCATCAAACATCAGTGTCCACTTGTCATCAGGATCCGGTCCTTCCTCGACAGGTGGCTCTTCACAATCTTTCGTCTTCAGGTACATGATGTCTTCATCAGGGAATTCAAACATCATAGGCTGATAATCATCGATTGGTTGCTCGGCAAGGTAGTCTGACAGAATACTACCTTTGATGGCCTTCTGCGACGTGTACTGAATGTCATACTCTGTTAGGATCATTTGCCAACGGGCCACACGTCCGGTGAGAGCCGGCTTCTCAAAGATGTACTTGACTGGGTCCATCTTAGAAATCAACAGAGTAGTATGGTTCAACATATGCTGCCTTAGTCGGCGAGCAGCCCAAGCCAAAGCACAGCAAGTTTTCTCGAGCAGTGAATATCTTGTTTCACAGTCGGTAAACTTTTTGCTTAGGTAGTATATGGCATGCTCTTTTCGACCAGACTCGTCATGCTGCCCCAATACACACCCCATCGAAGTCTCGGTAACTGATAGGTACATTATCAATGGTCTCCCTGGAACTGGAGGAATCAGGATTGGAGGGTTCTGTAAATACTCTTTGATTTTGTCAAAAGCTTTCTGACAATCATCATTCCACTTGATCGCCTGATTCTTTCTAAGCAGTTTGAAAATTGGTTCACATGTGGCAGTTAGGTGAGATATGAACCTTGCAATGTAGTTCAACCTCCCTAAAAACCCACGGACTTGCTTTTCCGTCTTCGGTTCAGGCATCTCTTGAATAGCTTTGACTTTCGCTGGATCGACCTCAATCCCTTTCTCACTGACAATAAAGCCTAACAGCTTCCCTGATCTCACTCCAAACGTACACTTGTTCGGATTCAGCCTCAGTTTGAATTTGACCAACCTGTCAAACAACTTCTGCAAATTAACCAAGTGCTCCTCTTCTGTCTGCGATTTCGCAATCATATCATCCACGTACACTTCGATTTCTTTGTGCATCATGTCATGAAAGAGAGTCGTCATTGCCCTTTGATAGGTAGCACCGGCATTCTTCAGCCCAAATGGCATCACTTTGTAGTAGAACGTGCCCCAAGGTGTAATGAATGTCGTCTTTTCCATGTCCTCTGGCGCCATCTTGATCTGGTTATAGCCTGAGAAACCGTCCATGAAAGAGAATACCGAGGATTGAGCCGTATTATCAACCAATACATCAATGTGAGGTAATGGGAAATCATCTTTCGGACTCGCCCTGTTCAAATCCCGGTAGTCGACACACATTCTGACTTTGCCATCCTTCTTTGGCACGGGAACAATGTTGGCAACCCAAGGTGGGTATCTGGTAACAGCCAGAAAACCTGCATCCCACTGCTTCTGAACCTCTTCCTTGATCTTGACAGCCATATCAGGACTTGTTCTGCGAAGCTTCTGCTTGACCGACGGACACTCTTCTCTAAGAGGTAACCGATGCACCACAATGTCTGTATCCAGCCCGGGCATGTCTTGATATGTCCAGGCAAATACTTCCACATATTCTCTCAGCATCTTAGTTAGCCTCCTCTTGACAGAGTCTTCTAAAGCAGCCCCGATCTTGATCTCTCTTCTGGCGTCCTCAGTACCCAGATTAACAATTTCCAACTCCTCCTAATGAGGTTGGATGACCCTTTCCTCTTGCTTCAGCAATCTGACCAATTCTGCAGGGAGTTCACAGTCTTCCTCACTCTCCTCTTCAGCTTGGTAGATGGGATTATCAAAATCGTACTGAGCCATAACAGAGTCGTTCACAGTGGATGCCAAAATATCACTTCTGCATGTTTAATGTTTTGTTTTTAGAAAAAGATTTCAATAAAGTCACAAAAAACAAAAACATTGCCATTTTTATTATTTTGAAAAAGTGAAAAAAACAGAAAATAGAAGGACAAAGATCTCAAAATTTGATTGCAAAACGTCCTTTATTTATGATAATCATTTTAAACATGATGTGGCCCTACAATGAACCACTACGCCTTGGGCAGAACGTAGGGTTTTCATGCAAAATGAAAAAACAAAAGAAAATTACTCTGTTAGTAGAGTAACTTGGACCACTTCTTCAGCTGTCCAATTGTTGATAGATTCCCCCGGTGCACAAGGGCGGACCCAGACGTCTACAACACAATCACTGCCAATATCTTCACCATCAGTAGCAAAGACATCTCCATGGTTCATCAGCCCAGCGCTGGTAAAGGTGCTCGGACCTGCTTGTACATTCTGTTCTGCCTGAAGAGGCTCAAAACCGATTCCAAATTTGTCCTCCTTCACAGGCAAGTCAACCATCTTGCCCCAACCTTCAGCTTTACCGGAGTCAACCACTTCCTTGGCTTGTCTATAGGATGCAATCGAAGCACCTGGCCTCCTCTGCTCAGCACAAGCTACCCTCTCAAGCGCCACGGTCTCAAATGCCTGGCACAAGGTCTCATGGATCTCGCCATCTACCTCAACATACTTGAATGAGGAGAGATGACTCACCAGAATTTCTTCTTCACCACATACGGTCACAATCTGACCGTTCCAGACATATTTGAGTTTTTGGTGGAGAGTCGACGAGACTGCCCCAGCGGCGTGTATCCACGGACGCCCCAACAGACAGCTATAGACAGGCTGAATGTCCATAACATAGAAGATGACGTTGAAAACTTCCGGACCTATCTTTACCAGCAAGGTGACTTCACCAAACACAGACCGTTTGGATCCGTCGAAAGCACGCACAATAAGGTCACTGGGAGTGAGCACAACTCCCTCGACATCAATCTTCTTCAGAATTTGTTTGGGCAGGACATTCAGGGACGACCCGGTGTCTACCAGCACGTGAGACAAAACAGCACCTTTACACTCCATAGTGATGTGCAAGGCTTTGTTATGATTACGACCCTCAGGCGTCAGGTCCAGGTCAGTGAAACCTACACCATGCCTGGTGCTCACGTTGGCTAGTACACCCTCCAACTGGTTGACGGAGATCTCCTGCGGGACATATGCCATGTTCAGCATCTTCAACAAGGCATCACGATGTGCTTCAGAACACAACAGCAAAGAGAGTATTGAAATCTTGGACGGAGTTTGGTTGAGCTGATCTACGATCTTGTAGTCACTCTTCTTGATAATTTTCATGAACTCCTCAACGTCCTTTTCAAAAGAACCCTCAGCCTCCTTCTGAGCCGGTTCCTCGTCAACCACAGCTTGTTTACCCTTAGCCCTGGCAGATGCCTCAGCAGTAGCATCTCTCAAAGGCTGAGGAGCAAACAGTCGTCCACTCCTGGTAAAACCTCCCGGTCCACTGACATTGTCCACCACAGGACTTGCGACAACAGGAGTTCTTACTGGAGCACTGATTGTTACTGGCGCTTGCACTGCTGGCCTAATCTGATTACCAGCCCTCCGATTGCTTCGATAGGCGTTGTCATACCTCCACGGAACAGCCTTACTATTTTCAACTGGTCTTCCGCCAGACACACTGATAGTAGTTGGAGCATTGATAGTTACCGGAGCAGGAATGGTAACCGGAGCACTGCTTGTTGCTGATGTACCGACAACCCCTCGTCCTCGTCCTTCAGACGGCTTGAAGTAAATGGTGACAGTAGACACTGACCCCTTGTCTTTAACAGCCCTACTGAATTGAAGACAACCTTCATCAATCAAACTCTGAATACCAGCCTTCAACCGGTCACAACCATTATCAACTTCAGAACAACCCACACAACCCTCTTCACAACCCGGGTAGACACCCCCCTTCAACAAACGGCTCTTTACTACCAGCAGAGAAGTCTGAACGTCTTCAACATTAACAACTAAGTCTTCAGCTTCCCCTCCTTCAACATTATTCACCCTATGCCCACCATGCTGAGGCATAGGATTGTTCACTACGTTTGGCACTGGAGCAAAGTTGATCGCCTTAGCATCGATCAAGTCTTGAACTTTATGTTGGAGAGCCCGGCATCTCTCGGTGTGGTGGCCTGGTGCCCCAGAATGAAAGTCACAACGGACATTCGCATCATAACCGGGAGGCAACACTGTTGGAGTAGCCATTGTACGCAGCTCTACAAACCCTAACCGGAGTAGTTCGGGCAATAGTTCTGCGTAAGACATAGGCAGTGGGTCGAATCTTCTATCAGCCTGCAATCTCTGCCTTGGCTGATAAGGACGTTGCTGTTGTTGTTGTTGTTGTTGTGGTTGTTGAACCCTCTGTTGTTGTGGACGAGGTTGAGGTGCAGGAATAGTCACTGCAGCCACCGGACGATATTGATCTCTGTTTGCATTTGCTCTGTACACACCCCCTCTGTGTTGTACAGCGTTAGTCTCTCCTTCTCTACGGCGAGGTGCCCCAGAGAAGGGTTTCTTCGATGACGAAGAAGAACCCACATCATGAATCCTACCAGCTTTGATTAAACTTTCAGTTCTTTCGCCACAGATGACGACATCAGAAAAACTTCCGAATGGGTAGCTTCCCATCCGGTCCATGTACACACCTTGAAGAGTGCTGATAAACATGTCGGTCAACTCCCTTTCCAGCATAGGGGGTTGAACTCTCGCAGCCAACTCGCGCCATCTCTGGGCGTACTCTTTAAAGCTTTCATTATTTTTCTGACAAAGACTCTGCAACTGAGTCCTGGTCGGAGCCATGTCCATATTGTGCTTGTACTGCCTGAGGAATGCTTCACCCAGGTCTCTCCAGCATCTGATTGAATCCCGCTTTAACTCCATATACCAGTCCAAAGACGCCCCAGATAGGCTGTCTTGGAAAAAATACATCCACATCTTCTCATCATCAGTGTATGCGGAGATTTTTCTGTAGTATGCCTGCACATGGGTGCGAGGGCAGGAGGTACCGTTGTATTTGTCAAATGACGGTGCCTTGAATTTGTGCGGGATTCTCAGTCCTTCTACCAGTCCCATATTTGTAACATCAAAACCGAGGGAGTTTTGACATTCCATAGCCCTGATCTTCTCAGCAAGGGCCTCAACTTTGCGATCTCTCGCATCATTTCTACCCAAGATATCTTCGTCTTCGCTGAGCAAAGTAAACATATCCTCTTGTCTGTCAACAATCGGAATTCTGTTACGGGCCGGAGCATGGATTACCCTGGCATTAGCAGCATCGGGAGCAATTGGTTGACCGTCAACTCGAATACCCCTCAACTCTTCACCTACAGCATAGTTGTTGACGGGAATAGCAGCAGCAGGAGTGTCATTAACTGGGTTTCCTTCTGGCAGAGCCTGGTTGGGCGGTGGAATTGCAGCTTCTTGCCTCTGAACTAGAGCTCGGAGTTCTTCTTGACCTTGCGCAACCCCTTGCATCATGTGAATGAACTGGGCCATGTTAGCCCTCATCTCAGCTAACTCAGCTTGTACTTGATCCATGTTGCGTTGATGGTTGAGCCTCGTTGAGTAGCGGTGCGGTCTTTGATCAGCTATCCTGCCTGAACACAGGAATCAAAGTGAGAAGACGGCACAAGAACACCTGTTATGCAAATGATATGAGTATGATGTTAAATGATGTGTATGATGCACATGATATGCTCATTTCTCAGGCATTCAAAGAGCCTGACCCATCCTGAAAGGATGGCAACCTGCAGCAACAAGAGAACAACAGATACAGGGAAATATGAGAACAACAGGGAAATACTGACAACCTCATCTATACATAAGGGTAAAAAGGTCATACAACCAAGTCAACAGAATATTCGAATAAACAGAGTACAAAGAAAAGAATCCCATCCAACAAGCCTGGAGGTGATTCTCAACAACAAAGATCCAAAAGACGGAGTACAAGCAAATGAATCCCATCCAACAAGCCTGGAGGTGATTCTCAACAAAAAGAAACAAAGATACAATCTAAGACAGACGGTCTTCCGGAATGAGGGTCTTCAGGTAATGGCACTGGTCTATCAACAGTGTGCATTCTGAACATTCTGGTAGAGGGGTGATCTTCTCCTTCAGTTGTCTTCTAAGCTCTAAGACTTCTCCTCCAAGATAGTCCTCTGATTTCTGTCTCAAGTCTATCTCCTTCTTCAACTGGACGTCTTTGTCTTTGAGTTGCTTCTCCAAGCCTCTGATCTTCCTCTGATAGTTGACTTCTGCCCTCTGTAGCCTCAAGCACTCCCTATGCTCTGTATCCAACATAGACTCCATCTCCTCATATGATCTCTTCTTGCTTCTTGCTCTGCTAGCATCCTCTCCTTGCACTTCCCTGAGTTGATGGGCCAGGTGCAACTTATCAGCTTTAGCTTTGTACAACTCCATCTGAGTGTCCTGCTCCTTCTCCCTCAAGCGGCGACTCTCCATCAGAGCTTGCTTATAGTGCTCAGCAGGCACACTATCAGCAAGAACCAAAGGTGGTTGCTCTTACAACGGCTCCATCCTATCATAGGGTAGCAATAAAGTTTCCACTCGCTTCTTTACCCAATCGGTGTAATCGGGCATTGTAATGGCAAACTTTTTCCCTAAGACGGATCCATCCTTCACACTAACAGATCTCCAGGCTCTTCCTATCTGCTCCAACCTAACAGGGTCATCTTTCTTCTCAAAATACACACTCTCAACTACTTCAGCTTCAAGTGGTCTTCTACTCATAACAAACCCTAACTGGCGAAGAGAAAGAACTGGATTATAGTTTATACAGCCCTTGGTCCCCACGAGTGGCACGTTCCGGAATTCACCACAACCCATGATAACATTTTTCACATCCATCCGGTACGACTGCCATCTGATGTCATAAGAAGCGAGTGACATGACCCTCTGAGTCCACTTAAGAGTGCTCTGGGTATCCACAAAGGGTCCACTGACAGGAAGGAGTGACATAAACCATCTGAACAGGAGAGGTAGACAGCACTTGATGGCTCCACCCTTACCATGCCTACTGTGGATGGCATAGTAAGTATCAGCTAACAAGGTGGGGACTGGATTCCCACTGATGAAAATACTGATAGCAGCATGATCAATAAAATTAGGCATGCTTGGGAATAGGACGATCCCATATATCATGGTAGCAAGCTGGGCGTGAAAAACTTCCCAATTCCCCTTCTCTGCTTCATCTTTGGCAACCCTCAGAAGAAACTTCAACGGCAGACCCACAACTTCCCCACAGGGCTTCCAATTATCACCAGCTTCCTTGACACTCAACCGGAGAGCTCTGGCAATAGTTCTGAAGTCAACCTCTTTTGGGACGTCCAAAAAAGGAATCTGATGCTGAAACGGGATATTCATCAGAATAGAGTACTCCTCGAGAGTAGGCGCCAACTGATAGTCTTGAAATGTAAAGCATCTGAGCTCCGGGTCATAGAACTGAAGAAGTGTCTGCAGAGGCACCGGATCAACTACTGTCTTCAATAGTGTCAGAATATCTCCATATTGCCCAACAAAACTCTTCAGACGATCATCAGTCACAAAGCTACCCAACTCAATCAGTGAAGTCAACGGCTCACGATGAAAGCTGTAGGAACAGGTCTTCCGCTTCGGCTCGGGGACTGTTGCCATCTCTATCAGTAGACAAGCTCTGGAATGTACCTGAGAAATGATATGCATGCAGAGATTAGTTTTTTTTTCTTTTCTTTTTTTTTTTTTTTTTTTTTTTTTGATTGATTTTTTTTTGCGTTTCTTTTGAAAAATAAATATGCTATGATGCAAATGATGCAGACTGGACTGGCTGGTTGTGCAAACTCTGATCACTAGGTCGAAGCTTCAGTCAAAATCAGAACCCAAATCCAACTTAAAAGATTCAAGGTCAACTGAACACACGGTTGTCTGGACCCAAAGTCACCAACAGAACCAATAGTCACCAACAGTACCTGTAATGATCAACCCTTCCCCACTCACGGGTGTAGTCTAGGCCAGGGTAAGGCTGAGAGAAACGCAGCATAAATAACCTTTCGCAGAATACCATCATATACACACCCGAAGTATGTAACGACAGCATCCCACCAGGGTTTGAACTGCTCGTGATATCAATGTTCCGCTAAGTGGCGCAATACCACCCGCTTCCCATGAATCACTCTATTCCTAATCATCCTAGATTTCACTCATGGTCTGGGTATTGGACCTTTTACCTCAACTGACTCCCACCCCACAAAGAAAAACAGACAACCAGTCAGGCAGAATGAATAATGAATATGAATGCAAACATTAATGCACACAATAAATGCAAACAATAAATGAAATGAACAGATAATGAATGCAATAAACTAAACACAGCACAAAGCAACCAAAACCCTAATCCTAGAGAGCGCTAGGAGAGACTCGCTCAGGGAAGATGGACCAGCATAGGTCAACTTCTCTAGTCCCCAGCAGAGTCGCCAGCTGTCGCATTACGCGAAAAACCGGCGGGAAAACAAGAACAACAGAGCCGCCACCGTGCGTTATTTATCCCAAAAGAGGGAAAGGAAACGCTCAGAGTAAACCTAGGAAAGAACATGGTCTCGCGACCAAAGAGAATGGGTTCGGGAGTCGGTTATGCGAAGGGAAGGTATTAGCACCCCTATGCATCCGTCGTACTCGACGGGATCCACGCACAATAGAAAGGAAAATGGTTGCTAAAACACTGCTCAAACACACACACACTGGCTGAAAGAGACACAAGAAAACAAACAAGACTGAAACTGACTCGGAAGGATATCACATCCTGGGCCTACTTAGTCTATCAGGCATAGACATCAGAGTCAAAGTAGTTCGGACTGGGGAAACGACACATGCTCGCTAGGATATCGCATCCTATGCATACGTATCTCCTTGGACGAAGGAGAATCAGAGCATTCGTAGCTCGGCTGACACGCACACAAACAAACACAGGCAAAGGCAAACATGGAGCCTGAATGCCAATCACTGGGCTTACATCAGCATCCGAACCAACAAACACACGCACAGGAAACCAACTGCCAATCGCTGGACTTACGTCGGACTCCAACCAGAACACACACAAGGGTGGTTAAGACACAAAGGGTTGAAAAAGAAAAAAGGCGCCCGGAGAGATCAGCTCAATCTCCTGCCTACATACTTCATCTGGTATGAAGATCAGGGCGATGTAGTTCCCCTACGCAGGGAAAAGGACCTAGCCTAACCAGATAACAGAGGGAGACACAACTCTAGGGAGACTACGACTCGAGCCTAGATGTTGTCATGCAAGATCATCCCTAAGTTAAGGTTTCTAGCTAACTGGCACAGGGAGCCAGCCTATCCTAATCATGACTTGCACAGGAAGCAAGCCACACACACACTTAACTTGCACAGGAAGCAAGCCAAGCAAAACCTAACTTGCACAGGAAGCAAGTCTAAACTAACCCTAACTTGCACAGGAAGCAAGTCAAACAAACACACAATCACAAGTTAGCACACACTATACACAAACAAGGGGCTCAAACAAGGTTAGGTTTTAGTCGAGGGGTCATATCAACCTCAACAAACAAACCTCTGGAACTGGGTAAAGGGTGCTCTTAACCTTGACATTGAGAGCCAAGGTGAAGCAGATGAAAGGAGATGAGGGGTGTGCCTCATTGCTCTTATCCCTGGCCAGGGAGAGCATTTCAATATCAGAAGGTGTGGGAGTTCAGAATGGGGGAACTCTCTCCACAAGTTAGACTCTATAGATCTTGGGCTTTTACCCACTATGCATCAACACAGGTAGTGTGAGCAATGTGAGTGACACACAGACTAGCAGGGGATAGGTTGCTTATCCCTTGGGTTCTGCCAATTGCCTCTTCACTTAGGAGGACTTTGCATATATACAGGGACAAGATTTAAACATACACAAACATTGCCTCTTAAGGAGGACTTCAGACAGTTGCCTGGCCAAGTAACAGGCCAGGTCTTCCAGACTACATGAAGATTAGAAGTATACCTCAATGCAAATTGCTTATACAAGCAAAGCAAAGCAAAAGTTCACAAGGAACTGAGCAACTAAAAGCACCTGAAATAGTCAAGCAGATGTTAGTATGCAACTTCAAAACAAAGCAAAAGGAAACAGACATTAACAGTTTAATCATAGGCAAATGGATGTGCAAGTCACAAGGCTCAAGGCATGTGAGCCAAGCAGCCTACAAAACAAAACATGTTAGTCATGGTATTCAAGCAAGTTCAATCAAAAAGAATTGGTCTCATTGGTCATTTGTTGATCAACCTGAAAAAATGAACTCAACTGTGAGTAATAGGACCACTAGGGCAAGCCTAGGGTCAAAAGGGAATGAAAAAGTTCAAACAGCAAGTGGCAAGCATCCAAAATCATGTTCAAACAATTAAGAAACAATACCAATTGGTTTCATATTCATATCAATCACCATCATCATTTCATGAACAAGTTAAGTCAAGGCATGGCATTTAGAAGCTCATAGGAGTCAACAGCAAGACTTGCATCAAAAGCACACTCAAACATTTCCAAAAATTACCAAATAAATCATGATCAATCATAACACATAGCATGGTAAGCATGTCAAATTTCATCTCATTTGAACAAGTGGAAGGCAGTCAATGAAAATCAGAAAGGCAGGGAAATTTTGAACATGCTCAAAGAAGTCAACCAAACATGCATCAACTTGAAAAATTCATAAATCAGAGATGGCATATGATAAATGAATGGGACTAAAACCATGGCAAAGCTTAGTATGTCTAGTTATCTCATACCAAATTTCATGTCCATCTAATAAAGTATGAGCATTTCACAAAACAAATGGGCACATGTGTCAAAGAAAGTCAACATAAGATCAAACAGAGAACAAAAATCTCAATCAAATGGAAAATGCCATAAACAAATCCACAAAAAATCACATACAAACTAGACATACTCAAGCTCAATCATGTAAAAAATCAATCCATTTTGAGGTCAATAGGCATGGCTATAAAAATCAACAAGTTGCACATCAATGGTGTGACACAAATTGTCACACCCTACTTCAAAAATTCATAGCTCACAAACCAGATAAGATAAATTCATGATCTTTATACCAAAATTACCATAGGGATGTCTAGTTTGTGCACAAAAAATTTCAAGTCTATAGGATAAAGCATGACTATTTCACAAATGATTTGGTGGAATGTGCAAAATGTGGATACATGTTACAAACCAATATGCCAAATAAAATCCATTCATCACAAAAATCTGGAAAAAATATGACAATTAAGTAGAGATCATGATGAAAAGAATGCAAAAAATCCCATTCAAATTGGACTTAAAATGATGAACCTATGATTTTTACAAGTTTGGTGATCAAAAATGAAATTAAAAATGAAAAACAACATAATTCAATGGGACAAGGGCACGCTGGATGGCAGTTTTGTAATTCCCAGGTCACTTAACCAATACGCGGTCGTTTAGGGCAATGAAAGGAAATAAAATGATTGGCTGTTGGCCAACAGTGCCATGCAATGCACGTGGGGACAGAAAAATCTGGGCAAGGCATTCATATTTTAGGGTTTCATGTACAGTAGCATAACATTCATCTTCCCAAATCGATTCAACCAAATTTTTTTCCAGAAATTGCAATTAGACACACCAATCGACTCAGCAAAGCACAACTAACATGAATCCATCATTTATTTTCACTAAAACACGATACAACTCATGAATCGAGCAAGAATAAATTTCATCATTAAACTTTAAAACAGCATAACTCCTAAACTACTCAACCAAATCATGTGATTCGAAGCTTAATGTGATCAGGGACAAGAGATCTACAAAGTGCATATCATGAAGTAGAGAAAAAAAGAGATCGAGTTTTTACTTGATTCTGAAGAAATTCGAGAAGCAGTGGTTGTTTGGTGCTGCAAGCTTGAAACAGATGTCCTATAACCTTCCAAATGATGAATGATGAAGATGGTTTGGCTCAAGGAAGCTTGGAATGGATGCAAAAGATTTCTGCCATTAGAGGAGCTTGAAGAAGACAGTCGAGCAACAGCTGCTATAGATGGAGAATGAAGGTTGGAACGGGCTCAAAATGGTGATTAGATGATGAAGCAACAATGGCCAGCTCGTGTGTTTCACAAATTTTCAAAGGAAAGCTCAAAGTGCAAAAATGGAGATTTTAGAGAATGAGAGAATTCTGTGTATTTTGGAGGCAGCTAGGGCTTTGGAATGACAGAAAAATGGTTAATATACTTCTGTTTAAGGTTGGTTTAATGAGAGCTAATCACAATTTTGTTTTATGAATCAAATTGCTAAATGACCATTTTGGTTCTCATGGTGAGGTGTGATGGCAAAGGTCACGAATTTGGGCCTTCCACAAGTCACAAACAACATTTCAGATCATATTTGAATGGCAAAAGTGTTTGGAAATGAAGAAATCAAAAATTCACAATTTCACTTTACTTAAAAATAATTCATGTAAGTGAAAAAATGCCATTTTGATCCATGAGGTTTTGGTGCATGAGGGTTACATTTTTGGAAAGAGGAGGTTAAATATGACTTGTTGGAAAAAACCTCACCAAATTTGGCCAAATGGTTTGAGAGATATGGCCTTTTGAAGTTCAAGAATTTTTGAAAATGAATTGATCATATCTTGCCAACCATACATGGGAATTGAGAGTTCTTGGACTTTTTGGAAATGGGAGAACAAGATCTTCAACTTTCATGTTGGGCAAAAATTCATTTGAAGCTTGTATCATGATGTAAGTTTAGGCTCAAGAAGTTTCCATTTTTGGCAGTTAAAATTACAGGTCCAGTTTCTATTTTTGGAAATTTCTGATTTGGCTTCAAATTCTTCAATGTTGATGTTTGACATGATATATGGGGCCTATTTGGACATGAATAAGCTCTCTCAAACCAAATCCATCCATCAAAACCATAAAATCAATCACAGTTGACCAAGTTTGACTTTTTAGGGTTTCTGACTGACTGTGCATTGACTGATGGCTTCTGGGCATCCAATCCTTGACCAAAACACTTCAAATGGATCCCCAAGTCATGTGAACATGTTGGACCAACCCTAGGGCCTTGGCTCCTTGGGAATTGTGCTTGCTTGCTTGGTTGACTGATCTCCTGATCAGTTTGACCTAATTCTCCTGATGATCTTGCACTTGGGCAAAAGGGACAATGCAATGCTATGCAGTGGACCATGTTATGCTATGACCTAATATGAGAATGTATGTACAATGATAGGTGCAAATTTGAGGTGCTACACAAGGTACAAGCAAAATTCTAAGTCTAAGCTTCAAGAATATGGTATTAGTAAGCAACTTTTTATGATATTTAAAGCAGATAGGAAAACAGATTACTAAAGAGTACATCAGCAGCAGTAAGATCCTTACAGGATATAATTAACTCAACTCTCAAGTGTTTAGATTAACTGTTTATACTCAAAACACAACATGAAAGTTAGTACTACCATAAGCTTGAAAAGACTCTAACATCCACAATTGAAATACATCCACACAAAGATCAAAAGGACTTTTATTTGGTTGTAACATGGCCAAGGTAAGAGTGAGATAAATCCTAAGGGGTACTAGGCTAAAATTCAAAGAGACAAAAGAGACTTGAAAGAAATTGCAGGAGTTGAATTTACAAAATATTTCATTCACTTCAACAACTCTATATTAACTGTTTTCATTCATATATTTTTTTTTCTCTTTTTCATAAGGAGTATATATTGACATGTATACATCCTTCTATTTTTTTTCTTTCATTTTTTTTCTTTTCTATTTTTCTTTTCTTTTCCTACCAACTTCTAAAATATTACAAACATAATTATTCAACCCCACACAACTCTAAACAAGACTCTTTCAACCCTTTGAATAGGGTGATAACATTGTTTTTCACTTCTCGGTTTGTAATGAATTTTACACACAAAAAAAGGATAATAGACTCAAGGGGGTTTCAAACAATAAGATGATATTATTTCAGGGTTGGCTTTTTAGCTAACTGGCTAAAAAAACAAAAAACAAAATTGCCTTTATCATATCAGTGTGCACAAGTAAACAACAACATCAACAAGAGTCAATTCAAGTTCTAGAGGCCAACAGACATGAGTGAATCACACAAGAAAGAAAGAGATGGATTTTTGTATGTTATCCATATAAGGCTCAAAGCTCACCAGGGTTAATGATCTACTGCTAAAGATATACAATTTAGAGTCTAGTCCTACCTATCATACTAAAAATGCACAACAAATTTTTCACATCACACCACAAGATTTTAGTCAAGAGAACTAAGAAAAATACTCATAATTGTAACTCAAAAACCAAAGGAAAAAGCATGCAATTTTTTTAAGAAAGCAAACAAAAACCAAAACAGAGAAAAACTGAAAACAAAACAAAGAAAACAAAACAAATAAATGGTTCCCTCCCCACACTTAAAACATACATTGTCCTCAATGAAAGAGCATAAATATAAAATAAGAGTGAGAGAAAGGAAAGAACACACCCGAGAAGTCAAGACGGATAAATGTTCGCATAAGCAGCCTTTCCCAAAGAGAGCTCTTCTACAGTCTCTTCTTCCAAAGTTGGGTTCTCATGGAGTAGCTTTTGGTAGTGTCCATTGACCTTGAAATTTTGATTAGTGCATTTTCCTTGTATTCCAGGATCAAAAAAGTATCTTCGATAATTAAAAGTGTTGAATGGGCACGTGAAAGAGATCTTGTTTTTCACAACATCAATAATTAAAGGATTACGGGGCTGCCTCACTACTTTTGTTTCATCTTTAAGTGAGATCCTATGCGTACATATGGAATGGCTAATATCACGAGTGTCTGCCAAGGTCCATCCAATTCCCTTCTTATGTTTCTGCTTAAGTTGAAGCTTTGATGAATAATATGAATCCTCGGGAAGTGATTTAAGCTCTACAGAATGTGGTTGTTTAATGAATGGTATGTTTGGGGCAACCGAAGTGTCAAGAGCTTCAGCTACATAAACAACTTCTTTTACACTGTCACCCTGCAAGGCAACATCAACCTCAACACAAACAGTACAAAGGTTAGTGTTAGTACAATCATCACATGAGTAAATATCATCAAAACTAGATAAAGTTGGAAAGTCAGCTGAAAACAAATCAGAATAAGCTTCATCAATAACTTTCAAAAGCAACTCTATTTGAAAAACACAATGCTCTTCCTCGTCAATCTTCTTATTTTTCAATACTCTTTGTGGGAAAGGGATTGGTGATACATACTTTTTTTCAACCTCAACAATAATAGAAGGTTCAGGTTTATTTTCAGGTGTTACACTAACAATTTTTTTATTTTTTTCTGGGGCTAGTTCTGTAACTTTTTCGGATCTCAAGGAAATTGCACTCACATTAGAGGCTTTTGTATTAACTACTGTTCGAGTATGTAGTTAGTTTGATCCTTGAGCTTGTTGCATGGAATTCATTGAAGTGGCAAGTTGTCCAATTTGTGTTTGCAAAGTTTGAATACTATAATTTGTTCGCTGCTGAAATTGGAGAGTGTTTACAACCATTTGTTTGACAAGTTCCTCTAGTGAAGGTTCAGAAGGTGAATAGGTGGTTACCTATAGAGGGTTATATGGTGATGGTGGTGGAATGGGTAGCATCAATTGTTTCACTAAAGAGGTAAGTTCATCAATTCTAGTTTCTAGAGCTTTGTTGGAAGAAGAAACCCGAATCTCATTCACACCTTTTGCTTGGACCATAAAATTATCCCTTGTTGTGAACTGTTGGGAGTTAAGTGACATGTTCCCAATCAAGGATTTGGCAACAACATGATATTCAATACACAAAGCATTATAATCGACATCAGGGGCAACAAGTTCTCTCAGAGTTCTTTGGTCAGCCATGTTAAACTCAATAGAAAAGGAAAAAAAATTAACAAACAATGAGAAAACACAACTAATTCAGCAATGCAGCAACAAATAGGAAAATACCGACAATGTCCCTATTAAGTAAAAACATTTGAAATACGAAAAAAAACGATTAAAATAAAATACAAAAACACAAAAATTAATCTAATAACGTCAATTAAGAATTTTGAGAATTTTTTAGGAATTTTCTGAAACTACCAAAACAGAAATAAAATCATAAAAAATAGAAAAAGGAATTTCGGTTTTTTAGGGTGACATCCAGTATTTAGTTTCAAAATAGTGGTTTTTGATCCTTGATTTTTTCCTAATGAATCGACAAAGAATCGGAATAATCCGAGACAATTTTTTTAAAAACAGATTTTTTTATCCTAAAATGCAAAAAGATCAGAACGCAAGAAAGTTAAGGCAAAAAATGTTAAAACACAACACCTATGAATATAATAATGGTTAGACTATAAGAATGGTTAAAATCTACAAGAATCCCCGGCAACGGCGCCAATTTGATCCGCTGTCGCACACGGGTCAAAATGAGTAATTAGAAAACTATAGTTAAGCGGAAGAGACAACTCGAGTATCGTATCGCAATGATTCTTGTATTATTCTTAACCTAATGAAATTGATTTAAGGGGGGTTTATGTTTAGTAGTCGATTTTGAAAACAAAGCAAAAAAAGTGATTAAAATAAGAGATTATAAAATAAGTCAATCTACTGTTTTCGGTTTCCGGCCAATCACTGGTTTTTACCTACCAATTCCCTAAGCGGCTTCGACCTCTGTTGGATTTAAATTCGATTGACAAGCGCAATAGATATATGACAGATTTATATTCCTATATTCTGAATTAAGCAAACAGATAAATACAATTGTGAATTAAGCAAACACGGTTTAGAAACGCAATTTAACGACAAAGCGACGAAAACGACGATTAATAGTTAGGAATGCAATCATACAAATTTAATCAAAACCATTCCACAAAATACATATTAAGCAAATGAAATTTTATAGAATAGAATTGAAATAAAACGAAATTAAATTGATAGAATAAAAACCTCAAAGCCTTGGAAATTCGGTTATAGTAGATTGACTATAGGAGATTAGTTCCTCTTCATGATCGCACAAAAGGAAAAAGTTATTGGGAATAATTTGTCCCCCTGTTACAGTGCAAAGGCTACTCCTTTTAAACAAAATAAGGGTTTCACTTATAATTCAAATTGGGTCAGAAAACTTAAATTCGGCCCAACAAATGGCCCAAAAGAAAATATTTCCTAAAGTACGAAACTTAAATGAATTATTTGAGACGTATGAACTCCGAATCAGCTTTTGGCTTCAACATAAAAGTTGTAGCTCTTTCTCTTAGCTTTCTAACGCATGTCAGAACTTGTAAAACGACATCCCATAGCTCAAGTTATGATCCGAACAGTGGACATATATCAAATAACCGCTAAAACTGAAAATAGCAAACGAAAATAGATTAAAGGCAATCATGAACTTAAATCTAAAAACATAATAAAATAGTAAAATAAGCAAAATAAAGTAGATAAATGCCTAAGTACAATTATATAAGAATGTGCATCAAAGTGCACTGATCACTTCCTCAGCAAGTTTCTTCATCATTTGATCAAATATTTCAAGGGATACTTAATATTACATCATCTTACACATATATTATCCTCCATGAGTGCCAAATATCAAGAGAAATTCAAGTTTGCAAGTTGGTTCATGGTTGTTGACCAGAGATAGTCAACTGGTTAAAACTGGGGTTCCCTAGACCCTATCTCCTACAATTTTTGTCATATGAAAATGATTCTAATAGAAAAGTTACGCCTTATGACATTCCAAACAACTTTCATGTTTAAGTCTAGAGCTAGTTTTGCTTGGAAAGACATTTTTTATGGTGAAAGATTATAGGTCATGTTGTCTGAACCCTAGTTAAGAGGTCAATTTCCAAGGACCATAACTTGCTCAATTTTTATGATATGAAATCCATTAAAGTTTCATGATTAAATTCAATATGTCCTCTCCAACTTTGATTCTTGGAAGAAGTTCAAATTCAACTTGCAAATGCATGTGCCAAGAGTAAACATTATAGGTCATTTTGGGCCATTACCATTGAACAAGTGATTTTCCTCAACTTCTAAAATGCATACATCCTTCATGCCAAATATAAATGAGGTCCAATTTGTGACCAAATTGAATAGGTTCGAAATAGATACAATTTTGATGAAGGAACTTTTTCCATTTGAAGCCCATAGCAAAAGTTATTCAAGGTGAAAGAAGTGAACATTTGACTTCGTACTTAGAAAATTTTCAAATATGTTTGATTTTCCAAACTTCCACCTCAAAATTCATCATGATCCAAGCTTCAAATCAAAATGTGTTCAACAAGAAAGTTGTTCCCATTGATCGCACCTTTCCAAAAAGTCCAAGATTATCTCGTTTGACCAAGAAATGAAGGACTTATGCATGGGTTCTTTTCAAAGGTTCATTTGGATGGATTTCACATTCACTTTCCAATGTCCATTGCATGAGTACATGACATGATTTTAGCATTGCACATTGGTAATTTTGGACCTGATATCATCATTTGATGGGCATATCACATGCCCATGCAAGCATGCAAGGAAATTGCTAAATTTGGCAAATTTTGAAAGTGTGTGAAAATGAATTATAATGCCTATAAATACAACCCTCTTGGCTCAGAATTAAGGACCCCATGCCCAAACTTTGAACCTGCAATCCAAACCCTCACCATTAAAGGACAATCTTGAAGGTTTTCATTTGAAAATCGAGCTTCAAATCTCATTTTGTTTTAAGATTGAAACTCCAAGAGTCCAAGCTTCTCCTTGATCCAATTCATCTCCTACAAGCTTCTAAAGCCAAGCCAAGGTCAATTGGAAGTAAGATCAAGCAAGTTTAAAGCTCATTCAAAGGTGATTTTCTAGAACTTCCATCTCTTTAATTCTCTCTCAATTCTTCACTATTCTTTGTGATTTTGGGTTGGCTGAAGTCCTACCAATGTAGGCAACAAAATTGAGTTGCTTTGAGGTCAAATCGAAGCAACTCAGTTCATGATCCTCAAAATTCAAATCCTTGTATCTTTTTATATACTTGCAATTGGAGAAAATTGAGGCCAAATTCGTGATCCTGAGCAATTTCTCTTTGAAATAATGTCCTTGTTTTTCATTTTTCATTAAGTTGGAGGTGGACCAGTCCGGTGAGGTCCACCAGAGAAGATGACCGAAGCCCTAGCTCTGGTGTTGTGTTGGCGTGTCCAGAACCATTTGATCACTGTCTCATGTTTTAATCTCAACTTTTCCTTTTAATTACCAATGGTGTGGCGCATTGACTCAGGTCTTTGGTGGAACGTGCGCGCTTGGCCATCAGATCTGCCACCTCAATTAATGAGGGAGATCTAATGGCCCTTATTTTTTGTATTTTTTTATTTTCCATTTAATCCACTTATTTTGTTTAATTCATATTAATTTCATCTTTAATCCAAAAAATATGGAACTTTCACCAAAAATCTTTAAATATTTTTCTCTTCCTATAAGACCCCAATTTTGACCATAAGATTCTTCATGTTATCTCATCATATGCATTGACTTTGGGATCACACCTTGGCATCCTCCTTACCCCTTATTCATTGGGTTTGCATTGGGAGAGATCACCAATAACATTTTGATCATATCATACTTTTTTTTCATTTACTTACTAACAAAAATACCAAAAATATGTCAATGTATAGTTTGTTGCTTTTGTAGGTAGTGTGTATGCTCACCTATGCTCCATAAAGCTCATATCTAGGGTTTGAGACCCTCAAGGCAAGGATATCAATCAAGAAATGGTTCACATTGGCTTTAGACATCATATATGGATCCCTTTTGGTCCTCACATATCATTTTTATCAAGAAATCATCAAGAGTTTGAAGCTTGTTTACCTTGGGAACCCTAGTTCATCTGGGTATCTTGTGTGACTTCCTCAACAAGTTTCCTCATCACTTGATCAAATATTTCAAGGTATGCTTCATATTACATCATATTATTCCTATATGATCCTCCATGAGTCCCAAAAGTCACGAGAATGTCAAGCTAGCAAGATGGTTCATGGTGGTTGACCAGAGAAAGTCAAATGATCAAAACTGGGGTTCCATAGACCATATCTCCTACAACTTTTATCAAATGAAAATGATTCCAAGAGAAAAGCTACTCAAAATGACATTCCAACCAACTTTTATGTTTAAGTCAAGATCTAGGTTTGCTTGGAAAGTAATTTGTTATGGTGAAAGATTATAGGTGATTTTGTCTGAACCCTAGTTAGGAGGTCAACTTCCCAAGACAATAACTTGCTCAATTTTTATGAGATGAAAGCCATTAAAATTCCATGATCAAATTCAATATGTATAATTAAAATTTTATGTTTGGAGGAAGTTCAAATTCAACTTGAAAATGCATGTGCCAAGAGGAAAGATTATAGGTCGTTTTGGGCCATTCCCATGGAACAAGTGATTTTCCTCAAATTTTAAAATGCATAATTCCTTCAAGCCAAATCCAAATGAGGTCCAATTTGTGACCAAATTCAAGAGGTTTTAAAGAGCTATAACTTTATTGAAGGAACTTTTCCATTTGTAGTCCATAGAAAAATTTATTCAAGGGGGAAGAAGTGAACATTTGACTTGGTACTTAGAAAATTTTCAAATATGTTTGATTTTCCAAACTTCCACCTAAAAATTCATCATGATCCAAGCTTCAAATGGAAAAGTGTTCAACATGAAAGTTGTTCCCCTTGATCTCACCTTTCCAAAAAGTCCAAAATCATCTCATTTGGATCAATATTGAAGGACTTACGCATAGGTGCAACGTATGGTACCATTTGGAAGGATTTCATGATCAAACTCATTTCAACATTGCATGGCTTAATGCAATGATTTCAACATGACCTATGCACGATTTTGGACCTTTTCAAATGATTATTTAGGCTTTGCATACGCCCATGCTAGCTCATGAAGGAAGTTGCTATTTTTGACATTTGAATGGAAGTGTGCAAAAAGCACATGCATTAGCTATAAATAGAGTGCATTGTGATTAGAACTCCAAGAACATCTTGCCCAAGCTTTGCTAGAGCAATCCAAACCCTCCATTTCATAGACTTTTGAAGGTTTCATTTGAAATCGAGCTTGAACTTCATCTTCAATTTGGAAGTCCAAACTCCAATAATTCATTGCCCTTTTCATCTCAATTGGTTTCTGCAAGCAAGAGGAAGAGAAAGCAAGTAAGTCCAGATCAAGATCAAGTGAATTTGAAGAAACTCGAAGGTGATTTTTCAGAAACTTCATGTAACACCCCAAAATTTGCCCTCCTCATTCATGCATTCATTTAGCATTTCATATTGCATTTCATCATGTCAATCAGAATTAGATCCAAGAAACTTTATTTTAAAAAAAAAACGAAAAAAAAACAAAATAAAATAATTTTTTACAAAAAAAATAAATAAATAAAAATAATAATAAAAAATAAATCAAATATAATAGAAAAACTTGGACTTGGGCCTCTCATTTGAGCCCACAAAGCCATGAAAATCAGGTTATAAAAGAGGGAGATCAGACAGAAAAAGGAAGAGAAGCAAAATACTCTGAGGTTTCCTTGAAACAAAACCCTTGACAAAACCTGGAGAGAAACCTGACAGAGAACTCAGAGCAACCCCCAGGCAGCTCTGAAAAATTCAATCTGACTCACACACTTTCATCTCACGCAAACCCTAACATTGCCTTGCAAACCCAGCCGTGCCATTTGATTTCAACCGGTCTCTCCCATCAGGTTTGCCTCATTCCAATGATTTTATGCTCTTAATTTGGATCATCTGAATGTATGAGGTATGATGGATGAATTTCATTATGTTTTTGCCCACGGGTTTAATTATGCATGAATGGGTGAAACCTATGCCTTGAATGTTTAATCACATGATTTCTGAAATGTATGCCACAGGGTTTGAGGTTTCTGAAACCATACTGTTATCCATGAAAAAAATGCTTATCGTGTTTCACTAACCCTTTTGTTGAGTTTTTGTGAGGGCTCACAGACTCTTGCAGAGATGGTTTGCGTGGTTTTCCCACTTTATTTGTGGGATACCCCCCGGAGGTTCATTCCGATTACCTGTACTGACTCACCTTTCTTTGATGGCATCAGCTTGGGAGATCCCTGGGTTTCTTACTCCTTTAATTGTTGTTACTTCGGATCTTTATCCGTGTGGTACTTTTTACCTCTTTTCCGCATTTTATCGCTTTCTTAGCTGGAAGACCTCGATAGGAGGCATTTGTTTTCTTTTGTTTATTTACTTCTGAGCCCCTTGTTGGCACATTTACTTTATACATGTTTGTTTTGTATGTGTTCGTATCCCTGCAGGTAGCGCGGTTCCTTCGTCAAGGACTGTCTTTTTGCCCTTGAGCATCCCAAACCCTAAAACCCAAAGCAACACGTTAACTCCTTCTACTACAGGCGAGTAAGTCTCCAAAGGTCGAGCATCCGGTAGATTGCGTAGTGACGTCGTTCGTCCAAAACCCAATCCATAACCCCTAGGTAGCCGAGCTACGAAGACTCTGATTCTCATATTCAGATGAGATACGTATGCAGTGGATGCGACATCCGCGTGAGTCATTTTCATTTAACCCCTTTTTTTAGTAAATAACACATTAGATAAACCCACACCCTTTAGACAAGAACTACACAAGTGGATCCCGTAGAGTACTACGGATGCGTAGGGGTGCTAATACCTTCCCTTCGCATAACCGACTCCCGAACCCAAGATTTGGTTGCAAGACCCCGTCTTGTCCTTTCCTTTTTCACGTTTACTTCGAGCGTTTCCTTTCCCTCCTTTGGGATGAATAATGCACGGTGGCGACTCTTCTGTCATTTTCTTTCGCCGGTTGTTTTTTCGCGCACTGTATTTTTCAGGTTGCGACAGCTGGCGACTCTGCTGGGGATTGAAAGAAGTTGACCTCTTGCTGGTCCATCTTCCCTAAGCGAGTCCCTCCTAGCTTGTGTGATTTCTTGTTTATTGGGTGTTCATGCTTTTGTACATTTATTTGCTTACCTGCTTGCATGCATCTGTTGTATCTGTTGGATCTGTTTGTTTGTTTATTGGGATGGGGTGTTCTATGAGAGATAAGCCCATTACCCAGGCTTGAGTGTACACACAGGTTTTAGAGTGGATAATCATGAGGCTTGCGTGGCGTGTTGCTACGTTAAGTCGTTCGTGAAGAACCACACTCAGACGAGGTTTCTTTTGGATATATTATGTCTTACGGGTGTTCCGTAACGGCAGGATGTTCCTCTAGAAATCGTCGACTCTGGTGACCATTTCCCGAGAACTCAATCGAGGCCTCTCCTCCGAGACGTGATTATGTTAGCTCTGGTGGGCACATTCTCGCTGCTCAATCCTAGGATCCCGAGACTGGGAACTTGCTATTAGGATGTCCTGTTGAGGGGAGTCAATGGAGGTCTTTTGTCCCATAATAATACCAAACCTTCAGTGGTAAACGTATTATTCGCGACTGAAGGGCTGAAGCTGACGAACTTCTGTTCTTAGAACCTACCAGTGAGGGACAGGCTAAATTCAGGAAACCTTAACCTCCAACCAACCCGGTTTTCTGGAGCAGAGTTTTGGTCTTGTATTATATTCCTCAATGAATTTCTCTCCAGGCAGTGCAACCTGACAGATATTCAAGCGGATCCATCAATTCTGATTGACATGCCTTTGCATTGCATAACATCATCTGCATATTTGCATCCAACATCTCATGCTTATTCATTTGCAGGGTATTCCCTTTCAAAACGGGGGTGCCTTAAAACTGAACAAGCAGTGCATCGCATACCATGCATATTAACCCTTGTCTGTTTTGTAGGTGTCACCGCAGTGTCTAATGTTTGTTCTCTGTATCAGGCAGTTATTGGTCCCAAGCGAGTCCACAGGTACCCGACAAAGGAAAATCGTCCACAGCTAGCGATGGACCAAGTACAGAAAGAGCTAGCTGATATGCGTGAAAGGATGGATCAGTTCATGACATTGATGACTGGTATGGCAGAAGGCCAGGAAAAGCTGAGGGAATTGGTTGAGCAACCGAGACCCGATCCAGAGGTGGAGATACCAAATGCTGAGGGAAACCCTGGTAACCCTGGGAACGCTGATAACCCTGTGAACACTGGTAACGCGGGTAACACAAATGCTGATGGAAACCCGGGTAATGTTGGCAACACAGGGAATGTTGGAAATGGTATTGGCGGAAGGTACAATGTGAATCAAGGAATTCGGATTAACGGGCGCCCCGTTACTGAAGATTATCAGTATGATCAATTTTCTTTGCACGACGAGGCCCTCGAGACCACTCGCCGTATGGATGAGCTTGCTGAGAAGCTCAAATCTTTGGAGTCTCAAAATTCCTTAGGCTTTGATGTCACAAATCTTGGTCTGGTTCAGGGAGTAAGGATTCCTCACAAGCTCAAACCCCCTACTTTTGAGAAATACAACGGGGCTTCTTGCCCACGCACTCGTCTCCAATCTTATCTGGGAAGGTTGGGAGCTCACACGGAAGATGAAAAGCTGTGGATGTACTATTTTGAAGACAGCCTAACTGGAGCTTCCCGTGAATGGTATTCTCATTTGTCTCGTACTACCATCAAGAGCTGGAAAGACTTGGCAGAGGCTTTTGTCAAGCAATATCAATACAACTTGGACATGGCTCCAAATCGGACCTTGTTGCAAGGTATGTCTCAGACTGCCAAGGAAACCTTTAGAGAGTATGCTCAGCGTTGGAGACAGATTGCTACGTCCGTCCAACCCCCTATGTCTGAAAAGGAGATGGCGGACATGTTCATGAACACTCTTCAAGGCAATTATATTGAGAGATTGGTTGCTTGCCCGTCAATCAGCTTTGCAGAGATAGTAATTGCTAGATAAAGAATCGAGAGTCTGTTGAAGATGGGCCGAACTCAAGACAATAGTGCTTCCAACTCATCAGGTCCCAAGAGACCGTTTACTGGTAACGGTCAGCGAAGAAAAGAAGGCGAGGCAAGCGTTGTGTATGCCAGCAGAGGCAGGGGTAGAGGATGCCCTAATTATTATCAAGATCAAGTGGCCGCAGTCACTATTCCAACACCTGTTCCTCAACCGCAATATCATCCGCAACAACAACCCAGGTACAACAATCAACAACAAGGAGGTAATCCGGGTCAGCAAAGACACTATCAACAACGTCCAAGGCAGACGGACCGGGTCATCGAGCCAATCCCAATGCCTTATTCAGTATTACTTCCTAAGCTGATTGACATGAATCTGGTTACATTGAGAACTCTGGCCCCACCAATCGATCCCAATAATTTTCCTAGAGGTTATGATGTCAACGCCAGATGTGCTTTTCACTCCAACGCACCTGGCCATACTACAGATAATTGCAAGGCTCTCCAGTTAAAGGTACAAGATTTGAGAGATGCCCAGGCTATCAATTTTGCTCCGGTGCCTAATGTTATCCAGAACCCGATGCCGGCTCACGGTGGGTAGAGGATTAATGCTGTTGATAGTGGGGAAACTTTGAATTTGGTTTCTGATGTGACTAAGGTGAAGACTTCACTATCGGTGGTTAAAGACCGACTTCTGAAAGGACAGATTTTCCCGGGCTGTGGGGAAGAATGCAGAAATTGTCAAGCTGCCGAAAACGGATGTGACAGTTTGAGAAGGGGTATTCAACAACTGATAGATGAAGGTTGTCTTCAGTTCGATCAGGCCCGTCCAGTGAAGAGTGATGTATCGACGGTGACGTTTTATTTCACTCCTGAAGAAATATGTGTTCCCGAGAGACTCGCTCCGATAACAATATATTTCCCAGAAAGTACAGAACCAGCAGCGGTGAACATCGAAAGTTCAGCACCAGTTGCAATTTACTCTGACAGCCCTCAACCGACTTTGGTTGGTCCGATCACCATCACAATACCAGGACCCGTTCCGTATGAGAAAGACAGTGCTATCCCGTGGCACTATGGGGCTGATATCTACTGCCAGTGGCAGAAAGTTAACGAAGAAGACATTGACATTGGTAGCTCCGCTGTAGACAATATTGGAGGGGTTGGTGGCTTCACTCGCAGTGGACGCCTATTTGCACCATCAACATTACGCGCGAATACTGAAGCCGAGGCAACTGCCAAGGCTAAAGGGAAACAGATGGCCGCCGAAGAGGTTACTACTGAGGAAGATCCTCCTAAGACCGCATTCGAGAAGGAAGTGGATGAGTTTATGAGGATTATCAAGAAAAGTGACTACAAGGTAGTCGACCAGCTAAATCAGACACCCTCAAAGATCTCCATTCTCTCACTATTGCTGTGCTCTGAGGCGCACAGAGCAACCTTGTTGAAAGTACTGAATATGGCCTATGTTCCACCGGAGATAACTGTTAACCAGCTGGAGTCGGTAGTTTCCAATGTAAACGCTAGCCGGGGGCTAGGTTTCACCGATAATGACCTGACATCTGAGGGCAGGAATCACAACAAAGCCTTGCATATCACAATGGAGTGCAAAGGGGTGATGCTTTCCCATGTTTTGGTTGATACAGGCTCTTCTCTGAATGTTCTTCCAAAGAAAACCTTAATGAAGTTGGATTGCGATGACACCATCCTGAGGCCAAGTAACTTAGTTGTGAGGGCTTTTGATGGCTCTAAGAGAGCTGTCTTTGGCGAAGTTGAGTTGCCAGTTAAGATTGGATCGCAGGTGTTCAAGAGCACCTTTTATGTGATGGATATCCAGCCTGCCTACAACTGTCTGCTAGGTCGGCCTTGGATTCATGTTGCCGGTGCTGTTACTTCTACCCTCCACCAGAAGCTCAAATATGAACTAGAAGGTCAGGTCGTCACTGTCTGTGGTGAAGAGGATATTTTTGTTAGCCACCTGTCTACGTTTAAGTATGTGGAGATGGATGGCGAGATGCATGAGATGCTGTGTCAGGGCTTCGAAACTATAAACATCAATGAGGTCGCGCCTGAAGCTGTCTTTTCACCTGAGTTTGAGAAGGTCGGGACTTCTATCTCTTCATACAAGCAAGCTGTCGAAGTGGTTAAAGCTGGTAATGCCCAAGGCTGGGGCAAATTTGTGGAGCCAGTCATCAAAGAAGACAAGTTTGGATTGGGGTATGCTCTGGGATCTTAGAAGAATGAAACCGGTACTCTCTCCAGCGGGGGTTTGGTTTCTCCCCACATCGTCAATGTTGTAGATGAAGACAAGGCTGACAGCGACTGTGACTTAGATAGCTGGATTCGCCCGTGTGTCCCGGGAGAAAAGCTCGACAATTGGTCGTCTGAAAAAACCGTCCGGGTTACTCTACTGAAAGAGTGATTTTTATTGTTTTCCTTTATTACATGCATAATAAAGTCTTACACTTTGCCCAAGGTGTAACGGCTCATTTGTAGGGCCATCCATTTAGTTACATTTCACAATTATTTTTATCATCAATAAAGGACGGCTTTTGCAAACAATTTTGTGTTCTCTTTCTTTCAGTTTTTTTCTACTTTTACAAAAAAAATGGCAATGTTTCTTTTTTCGTTTTTTCTTTCTTTCCAAAAAAAAATCTCTCATTTTAAGGTAAAGCATGATCCTCCATCATGCAGAGCTGACCACCCGGATCTCACTACTAACGACACTGCTATGGCCAAGTATGACTTCGATAATCCTATCTATTAAGCCGAAGAAGGGGTTGAGGAAGATTGTGAATTGCCTGAAGGGTTAGCCAGATTGTTAAAACAGGAGGACCGAGCTATTACACCTTATCAGGAGGTGATTGAGACCGTCAACATCGGTACCGCAGACGACAAGAAAGAGATCAAGATTGGGGCAAGTCTACAGGCCGAGAGGAAAGACCGTTGATCATGTACTTGACTGTGTTAGAAAGGTCAATGGGTTGTGTGCTCGGTCAGCATGACGAGTCAGGTCGAAAAGAGCATGCAATATACTACCTTAGCAAAAGTTTACCGACTGTGAACAAAGATACTCATTGCTCGAGAAAACTTGCCGCGCTTTGGCATGGGCTGCTCGCCGACTAAGACAGTATATGTTGACTCACACGACTCTATTGATATCAAAAAGGGATCCAGTCAAGTATATTTTTGAAAAGCCAGCACTTACCGGAAAGGTTACTAGGTGACATATGATACTGACAGAGTATGACATCCAATACACTTCACAAAAAGCCATCAAGGGAAGAGTCTTGTCAGACTATCTTGCAGAGCAACCGATTGATGATTACCAACCTATGAGGTTTGACTTTCCTGATGAGGACATCATGTTTCTCAAATCGAAAGATTGAGAGGAACCACTCCCGGAGGAGGGGCCTGACCCTGAATCCAAATGGGTTATGATGTTTGATGGGGCGGTCCACGTCAATGGTCGCGGAGTTGGTGTAGTGTTGATCACACCGGAAGGGGGTTCATATGCCATTTGGTGCCAGAATAACTTTTCCCTGCACCAACAATGAAGCCGAATACGAAGCTTGTATCCTAAGACTTGAGGAAGCCGTCAATATACAGATTAAAACCCTGGATGTATACGGGGATTCAGCTTTGGTCATCAATCAAACCAACGGGAAATGGTATACACCTCAGCCTCATCTGGCTCCTTATAGAGACTACACAAGGAGATTGTTGACTTTCTTTTGAAGAAAACCAATTTGCTGATGCTTTTCTTACCTTGTCTTCGATGATTAAGGTGCTATGCTGGAACTACGTACCCAGAATTGACGTATCTCGGTCAGAGACGAATGAAGAAAGCATTTGGTCAGAAAGTGCGCCCTCGGGGGTATCAAGTCGGTGAATTGGTACTCAAAAGATTTCTTCCTCCAAACACAGATCACAGGGGCAAATGGACACCGAACTATGAGGGTCCGTACGTGGTTAAAAGGATTTTCTATGGTGGAGCTTTGATGCTAACAACCATGGATGGCGAAGGATTCCTGTAGGTGCTTAATTGGCTGCATTATATGGTAAAACACTAGCTGGTTACTAATGTCTTGACTGATGTCATGACATGTATGTGTGACTACATTGTAGTTACTGCAGGACTAGCTAACACATGAATTATTGAATGTCAAACTGGATGCTGTGACATTCATACCTGTCAACAAATACTAAGGAATAGAACAACTGGTGTTCTGTTAGAACTTAGTATGTATTTCCAGTCTGGTTATCAAGGGAAGACCAGACCTGGCATAAGGCCTACTGACAGAATGTCAAATTGGATGTTATGACATTCATCATTAACAGCAGCTACTGAAAATTAGACAGAGTGGTGTTCTGCTATACTTCAGTATGTAACTTAGTTAGTTCTTCGAGAGATTGACAGAACTAACTTAAGGCCAAATGTGTAAATGTTAAGTTGGACACTTTAACATTTATTAATGTAAGCTGTTACTGTAGTATGGTCATTTTGATCATGTACAAGTCAGCAAAATTGTACAGTCTATTTTCTGGAAAAACAGACTCAACATATGGACCTTGATGTCAAGCTGAATGTCGTGACATTCATTCCTGACAGCGTATGCTATATTGTAGGTTGTTCAGTTTTCTGTTTCAGCTTTTCTTGGGCTATTCTTCAGGAAGTCAACAGCTTAGAGAAAATCCAGGAAATCAACAACCAAGTTACATTTAATGAACCTAACAAATAGCCTATTTGTTAGTAACCTAAATGTTGAATTTATGGGAACTCGTGTGACCTTAAATTCAGGAGAATACAGGTGCAAAAGCCCAGGTACTGCAATATAAAAAGGAAGGCGTTCCTTCATTCAGTTTCGGGGATTTTGAGGCGTGAAGATTAAGTGTGTCCATCATACTTCACTGCTGTATTTTTGTGAGTCTTGTATTAGACATATCTTGTAAGCCAAGCCATCATCACGTTGATGATTGTTTTGGTATAGGGTGTTCATTGAGTTGTAAGTGTTGTGCCACTCAAAGCTTTTAAGCGTGAGTGCTGTGTATCTTGATTAAAGCTGTGAAGCACAATCAAGAGTTTTTGAAGTATGACTTCAACTTGTCTTTAATAGTGTTTAAAGATAGTAATCACTGAGGTGATTGAGGGGGAGTGAGTAGGAACTCTGATCTTAGGTTAAGATTGAAATTGCATTGGGTAGGGATTAAGTGATAAGTTGTAAACGGGTGAGTTTAGCTTTGAATTGATACTACTAATAGTGGATTTCCTCCCTGGCTTGGTAGCCCCCAGATGTAGGTCATGTTGGACTGAACTGGGTAAACAATTACTTGTGTTATTTACTGCACTTACATTTAAGTTCTGCATAATTCCTGTCTGTGCAGAATTGGATGTCATAACAACCCGTGTGACATCTAAAGTCTGATAACTAGAATTTCAATTGGCATCAGAGCAGGCACCCTGCCTGTGAATTTCTGGGTGAGATCTAGGGAAGTTACTTTTTAGTACCATGGACAAGGATATAGGACACTCAAATAGACCACCCATGTTGGATGGCTCTAATTATGATGACTGGAAGCCTCGTATGATAGCCTTCTTAAGGTCTCTAGATAGCAAAGTCTGGAGAGCTGTCAACAAAGGATGGGAACATCCAATGAGGACAGGTGAAGATGGAGGCAGTGAGCAGATTCCTGAAGAAGAGTGGGACAAGGAGCAAGAGGCACTAGCTCTTGGAAATTCCAAGGCCTTGAATGCATTGTTCAATGGAATCAGTAAGAACATCTTCAGGCTGGTGCACCACTGTGAACTAGCTAAGGAAGTTTGGGATACCCTCAAGGTAACTCATGAAGGTACTTCCAAGGTGAAGATGTCCAAACTTCAGATGCTGACCACCAAGTTTGAAAATCTGAGGATGAAAGAGGATGAGACTATTCATGACTTTCACATGAATATTCTTGAAATTGCAAACACCTCTGGTGGACTAGGTGAGAAAATGGCTGAAGAGAAACTTGTAAGAAAGATTCTCAGGTCCTTGCCTAAAAGGTTTGCTATGAAGGTCACAGCCATAGAGGAGGCACATGACATATGCAATATGAAGGTAGATGAGCTCATTGGTTCTCTCCAAACCTTTGAAATGGGCTTGTGTGAGAATACTGAAAAGAAGAACAAAAGCGTAGCTTTTGTATCTAATGCTGAAGAAGAGTCAGAAGTAGAATATACTGAAGGTGATGACAGTATATCAGAAGCCTTAGCCATGCTTGGAAGGCAGTTCAACAAGTTCGTGAAGAAGATTGATCAAAGAGGGAGACCTAATGTCAAGAACATCCCGTCTGACATCAGGAAAAGATCAACTTCTGATGAAAAGTTCAACCAAGGCAAGGGAATCCAGTGTCATGGTTGTGAAGGGTATGGACACGTCAGAGCTGAATGTCCTACTTATCTCAAGATGCAAAAGAAGGGGCTAACTATCACATGGTCTGAAGGAGATTCTGAGAGTGAATCTGAAGGAGAATCTGCCAAACATGTCACTGCACTAACCAGTGTTTGTGCATCTGATGATGACTCAAGTGCAGATGAACTGACCTTTGATGAACTTGCTGCAGCCTATAAGAAGCTGTGTACCACCAGTGCAGAAGTGCGTGCACAAGGAGAAAAGCAGAAGAAACTCATCAAGAAACTGGAAGATGAGAGACAGAAGCAACTGTCTGTCATAGAGGGTCTAAATGGTGAGATAGCATTGCTGACTTCAAAGCTGAATCAGATGACTAAGTCCATCAGAATGATGAATAAGGGAACTGACACCTTGGAAGAGATTCTAAAGGTGGGACAACAGTCTGGAACCAAATCTGGCCTAGGATTTGGGAACAGATCCTCAGCTGAACACAAACGCCCAAAGGCTAAAGTTCAGAAGGTCAAGCGGAAGTCAAAGCCAATGTCTCAACATCGAGGAACTAGGATGAATGATCATCAGAAGAGGAAATACCAGGCGTGGAGGTGTCACCACTGTGGTAGACTTGGTCATATAAAAGCCTTCTGCTACTGGATTCATGGTTTCCCTAACCAAACCTCGCATGTCAGGCCTAAGCATAAACCATATAAGCACTATGTTCCCATCAAGAAGCAACAATGGTATGCTAGGATAGCACACACTGCTCTAAGGGCCTCTACCAGAGAAGACTGGTACTTTGACAGTGGATGCTCAAGACATATGACTGGTATGGAAAATCTACTGGTAGATATTCAACCTCACACTACCATCTATGTTACCTTTGGTGATGGTGCCAAAGGAAAAATAAAAGGTGTGGGTAAGTTGGACTGTTATGGAGTTCCAAAACTGAATAATGTGCTGTTAGTAAGAGGACTAACTGCAAACCTCATCAGCATAAGCCAGCTGTGTGATCAAGGGTTCCATGTTCAGTTTACTAAGGAGCTATGCATTGTGACAAATGGTGACAATCAGGAAGTTATGAGAGGAACCAGGTCCAAAGATAACTGTTATCTGTGGGAACCTCAAGTCTCTAACTTTTCCACAATGTGCTCCTCAGCCAAGGAAGAACAAGAGGTGAAGCTGTGGCATAGACGACTTGGACATCTTCACTTACGGGGAATGAAGAAGATTATATCCAAGGAAGCAGTCAGAGGGATCCCAAAGCTGCTTATTGACGAAGGAAGAGTCTGTGGAGAATGCCAGGTGGGCAAGCAAACCAAGATGTCACATCCGAAGCTGGGACATCCTACAACTTCCAAAGTTCTGGAACTGTTGCATATGGACTTAATGGGACCTATGCAGGTTGAAAGTCTTGGTGGAAAGAGATATGCCTACGTGGTGGTTGATGACCATTCCAGATACACGTGGATAAGCTTCATCAGAGAGAAGTCAGATACATTTGATGTCTTCAAAGATCTGTGCATAAGACTTCAAAGGGAAAAGACCAGTTGTGTGGTCAGGATTAGAAGTGATCATGGTACGGAGTTCAAGAATTCCAAGTTTGATGAGTTTTGCTCATCTGAAGGAATAAGTCATGAGTTCTCCTCCCCTATAACCCCTCAGCAGAATGGAATAGTTGAAAGAAAAAATAGAACTATTCAAGAATCTGCCAGGGCAATGATTCATGCAAAGAAGCTCCCCATGCACTTTTGGGCTGAAGCAATGAATACCGCGTGCTATGTTCACAACAGAGTCACCTTGAGAAAAGGAACCTCCTCCACTCTGTATGAAATATGGAAAGGCAGAAAACCCACTGTGAAGTACTTTCACATCTTTGGAAGTAAATGCTACATCCTCACAGATCGTGAACAGAGAAGGAAGCTGGATCCCAAAAGTGATGAGGGTATATTTCTAGGATACTCCACCAACAGCAGAGCCTACAGAGTGTTCAACTACAGGACCAATGTCCTGATGGAATCCATAAATGTTATTGTGGATGATAAAGAGGAAGGGATCGATGTCACAGAGGATGTTGAAACATTCCTTGACAGTTCAACTGACATTCAAGTCAAGTCTGAAGAAGTACAGGAACCTCCTCCTGAATCTGAAGTAGATGCAACCACCAAAATGCCATCTATCAGAATTCAGAAAGACCACCCTAAGGATCTCATCATAGGGGATCCTAACAGTGGTGTGACTACCAGGTCACGGGGAATAAGCTCAAATTCCTGCTTTGTATCCAAAGTTGAACCAAAGAATGTGAAAGAAGCCCTGACTGATGAGTACTGGATCAATGCCATGCAAGAGGAACTTGAGCAGTTCAAAAGGAATGAAGTATGGGAGCTAGTTCCAAGACCTGAAGGGACCAACATCATTGGTACCAAGTGGATCTACAAAAACAAATCTGATGAGAAAGGAGTAATTACTAGGAATAAAGCAAGACTAGTAGCTCAAGGATACACTCAAGTTGAAGGGGTAGATTTTGATGAAACATTTGCTCCTGTGGCTAGGCTTGAGTCCATCAGATTGCTGTTAGGGGTATCATGCATCCTGAAGTTTAAGCTATTCCAAATGGATGTGAAGAGTGCATTCCTGAATGGCTACTTGAATGAAGAAGTCTTTGTGGAACAACCTAAAGGGTTCTGTGATCCTAACCAACCTAAGCATGTATACAGGCTGAGGAAAGCCTTGTATGGGTTGAAACAAGCACCTAGAGCATGGTATGAAAGGTTGACCGAATTTCTGACCTCAAATGGATACAGAAAAGGTGGAATAGATAAAACCTTATTTTTGAAGGATGAAGACGGCAAAATCATGATAGCTCAAATCTATGTGGATGATATAGTCTTTGGTGGAATGTCAGAACAAATGGTTCAACAATTTGTTCACCAGATGCAATCCGAGTTTGAAATGAGTTTAGTTGGAGAACTGACCTATTTCCTTGGAATGCAAGTAAACCAAATGGAGGACTCTATGTTTCTCTCCCAAAGCAAGTATACCAAGAACATAGTTAAGAAGTTTGGTATGGATAATGCTAGGCACAAGAGGACTCCTGCGCCTACTCATCTGAAGTTAACCAAAGACGAAGGAGGCCCTGGTGTTGATCAATGCTTGTATAGAAGCATGATAGGAAGCCTACTTTACCTAACTGCAAGTAGACCTGACATTTCTTATGCAGTTGGAGTATGTGCTAGATACCAAGCAGAGCCTAAGGTGAGCCACTTGAATCAAGTCAAAAGGATTCTCAAGTACATCAATGGGACGTGTGACTATGGGATGCTGTATTCACATGGTTCTGAGCCTGTCCTATCTGGGTACTGTGATGCTGACTGGGCTGGGTGTGCTGATGACAGAAAAAGCACATCAGGTGGATGTTTCTTCTTAGGAGACAACCTCATATCGTGGTTCAGCAAGAAGCAGAATTGTGTCTCTCTGTCCACTGCAGAGGCTGAATACATAGCTGCTGGTAGCAGTTGTTCCCAACTGGTTTGGATGAAACAGATGCTCACTGAGTACAATGTCACTCAAAATGTCATGACATTGTTCTGTGATAATCTCAGTGCCATCAATATCTCCAAGAATCCCATCCAACACAGCCGGACCAAACATATTGACATTAGGCACCACTTCATCAGAGATCTGGTGGAAGACAAGGTGATCACTTTGGAACATGTAGCCACGGACCTTCAACTGGCTGACATATTTACGAAGGCTCTGGATGCTACTCAGTTTGAAAACTTAAGGAGCAAACTGGGAATATGTCTCTCTGAGACCTTATAGCAACCACTGATGTTTGGGATAAATTGTTTAATATCTCTGCCTATTAAACAATTTGTACTAGGCTATGATTGGTCAACAGATCATAGCTATACTACTTGCAACAAGGGTGGATACAAGAGGGTAAGGAGACACCCTACTGTGAGAAGGCCAATGTACCTGCAGGAGTTCAAGGATGCTGTCCATGCAGGAGTGGTTCTGGATGTCAGAAACAAAATCATGGCATCTGATATGGTGGTACCTACTGTGAAGCAAAAGTGGGTGATTACTTGATCAAAGCTGTGAAGCAAGATCAAGTGGATGCTAAACTTGGTTGAAACTGTGAAGTAAAACCAAGCCTGTAACTCTGTCATTACTCTCTGGATATGTTGTTGGCTTTGGCAACATTTTTGACAAAAAGGGGGAGTAATAAACCCCTGACAAACAGAGTGGGTCTCTACAACAGACTCTCATGACAGATTCCCTCCCCTGCAGCTGCTGTGTGTTGAAGTTTAGATGTAACTTCTGTATGTGTGCTGCTTTGTGAAGTTTTTATTTAACTTCCATGTGTGTGAGTGTGCTGCCACTCTGAGTGTATTAGCTAGGCTTATTTCCTGCTAGGTGTGTGATTCCGCTGCTATGAACTCTGTTATGGGGATCAAAGTGTTTTAGCAAAAAATTTGCCAAAGGGGGAGTTTGTAGGTGCTTAATTGGCTGCATTATATGGTAAAACACTAGCTGGTTACTAATGTCTTGACTGATGTCATGACATGTATGTGTGACTACATTGTAGTTACTGCAGGACTAGCTAACACAGGAATTATTGAATGTCAAACTGGATGCTGTGACATTCATACCTGTCAACAAATACTAAGGAATAGAACAGCTGGTGTTCTGTTAGAACTTAGTATGTAATTCCAGTCTGGTTATCAAGGGAAGACCAGACCTGACATAAGGTCTACTGACAGAATGTCAAATTGGATGTTATGACATTCATCATTAACAGCAGCTACTGAAAATTAGACAGAGTGGTGTTCTGCTATACTTCAGTATGTAACTTAGTTAGTTCTTCGAGAGATTGACAGAACTAACTTAAGGCCAAATGTGTAAATGTTAAGTTGGACACTTTAACATTTATTAATGTAAGCTGTTACTGTAGTATGGTCATTTTGATCATGTACAAGTCAGCAAAATTGTACAGTCTGTTTTCTGGAAAAACAGACTCAGCATATGGACCTTGATGTCAAGCTGAATGTCGTGACATTCATTCCTGACAACGTATGCTATATTGTAGGTTGTTCAGTTTTCTGTTTCAGCTTTTCTTGGGCTATTCTTCAGGAAGTCAACAGCTTAGAGAAAATCCAGGAAATCAACAACCAAGTTACATTTAATGAACCTAACAAATAGCCTATTTGTTAGTAACCTAAATGTTGAATTTATGGGAACTCGTGTGACCTTAAATTCAGGAGAATACAGGTGCAAAAGCCCAGGTACTGCAATATAAAAAGGAAGGCGTTCCTTCATTCAGTTTCGGGGATTTTGAGGCGTGAAGATTAAGTGTGTCCATCATACTTCACTGCTGTATTTTTGTGAGTCTTGTATTAGACATATCTTGTAAGCCAAGACATCATCACGTTGATGATTGTTTTGGTATAGGGTGTTCATTGAGTTGTAAGTGTTGTGCCACTCAAAGCTTTTAAGCGTGAGTGCTGTGTATCTTGATTAAAGCTGTGAAGCACAATCAAGAGTTTTTGAAGTGTGACTTCAACTTGTCTTTAATAGTGTTTAAAGATAGTAATCACTGAGGTGATTGAGGGGGAGTGAGTAGGAACTCTGATCTTAGGTTAAGATTGAAATTGCATTGGGTAGGGATTAAGTGATAAGTTGTAAACGGGTGAGTTTAGCTTTGAATTGATACTACTAATAGTGGATTTCCTCCCTGGCTTGGTAGCCCCCAGATGTAGGTCATGTTGGACTGAACTGGGTAAACAATTACTTGTGTTATTTACTGCACTTACATTTAAGTTTTGCATAATTCCTGTCTGTGCAGAATTGGATGTCATAACAACCCGTGTGACATCTAAAGTCTGATAACTAGAATTTCAATTCCCGTCCCCTATTAACTCAGACGCAGTAAAAAAAAAATACTTCGCATAAAATAGACCCGCTGGACGATAAAAAGAATAGTCCAGGCAAAAAAAGGGCATCCCGACGAGGGCGGCTCAGGCAAAAATGGGTATCCCGGTGGATTGAAAACCCGAAAAGGGGGCGATCCAGGCAAAAGTTAGGGAATAAGCGAATAACTGTGATCTGAGTTCATCAGTGTTATATCACCGTTTCATTCAATCCAGCAATCTTCGAAGGTTAAAGATCGACTAATCATCCACTTCAGAAAGCAAGATGAGCAGAGCGTCTTGAGGACATACGAGCCATAGCAGAGTCGAAACTCGGTGGGACCCCGTATCCCCATTACCATTAGGATAGTTCTCTTTTTATAGCGATCACCTCTTTTCAGGGATCAACTTCCTGATACCCTCGCCTATTCCTGGCACAAATTTTCTCCCCAGTAAGAGTCGAATGATTTAGTTAAAGAGCCTCTTTATTTTTCATTTATTAGTTTGTTTGCAAAAATGTCCGAATTTTTGATAAAACATATTGCATATGAACATAATGGTGGCTTTTGCAGATGATTTGCACAGGAAAACATTTAAAATTGCTTTGAATGTGCTTAATCCCGGACGGTGAATTCAAACTGAGTAATTCCCCCGAGGCATACGTGTATTTTTGGTTGCAGGTCACAGGAACCGGATGCCAAGTCATGAATCCTCATCCCCAAGCGGTTGACAAAGTCTCTCCTCAGCAGAGCATGTTCCCTAGCAGAGTTGACAGTATCCAGACTATATATCCCCAGCGGAGTTGACAGTGTCAGACTGTATCTTCCTAGTAACAGCGGAGTGGTTGCATAACCAACAGATGAGAGGGTGGTGTTCCCAGTGTTCATCTCATTCCCCAGCAGATTATTTTTAACAGATTTGTTAATCCCCAGCTTGAGGGCGATTAGCAAGTTCATATCCCCAGCAAAGGTCGTTTCCTACGACATTTCCCCAGGAAGTGTTTTCCCCACAGACTCTCCTCACAGAGCCTCGCCGAACAAAGTTTCCATAGTTGATACTCCCCCCGCAAGGTCAACTTTTCAAGCAGCCAATTTATTTTTTGGTGGCTCATTGGTCCCGGCAGACGGATCATTCCCCACAGAGCATTCAAGGATTGATACAGCGATCTGTTCCCTACCGGAGTTTGCTTCCCCAAGCAGATTTCTTTTTACACCATGCATAACATTTGCATTTGCATGCATATCATATCAAGCATACACATAAGCTGATAAACAGGTTCTTCCAAGCAGACTGAAGAATTACTTTACAACCAAGGTCATGAGATCCAGCCAGAGGATCAAGCGTGAGTGATCCAGCCTGAGGGTCGTTTTGAAGATTCAGCCTGAGAATCGTTTTCCAGTGTTCTAGCCTGAGGGTCATTTTGAAGATTCAGCCTGAGAATCGTTTTCCAGTGATCCGGCCTGAGGTTCATTTTGAAGATTCAGCCTGAGAATCGTGTTCCAGTGTTCCAGCCTGAGGGTCATTTCGAAGATTCAGCCTGAGAATCGTGTTCCAGTAAGCCAGCCTAAGGCTCAATTTGAAGATTCCCCAGTGAAGTCGCCTACAAGCTTTATTTCCCCAGCAAGCCCAAGTCTAATTGAGAAGTCGTTACAACATGTTCTAGCCCGAAGAATATGTACGAAGCCCAAAAGTGGAATATTCTGGAAGCTGCATATCTAATATGAAGGTTGGGTGTAGATTTCAAAAGAGGGTCAACCAGCGCATGCCTCAGATGAGGGATCCTAATGATGGGAATTTATCATCAAAACAATCCAGATCTAGCCAGAAGATCGAAGTCAGGTCTAGCCCAAAGACCGGAAATAGATTCAGCCAGAGAATCGAAACAATTCAGATCTAGCCAGAAGATCGAAGTAGATTCAGCCAGAGAATCAAAGGAAATAGATTCAGCCAGAGAATCGAAACAAAGGAGATCTAGCCAGAAGATCGAAGAAGATCTAGCCAGAAGATCGAAGTCAGGTCTAGCCCAAAGACCGGAAATAGATTCAGCCAGAGAATCGAAACAATTCAGATCTAGCCAGAAGATCGAAGTAGATTCAGCCAGAGAATCGAAACGAAGGAGATCTAGCCAGAAGATCGAAGAAGATCTAGCCAGAAGATCAAAATCGTATCCAGCCCGAGGATCAAAATTAATATCCAACCAGAGGACTAAATTGAGTATAGGTTCATCCAGAGGATCGAAACTCCAGATAAAGCCAGAAGACTGATTCAGATCCAGCCAGAGGATCGAAAGAAAAATAAACAACGCGGTGTATTTTCGTGTTTTTGTGGTGTTCTCGGAGCGCAAATTTTCGGTTTGTCTTTGGTATTCAATCACAGCTCACCCCGTTTGTCTAATAAGCTGTTCGCTTTCATCCTACTCGGGTTAGTTGATGATTGAATAGGGGCAGCTGTAACACCCCAAAATTTGCCCTCCTCATTCATGCATTCATTTAGCATTTCATATTGCATTTCATCATGTCAATCAGAATTAGATCCAAGAAACTTTATTTTTAAAAAAAGAGCGAAAAAAATAAAATAATTTTTTACAAAAAAAATAAATAAAAATAATAATAATAAAATAAATAAAATATAATAGAAAAACTTGGACTTGGACCTCTCTCATTTGAGCCCACAAAGCCATGAAAATCAGGTTATAAAAGAGGGAGATCAGACAGAAAAAGGAAGAGAAGCAAAATACTCTGAGGTTTCCTTGAAACAAAACCCTTGACAAAACCTGGAGAGAAACCTGACAGAGAACTCAGAGCAACCCCCAGGCAACTCTGAAAAATTCAATCTGACTCACACACTTTCATCTCACGCAAACCCTAACATTGCCTTGCAAACCCAGTCGTGCCATTTGATTTCAACCGGTCTCTCCCATCAGGTTTGCCTCATTCCCATGATTTTATGCTCTTAATTTGGATCATCTGAATGTATGAGGTATGATGGATGAATTTCATTATGTTTTTGCCCACGGGTTTAATTATGCATGAATGGGTGAAACCTATGCCTTGAATGTTTAATCACATGATTTCTGAAATGTATGCCACAGGGTTTGAGGTTTCTGAAACCATACTGTTATCCATGAAAAAAATGCTTATCGTGTTTCACTAACCCTTTTGTTGAGTTTTTGTGAGGGCTCACAGACTCTTGCAGAGATGGTTTGCGTGGTTTTCCCACTTTATTTGTGGGATACCCCCTGGAGGTTCATTCCGATTACCTGTACTGACTCACCTTTCTTTCATGGCATCAGCTTGGGAGATCCCTGGGTTTCTTACTCCTTTAATTGCTGTTACTTCGGATCTTTATCCGTGTAGTACTTTTTACCTCTTTTCCGCATTTTATCGCTTTCTTAACTGGAAGACCTCGATAGGAGGCATTTGTTTTCTTTTGTTTATTTACTTCTGAGCCCCTTGTTGGCACATTTACTTTATACATGTTTGTTTTATATGTGTTCGTATCCCTGCAGGTAGCGCGGTTCCTTCGTCAAGGACTGCCTTTTTGCCCTTGAGCATCCCAAACCCTAAAACCCAAAGCAACACGTTAACTCCTTCTACTACAGGCGAGTAAGTCTCCAAAGGTCGAGCATCCGGTAGATTGCATAGTGACGTCGTTCGTCCAAAACCCAATCCATAACCCCTAGGTAGCCGAGCTACGAAGACTCTGATTCTCATATTCAGATGAGATACGTATGCAGTGGATGCGACATCCGCGCGAGTCATTTTCATTTAACCCCTTTTTTTAGTAAATAACACATTAGATAAACCCACACCCTTTAGACAAGAACTACACAAGTGGATCCCGTAGAGTACTACGGATGCGTAGGGGTGCTAATACCTCCCCTTCACATAACCGACTCCCGAACCCAAGAATTGGTTGCAAGACCCCGTCTTGTCCTTTCCTTTTTCAGGTTTACTTCGAGCGTTTCCTTTCCCTCCTTTGGGATGAATAACGCACGGTGGCGACTCTTCTGCCATTTTCTTTCGCCGGTTGTTTTTTCGCGCACTGTATTTTTCAGGTTGCGACACTTCATCTCTTCGATTCTCTCTCAATTCTTCGCCAATCTTTGTGATTTTTGGTTGGCTGGAGTCCTACCAATGTAGGCAACAAGGTTGAGTTGCTTTATGGTCAAACCGAAGCAACTCAGTTGATGATCCTCAAAATTCAAATCCCTGTATGTTTTTATATACTTGGAATTGGAGGAAATTGACGTCAGATTCGTGATCCTGAGCATTTTCTCTTTGAAATAGTGTCCTTGTTTGTCATTTTCCATTGAAATGAAGTTGGACCAGTCCGGTGGAGGTCACCGGAGAAGAAGACCGGAACCCTAGCTCCGGTGGTGTGTTGCCACGCTTCCTGGCCATCTAATCAAGTTGAAATGTTATAATCTGGATTGTTCCATATGATTACCACGCGTACATCTGTTTGACCAAGGTCCACCATGGAACACACGCGTGTGGCCATCAGATCTGCAACCTCAATTAATGAGGGAGATCTGATGGCCCTTGTTTTTTCTATTTTTATTTTGATTTCTGATTTTATGTTTAATCCTTTTATTTTGTTTAATTCATATTAATTTCATTTTTAATCCAAAAAATATGGGACTTTCTCCAAAAATCTTTAAATATTTTCCTCTTTCATTTTCTGAATTAAAATTATTTTTTTGCATTAATTTTGATATTTTTCATGAATTATTTGTTTTTGTGCATATTTTTAATTATTTAAAAATACTTCTGACTTTTTAAAAATCGTGAGATTTTTTGTCTAAAGTCCTCTGACCTTGTTTGACCTAGGATAAATCTCTTGGCCATTTATTTGGTGTTTTGAAGAGATTTTAGGTTTTGACCAAATTAAATTGAATTTAAATACATTTTTAATTTTATTTTTAATTGATTAATTGTGTAAAAATTATGTTGAGCCATTTTATTTGACCTGTGATGTTTGACTATTTGTTTGGGCCTTGGTCAAGGTTGATTTGACTTTTGTTGGGTTAAAATCATTGGATTTAGGGGATTGATGAAATGTACATTTCATCTTCCAAAATGAATGAATGATTTTAATTTGATAAAATTCCTCCCATGACCAATTTGTGTTTCTCTCATCTCCCCTCCCTCTTCATCTTCATTCCCATTCTTTCCCATCCCCTTTCATTAACCAATGAAATCTCAAGATCCTAAGGCTAATTGGTTCATCAATAACCTTGTGTTAGATGAACCAATACAAGTATGGATGAGATAGGTCCATTCTTTGATCTCTTTTCTTTTAGTGTGTGGTATGTTTTAGGAGTTTGGTTCATTATACCAAATCTCTAACATGCATTAACACCTAAATTTTTATTGCCCGACCTCATATAGTTGTGACTTCTACATAAGTCCAATTACGATTTCTTAACATAGAGCTAAATTTGATCCTAAAGGCATATCATTCTAGTAAGTGAGATTGTAAGTCTCCCATATTTCATGGTATTGGAAACTTGGCCTTTTTTCCTTCCTTTGAAACATGTCTTGGTTCAAGGATCCATGCTTGTGAATAGATGATTGAGTGTTCTCCAAAGAATGACTTAATCAATTGAAAAGCAAAACTCCACAAACATCTAATTAACTAACATTTGACTAACTCTATATTAATTTTGCTTTATTTTTAAGCCATTTATTTTATGCAATTTATTTTCAAGGCATTTATCATTCATTGTCATTTACATATCATTTAACTTGTTTATGTTTATGCCATTTTTACTTTGTTCATTTGAGCCATATATTGTGATTATGTATATTTGTTTGTGTATTTTGTTTGTGTTTGTGGTCTTAGGACCTTAAAATACTTAATAAACAACAAAAACCCTAAAATTGTTTGGCGGAATGTTGAGCTTGACTTGAACTTTTGGACTTAGGATTCGGAAACATTCCATATGCAAAAGGACTTGGCCAATCTCAACATTTTGAGACCAAGTTATTCTGATATGAGCTTTCATCTGATGCAAGTATTGAGATCCACTTGAACTCATCTGCTACATGGTCTTGATGCAACTGTTATTTTGATCTCATTTCTAATGCCTTATTTTGAGTTAATCAAGGAGTATTTCATTTGATACATGAGACGACAAAGAAGATTGTTAGCTGTGGGATTTGCTTACTTGGATGTGGCCATCTTTATTTGATGCCTTGATCTTCATGATGTTTGATATTGCTAATTGCTTTGTTGATTATTACTTGATCCAAAATCCAAAGGGAAAGTGGGTTTTCTATATGACATTCTTGTCTGTTGGATTGCATCCCATTGGTCAGATCTTTTCAACTCTTAACTTTTAATTTTATGCTTAAGATTAATCTCTTCATCTCCTTCCACTTCTTAAATTTCAAAATCTCTCCCCCTTTTTTTCAAAATCTTTTGTGCTTGTGATTTCAAACTTTGCCCTTAATTTTAAATTAGAAACTTTGGCCCCATGCCAATGAATCTTCAACCTTTTTCTTAAATCAAACTTGTAAATAAATCTAATCATATTGACTTAAAATTTCAAAAGACAAAAAGAACTAACACTCATCCAAACTTTTGGTCCCTTTGTGCCTCTTTTAACTCAAATTTTGATTAAAAGAAATCCACTCATTTTGAAATTGACACCACGAACTACGAGGTTTTGATCCCTCATTTTTATGTTGGTACATAGGCACAAGTACGAAGGTCTTGTCAAACACAAAAATATAATCAATGAACTCTTTTCTCATCCCCACACTCTATTTTTCTCAAATATATTTTATTCTAAAACACATACACACATAAAAAGGGCTCCCTAGGAGTACCTAGGACACTTTGGGTGCTAGCACCTTCCCTCTATGTAACCAACCCCCTTACCTGTAATCTCTGGCATTTTATTAATTTTGATTTGAAAACCTCTTAGCTTTGGGTTTTGTTTGTACTTTTCCCTTTTCCTTTAGAAACAATAAAAACGCGGTGGCGACTCTGGTTTTATTGACATTAAGTTTATCCATAGCTTAATGGTCATGAATTTACCGCTACAGAAATTAAGTGGCGACTCTGTTGGGGAGTAGTCCTCAGTGGGTTTAGCCTACTTTTTTATGTGTATATAATTGTATATTTGATGTTTATATACTTGTTTGTGTGATATAATATTCTTGTTGTGCTTGGTGATCTCTGAGTGGTGAGATAAGTTCTAACCTAAACTTGAGTGCAATTAAGATAGGAGGATGGTATAATCATGTTCGACTTGTATGGAGTAGTCCTTAACAAGTTGGCTTGAGACCCATTTACTTAGTGGATACCCTTTTGGAGTTACTAATGTCACACAAATTATTTGTGGTTAGGCATTACTTTATCTGATTTAGGGTCCGAGAAGCCGAGGGCCGTAGAACATTTAACCCAGCTTGGCCTATTTAGGACGTAGTGCGGAGACTGTCCAAGTGTAGACCTGATAATAATTGTTACGCGATACTACACTCAAATGAGTTTCTCTTGAGAATATTATGGGTTGATGAGTCAGCCATCCTAACCTGTAATATCCGATAGATGGAATTAAGACTCTGGGAACTTTTTAGAACATGATCTACAGGTTTTTATCCTTAGTACACTACTCTGGGGATGGTTCTTAACCTGACTCCATGCTCATGACTCACAACAAACCCTTTGATTCTTGGTTGATCCGATCAAGTCTTGTCAATATCAATGGAACTTGGGTGTTGATAAGGCGAAAACTATAATCCACCAAAATGGATGATTGATTTTGATGATGACCATATCCATCCCTTGCCCTTTGTTTGAGTTTTTCTTGTGTGTGATCCCTTATTTGTGATTGTTGCATTCATGCGCATCATAACATTCATCACACGAAAATAACTTCAAGGAACTGAGGTCTTTTTTGCAAATATTTTCAGACTATGGATTTTGGACGAAGGAACACTAAGAAGTACAGTTTCAAATGTCCTGATTTGAAAGAGCTAAGGAAGTTGTCATCCTTTATATTAGATCCTTTGGACTTCAAGCAACACCATGTGAACCTTTTATCTATGTTATCTGCTGATGTAGTTGAAGGACTCTTGAGTGTGGTGGTTCAATTCTATGACCCTCTCTATCGGTGTTTCACTTTTCCTGATTATCAGCTTGTGCCTACATTAGAGGAGTATGCTCATCTCTTGAGAATACCCGTTTCTGACAAAGTGCCCTTTAGTGGATTGAAGGAGATTCCTAGATCTCATATTATAGTTGAAGCTCTTCATCTGAAAAGTCTGAGATTGAGACTCATTGGGTGAAGAAAGGAGGAATGTTTGGGTTAACTGCTGAGTTCCTCATTGGTAAAGCTACTCTCTTTGCTCAAACCGGTAGTATGGACGCTTTTGAAGCTATTTTTGTGTTGCTCATCTATGGTTTGCCTTTTTTCTCTAACATTGATGGTTTTGTTGATGTTAACGCCATTAGAATCTTCTTGTTGGGAATCCTGTTCCTACTTTATTGGGTGACATGTATTTCTCTTTGCATTTAAGGAATTCTAAAGGTGGTGGGACTATTATGTGTTGTGTTCATCTTTTGCACAAGTGGTTTACTTCGCACTTACCTCAGACGCCTGCTTTTATGGAGAACAATCAATGTTTACGGTAGTCCCAGAGACTTATGTCCTTCATTAATGATAATATTGTTTGGTATGATTCTACATTGAATATCTTGGATATTATTGATAGTTATGGTGAATTCTCTAATGTGCCCCTCATTGGTGCACAAGGAGGAATCAACTACAATCCTGCTTTGGCTCGTCGTCAACTTGGGTTCCCCTTGAGAGATAAACCTAATAACACCCAATTAGAAGGTCCTTTCTATCAAGAGGATAAAGATCCCCAACATTTGAAGCAGAAGATGGTACATGCTCGACATAATATGCATAGGAAAGGAAGATCCGAGCTTGGTCCCCGTAACTGTGTAGCTTTGGAAGCTTACACTACTTGTGTGAAGAAAAGATATTTGGAATTGAAGATGTCGTATGCTTGTGAAAGACCTATGTATTTGGTTATGGTTGAGCCATTAACTTTCCCTAACCAAGGTATAGAGGAGTTAGAAGATGCACTCGCCAAGATGAAGCAAGAGAAAGATATGTGGGAAGAGCGGTTCCATGCTTTGAGCCGAAAGCATGAGGAGTTGCAGCTTAAGTCAAAGGACAAAGATGCGTTTATTAAACTTCTTAAAGACCGAGTAGTGAAGATACGGAGAGAGCCAAAGGTTTGACTACTTGTACATGGCATGCTGCAGGTTTATGTTGTACTATGATGATGAAAGGATGTGGTTAATACATGGGCTGACTTGTAGCTTGTAGGATGTGGTGAATAGTTAGGTTGTGCATAAATTGCAGGTTTGGCATGTTCCCTGTTTGAGGTACAGAATTGATGCAAATGATACATTTGGTTGAGGTGAAGTCAAATTTTATCATGTTGCAAATTGACTTGTTGTACTGCAGGTCTGATGCAAAGTTGTAACAAGGACCTACAATTGGTTGATATACTCTGCAACTTATTACAACAAGTTTGTGTTATGACTCGCCTCTTCAGTATTGAAATGGTGAGCTTGCATTACATCAAGTATGCATTGGCACATATCCTTGACTTGGGTTGCAGTTATCCTCCTTGTGTTATGCAAGCTATAGACATATGAGTCACAAGTGTTGGATAACTTTGCTTCCTGCCCTGATTCATGGTTCTGCAGTAGGCTAGATAGCAGGGTTTGTATGATGGCAATCTGGCCCATGTTTACTGACATGTCTTTGTGTTATTTGAAGGTTTTGGGATTATTGTTATTTTGGCGTGGTCAACTAATTTCTTGTGTTGGCTTGCGACATGGTGGAGCTTAAGCTTGCTCATTTCTAGTTCTACAACTTGTTATGAACTTTGTTTATGACCTGCAACATGGTTTTAGTGTGTGGCAAGTTAGAGGAGAACATGTTAGGATAAGGTTAGGTTATTCTAAATTGTTAGATGCATGTTCATGGCTTTGGATTGTGCTTATGTGTTTCTGCAGGATAATTTGATGATGCTTTGGCTTGGTGTACAGATGGTTTGCACTGCTGTTGTGTATTGATTCAGCAAGTCTGCGGTGGTAATCATTCCTAATTTGACTTTGCTTTTAGTCTATGTAGGTCCTGGTTTAGCTAGTTTAGCTTCTTGTCTCATGTCTATTTGTTTTTCAGCCTATTATGAATGCATTGCTATGTGATTACATTGTAACTTAGCACGTCTATGACTTGGTATGTTGGTGTATGCTTTAACTTGAATGCTAGGGCTGCATTGTAATTGGCATGAGTGGTTGTTAACTTGATACATATTGTTTACATTGCCATGATTTGGTTAATTTTATAGGTTTATGGTGAACATGGTTGAAATCAAGGCATGGCTTGCAAAATGAAGTGAAACATGGTGGAAACAAACAAACATGGACCTTGACGAATCAAGACAAGATAAGATGGAATTATATCTAGGTTTGGGAGGTTAGGGTTTTTAGGATTTCTGGGGATTGGGTTGACTTTGGTCAAACTTGACCAAAAAGTCAACTGTGGTCAAAGTCAACTATTGACCAAAATCAACATTTGGTTAACCTCTCCAACTTTTAGTAAATTTTCATATTCTGGACACTTTGATTTGTAATGAATCAAAATGATATACTTTAATGAGATTGAATGGTTTTGAATGGGATCTTGTACTTGTATTGAAATGATACTTTAATGAACCTAAACTTGCCATCATAAACTTGCACATGTGTGACTTGATCAAATATGACCATGAATTGTAATGGACTTAGAATCAAAGCAAAATATCCAGTGAAAGAAACACGAGAGAATGACCCATGACAAATCTTTGAATGAACCATTAACATGAATCAAAAGGTGTGAATGAATTGTGAGTGAACCAAAACCAAATCAATGGAAATATGGATGATACAAAGCATAGATGAACTTAGAATAGCATGGACCAATAGGCAACGAAATTGCATGAACCAATGAGCATATGGACATACCCTAGATGTACTATTAAATAGGGCTTAAACAAAGATTCATGGACCAAGCAACAATGGCATGACAATGGAAAGAGATGAACTTGAAATACAATGAATAGTTGAAATAGCAAAGCACAGACTAGGTACTTGAAATGTGAAATAGGCCTAAGAAAAACATTAGCTTAGGCTAGGCATAAAAAATGATCATATGATTTGTTAAGGATGAATTGAATCAAGTGGAAGTTATGATGCCATGGAAATGGGCTTGAAACAATGAACATACGGAAGCAAGAGATGAACATCTGGTGTCTTGAGGTGAATGTCAATCCAACCAAGGAACTCTCCATAATAGACCATGATCAAGAGTGCCTGGAATAGATCTTGACCAAGAAAGTGAAACATACACACCATGGAATGATGATGGACCAATGAAGTGGGGTTAGGGGTACACATAAGGTGTAGTGGCCAGGAATTAGGGCTTGGGGGAAAATTGGGGTTTGGGGGATGTCATGATCAAATGAGGATCCCAAGATTAGGGCTTTACTTCACCATTTAGCCAAAGTTGAGTTACCAACGATAAGAACATACATATGCCTTAAGAGCTACCTCCAATTAGGGTTTGACCGATTAAGCCACCTTGAGTTGCAAAGAAACCCTAGCCTCCACTCGGTGCAAGCACAAAGCTTTGAATCCATGATATATGTCCTCTTGTCTTAGACCAATGATTATGCAGGTGAAATGAATGATATGAAGATAAGCATATGAAAAGGGTTAGTGACCTAGATGAACTTTGTGAAAGGTAGGGTGAATTTTGGGGTATGACACAAATCTATTGTAATGGGGAAATCTTTCTCTCTCCACCCCGTGTCATCAAACTAGTCAACACCCTTGCATACATATATTGGGTAACATGAATACATGTCATCCTAACCTCTTTCTTCTCTAAGGTTTTCCATAAAATCTCTATAGGAAATCTATCACACGCTTTCTCCAAGTCAATAAAAATTAAGTGCAAGTCTTGTTGGTCCATTCGATATTACTCTAACTTCCGCCGTAATAGATAGATCGCTTCCATGGTCGACCTACCATGCATAAAACCAAATTAATTCTCAGTAACTTGAGTCTCTTTTCTCTGTCTCCGTTCAATCAATCTTTTCCATAACTGCATGGTATGAGTCATAGGTCTAATCCCCATGTAATTTTCATAATTTTGTATATCCCTTTTATTCTTATAGATTAGAACTAAAGTGTTTCTTCTCCATTCATTCAAATTTTCTTTGACCTTATAATTTTGTTAAAGAGTTTGGTGAGCCACTCAATACCTTTATCTTCTAGAACTTTTTACACTTCAATATGTATATTGTCTGGCCCAACCTCCTTATGAATACTCATCCTTTTCAATGCTTGTTTACCTTTTATTTTTGAATATGATAGTAGTAATTATAGTTTTGATCCTCTTTCATTAAATAAATTATAAAAATATATCTTCCACCCCTCCTTCATGTCCTTTTCGTGAACAAAGACTTTGCCTTCTTCATCTATAACACACTTCACTTGATCCAAATCTCTTATCTTTCTTTCTTTTTCCTTAACAAGCCTGTATATTGATTTTTTTCCTCTTTGGCTCCTAAAGATTTGTATAATCCGTCAAAAGCTTGGGTTCATACTTCACTCACCACTTTTTTGGTCTCGTTATTAGCTTTATTATACTCTTCCCAAATTTAAGCATTTTTACACCTAGATCATTCTTTAAAATAATCCTTTTTAACTATAAATTTATTATGAAAGACTTTCATTCCACCATCATGATTCTTTACCCTAGGTCCAAAACCTCTTGATTCTCCTAACGTCTTTATAAATTCCTTTCTAATCTCTTAGGCCATCTTGTTCCACATTTGCACCTCCCAGTGGTTGTTCAAACCCTTCCTCCAAGATCTTATGTTGGAAACGTCCTTGTTTTTCACCCTTCAAATGTTACCACTTGATTTGTGGTGCTCCCATGTCACTTATTCTATTTGCTATCCTGTTGATTCTTACATCCATAACCAATACTTTATGTTGGGTAGTCAAACTCTCTTAAGTAATAACTTTATAGTCCAAACAAATTTTCCTATTAGATTTTCTAATAAGAAATAAATCTATCTAAGAATACGTCACCTCACTCTTGTATGTGATAAGATGGACATTTCTTTTTCTAAACCAGGTATTAGCTATAGTAAGATCAAAGGTCGGTAAAAACTCCAAGATGGATTTATCCTTCGCATTTACCTCCCTGAGGCCATACCCCCATGCACGCTCTCAAAACCTCTTGATATGCTCCCTACATGTCTATTTAATTTCTCTCTTAAAAAAGCTTCTCTCCTTAGGGTATATCCTAAAATAAGGCTTTTAAATCCTCCCAAAATTTTATGTTAAGTTGTTCTACCGACCCAATATGAGGTACATAAACACTAATAACTTTAAAGGTATCTTACTCCACTACAAATTTTAAGGCTATGATTCAATCTCCTATTCTTTTCACATCCACAATATCCTTTTTCCACTCTTTGTCCACAATAATCCCTATCTCATTTTTTTATCTAACTTTTTCAGCGAACCAAAGCTTAAATTATGAGTTATCTAATTCCGTTGTCTTTTACTTGTCCACTTAGTTTCTTGTCCACGCATGAAATTGATCTTCCTCCTAACCATCATGTTCACTATTTCAGTAGATTTTCCAGTAAGCGTGCTTCTATTCCATGATCCAAAATGAATCATCCTCTCGTGAACTAACTTCTTTTCCCATCCCCGTTCACGAAAAATATGGGAACCTTTGCTTATTTTTTCTGCATACAAGCGGCGATGTAACAACTCTTACTCTTTTGACATTGTAATCGAGCCATAAAGTGTGTTGTTTACGGGCAAAGACCTACCATTCACATTATTTCGTAGTTGATTCATGTCATAGAAATTCAACAAAATTTTATATTAGATGTCACAAACCTAACACAATCCTCTCTTTTTATTCGGGTTTGATCAACTATACATAGTAAAACTAACATAGACCGAATTCTGTTATATAAAAAAATGTTATGAATAAAATAAAAATAAATGAGTGAGTGTTATAAAAAAATAATCATAATAAATGAGTGAATCATACATTTAAGATGTTATGATTGCAAGTTAATCATACATAGTACATGTTAGTCTCTCCAATAGTTGCTCTCTTGGGTTGTGTTATTCCTAAGTAGACCCTCGTGTCACGTGTGTTATAAGGGGATGATCAATCCCAAGGGACAAGTAATTTCATTCTCAACTTCATTGAAGTTTGTAACTTTGAAAACTAAAATTCTGCATGTGATTGTGCTTAGTTCAACGAATTATCCTTGCAACGATGCTAGCCTATATGTGATGATGAGGATACTAAGAATTGATTCAACTAATGTGCAATGGATCCATCACTCCCCTTATCACAAAAACAACAATATCATGATTCCAAGCTCCGCCTCATGTGCAGCTACGGCGGCCACATCAAGCCATTCGACAACTCACTCTTCTACATCGGCGGAGACACTCGCATAGTCACCGTCGACCGCAACTCTTCCTTAACACAGATCTGTTCTCGTCTCTCTCAGACACTCCTTCACGGTAGAAAACCTTTCACTCTCAAGTACCATCTTCCCAATGAAGACCTCGATAATCTCATCACTGTTTCCACCAACGAAGACCTCCAGAACATGATCGAAGAATACGATAGTTTGTCTTCAAACCTTTCACCTTATCCTTCTCGACTCAGATTGTTCCTGTTTTTATCCAAACCAGAAACCGCTGTTTCTATGGGCAACTACGATAACTCAGACGATCATGCGTGGTTTGTGGAGGCTCTCAACAACTCAGGTATTCTGTCCCGAGTCGTTTCTGATTCCGCTACCATGGTTGGTAATAATTGCCTGCTCAACCTTGATGATGATGATCATCATGTTAATACTAATAGTACTAGTGTTAAGGAGCATTTGATTGATATGGATTACTCGGTGCCTGTGGAAGAGAAAGACAACATGTTTAACTATTCTTCTATTGCTAAGCTTTCTCCAATAGAAGTTGATGATATCAAAAGTGAAGTATCTGATAAAAACCAGCAACATCAATCTGTCTATATTCATGGTCCTTCTGGTACAGGTCAGGTTCCAATATCATCTTACTACCCAATTTATGCACCACAATCATACCAACAACTTCATCAATACCCAGTTTATAAAACTTCAGTGGGGTCAAATCCTGCTTTTGTTCAAATACCTTCCAATCAATTTCAGCAGTATGTAAGTTTGCCTCAAAATCTAAATATCCATCAGACTATTTTTGGTTATGAATATAGTGGAGCTAAGCAAGAGCAAGTATACTACACACGACAACATCATGCAGGCACAATTGCACCACCTCAGGACAGCAATCCATGACTCTATCAGCTTCTTCTTCAGCACTACATGTATCATTGTCTAAAAAAAAATAATAACTTTAAGACGAGTTGGACTTATGGTTTGAACTTTGAAATAGACTATAAACTATGTTGGACTTAATTAAATGTATGTTTCTGATTATTTTTGAAAGTCTAGTTTGACATTTTAATCTATTTAAAAGTATATATTAGGGTCAGCCCAACAATTTTGAATTGACGTCTTTTATATTTTAATAAAAAAATTAAATTAGATTAAATTATTATAATATTTATTTAAAACTTACTTTTTATAATTTTTTGAGATACAAAATTATTTATTAAATTATTATAATCAATTTTATTTAATATTTCTTTTTCAATTGATAATAAAGACAATTTATTTAATCTGACATTGTTGATCTTAGATAAGATTGTATTAATTTTAATTTTGAAAAATTTCTTTCTGTTGAAGCAACAATTACATGAATCTTTAACATTATTCTATAAGCAACAAATGTATTTGGAAAGACATGTATGATTTCTCTTAATATTTTTAATTCTAAAAATAAATCTAATCCATCAATGTCAGAGTTGTCTTTATGTTTTAAAAAATATTCGAGGTTAAGATAATATTCTTTTAAATTTTCAATTTCCAATGACCTTAATTTTTCTATACTAAATAGAAAACCAAAAATATCTTGATATATTTTAAATTGTTCAAATCTACTTCAAAATGATGTAATTGCATGATCTAATATGTACAAAAAAAATAGTCAAATTTAAATGATTCTTTAGGAGTTTTTAAAACTTTATCGTCAATAATCTCATCAAATTGTCTCTTTCTTCGAATAATACGTTTCCACGAAACCTAGGCTCTATATCCATTTCGATAGCAATTTCTTTATCCGTGTCATACCCCGATTTTGGTCCTGAATTTTTTTCATTTTTTCATTTTTATTTGGCACTTGGCCTAAAGTTCATTTGCATACATTCATTCCCAAATCCATATTTTTGTTACACATTGGTCATTGTCTAGGCCTTTTTGATCATGGTGCTTTTGATTATAAAATGGATTTTAATTATTTGACTTTTTAATTTTCAATTTGATTTTAATTTCAAATTAAGCCTAAATTCCAAATTTCAATTTGATCTTAATTGTGTTTTTACTAATGATTCAAATTCTAATTGATTTTTAGTTTCCAAATAAATGTTAGAATTTGACATCAAAGTAGTTTTAACAAATTATAGATTAATTTGATTTTAATTGATTTTTATTGGTTTTTATTTTTTATTTTTAATTGACATTGTGATTAGTCTCAGGTTATTTCTAAAATCCATATCCATTTTTATAACCAAACATGATCCATCTTCCATCCATAGTTCATCTCAAATCAAAATAGCACATACACACATTTCATAACATTCAATAATATTTAGCTTTCAAGCATTTCCAAAACCATATTCATACATACATGTTTCTCCCAAATGCACGTCCATTTTTACAACAGTAAACCATATTTCACCGAGTAAAAGCATCCTAATTACAAACCATGACTCATTCAAACCAAAGCCATTGCGTCATTCCACGGACCTTTGATTACAATGTTTGAAACGAAATGCAAAATTCAAACCAACACATTCACATTTCAAAGCTGCCACAACCTTGGGCAATCCCCGAAATTACAGCGGATTATCATTTGTTACATCCAATTTTCAAATTCACAAAATAGAACCTTCATGACAATACAACACACAAAAAGCTAACACAAATAATCCTAAATCTAGCAACTTTGCCGCCTACCAAATTCAGAGTTACTAATCTCATTGGCAGCACAATCCTCAATCCTCGTTTCTACACTTGGAATCACTCATTAACACTCGATTTTGATTGATGTGATTAAATTATGGAGAATTCCCAAGATCAACAAGGAACCCTCTCTTCTCAAACCCTTGTTAATGCTACTCAATGCTCTCAGTCTCTGCTACCATTTAACATTGATGCTGCCGCTCAGGATGCCGTTTTGCGCGAACAAGAACTTGCAACTCAAAATATCATAAGGACCCAGAGAGAGGTGACAAATACCACATCACCTTCCAAGGATAATTTTGACATATTCTCTGCCCGTCATCACCCCAATGCTTTGAAGGAACATCTCTTGAATATGGCCACTGAGCATAGGTCTGAAATCGCTCTTAAGCGTGGAAAACCTGCACTTCCACAAGTCAACACAGAAATAGGCAATGGATATTGTGTACCTGGTGGAGGTGCCTATAATGATATTCCCAAGCTTAACACTGACCCTGACAACAGTGCATTCAGTCTGCCCGAATCTAAATTTGATAGATATTCAGAGCAAACATCTGCAGGTAAAGAATTGCCCGAGTTCCTCAAGCAGAAGTTAAGAGCTCGGGGTGTTCTTAAAGATGATATACATACCAAAGATATTAAAGGTACTTCAGCTGAACTTAGGGGAAATGAAAACTTACCTCCAGGATGGTTTGTCATGAAGGTGGAAGCAAAAGATCCGGGGAGTGGTGCATTTTACTATTATAATGAAAGTACCGGGAAGAGTCAACGGGAAAAACCTTGAGAAGCATCCTTAACTGAGCAATCAACACCGTCTTTGAATCTTCCAGAAAATTGGGTGGAAGCATGCGAACTCGGCATCTTCAAACACAATCCAGCATTATACTTTGTAAGCTTCCCAACACTTGTGGAGTGGCTAGTTTCCGCGCCAAATGCAATCCCAGGAGTACCAATTGTCGCAGAAAAATCAATAGCAGGGTTGCAATTTAAAACAACAGAAGTAGTAAAACCAGCATGATCATGAAGATATTGAACCTCAATCTTTCCGGATTTGTAATAAGGTAATCGAATAGAAGCAACGGCTTTCGCAGAAGACAAAAAATCTGTGAGAGTAAATGTTGTCAACACACTTGATTCGGTATCAACTTTGAAAAGAAGAGTATTCTTTTTGTGGTTAATTTGAGCAGCAACATCACCGGAGGAAGGTCCTCTACTCTTCAATAACGTTGAATGCAAATCGATGCCGGAGTTGGTGGAGGAGGATATTGTGAACCGTTGATCGGAGTTGTAATCTTTGGTAAGGATATCTTTGGATAATATTCCGATGTCGGAGAAGATACCGGGGCCTTTGGAAGACATTGTTGATGATGTTGTTAGGAAGTTTGGTGTGAGAGTACGATTTTGACTATGACCAAGATGCTAAATATTTTGGAGGAGTCTCTTAGAGTTTGTTCTAATAATCTTGCTGCAATCAACACACCAACAACCATGTCCAATGATGACCTGTGACCTGCAAGAAACACACCAAACCAGAACAAATTTTCGATTTATGATGCAATCTTGAAGCAACTTTGGCACCATTCTGATGCAATCGTGTGCTTTTCTGTGAAAACAACTGCAGCATTTGGTGGAGCTGGTGTTAGTGCAGCAACAGGAGTGATGACTGTTGCCATTTTGCTTCTCACTGAAATCACTCCAAAAAACATTGCGGTTCACAATGCCACAGAGGTGGCTCGGTTTGTGCGAGCCATATGTAACCGAAGAGGAGCTAAAATTGATGCTGAGGGGTGCAGAATTAGCTGGAAATAGAAGAGGATTCGGAGCTACACAAGCCATGTGAGGGTAGCGCATTCCAGCCGGCATCATCAAACCAATACTCCGAATTCACTGCAGTAAAAGCAAAATAGCAAAGCAGTTAAATTTCAAGAAAATTCCCAAATTGGAATAGAGACAAAATTCAAAGAGAAAGTTTGAGCTCAGATTACCTGTTCCAAATCCAAACATCAAAGGGACCAATCCGATACTGAGCACAAAAAGTGTTTTGGCAGAGACCCCTTTTGATCTCCATAGACCAAATCCCAAACCCTAATCTGCAAAGGATAAATAGGAAAGAAAGGAGGCGATTGAGAGGCGGAGAAAAAAGGTCAAAAACGAAACCCTAATAGAGAGGCGGACGAAATCGGAGAAACAAAAACCCCAACCCCACAATCAAAACAAACCCGGATTAGAGAGGCGAAAGAGTGAGGTTTAGGCTTCATCGTCACCGTCGTCACCACCGAAGGTGAGCCCCTTTTTTGTTTTAGCCATGGATTCTTGCATGTTTCAGAGAGATTGAGTGAGATGTGAGCGATTGGGAACGGAATGGTGTGCGCTTGAGAAGGAGAGACATGAGACCTGAGAGGCGTGTGAGTAAGATTGAGGCGAGCGTTTGAGAGGGAGAGGACGAGATTACGTGAGTGAAGACGATGAAGGACTTCTGGGTATTGGTTTCCTGTTTTTCCCACTTTCTTTCCTTTTTATTTATTTAAAAAAAAAAAGAAAAACAACAAACTTTTAAATCATTTAGAAAATTTAGTACGTTTAGTATTCCCTTATTTTTAATAGTGTATATTAAGTTTTGTTTTTTCCCAATTCATTAACTCTAGAACCCAACAGCCAGGCGGCTGGGTTTAATTTTCTGCTGTTTTTTCTTGGTAGTCCAACAGACTGTTTTTTATCTTAGTTTTTATTTTTTAATTCTAATTTTTAATCTATCTTGGTTTATATATCTAAATTAGTATTAAGATAATAACTAATCATAAATGGCCTAGTGGAGAGAGGGTATTTTCATAGTCTTTAGTGGAGTGGGTTCGATACCCATATATAGCATTTTATTTCTTTAGCATTCATTTTTTTTATGTTTATGTTTTATTATAATTTCTCCTATACTCATAGTTTCATTATTGATTAATAGCACAAATTTGATTTTTTTAATTTCATCATCCATTCAAAACCATTTTGAACTATTAAAAATCACATTTTTCTCGATTCAATGTCGAGCTCATTTTCATACCCTTGTAAGTCGATTGCTTTTAAGCATCGCCATCAACCTCACATAGCTTACTCTTGGGCTTTCTTACAATGAGCCAGTTCTCTTGCACTTACACTCATGCATCGCATTATTTGTTGTTTGGGCCCGATTTAATTATTTCATGATTTTTGAATCCCCATTTAACAAGATGTACCCCACTCCCCCGATGTGTAATAATTTTGTACTGTTTTATTTCTTTATTTGTTTGACTGTCTAGTTAGATACTAACACAAGAATAAAATCAACCATTTCCAAAAAAACACAAAAATATGACTCGATCCAACGTCGAGTATTTTCTCAATAAACAAACCAACCCATTTCTCCCTCCCATTCTATTCCATTTCTTTCAAACTTTCATCAAATGCTTGATTCAACGTCAAGCCATTTTTCCTGATAAAAACTCAAAAAATATTAATTCATAGTCAAGACTTTTTCAATAAAGATGGAAGTGGAACGTGGTGTATACCGCGCACTCCTGAGACTAGGATTCGAGATGTATATCTCGCCAATCCTAGCTCTCGCCATCATCCAAGTTTATCCACTTTATTTTCTCTCAAATACTCATTCAAATTTCTCTTAAACGTCCATCAATACTTGATCTAGTGTCAAGTCTTTTTTTCACAACAAAACTCAAAATACTTAATTCTTATTTAACACTTTCTCAATAAAGGTGGAAATGGAACATGGTGTATACCATGCACTCCTGAGGTTAAGATTCGAGACGTATGCCTCGCCAATCTTAACTCTCGCCATCATTTAAAATTGTCAATGTGGTTTCGTCAAACCCTTTCTCAATCAAATCTAAGATACTTAAATCTTATTTAACACTTTTTCAATAAAGGTGGAAATGGAACATGGTGTATACCATGCACTCCTGAGGTTAAGATTCGAGACGTATGCCTCGCCAATCTTAGCTCTCGCCATCGTCTAAAATTGTCAATGCGGTTTCTTCAAACCCTTTCTCAATCAAATTCCAAAATACTTAATTCCCATCTTAACCTCTTTCAATAAAGATGGAAATGGAACATGGTGTATACCGTGCACTCCTGAGGCTAGGATTCGAGATGTATATCTCGCTCATCCAAGTCCTCGCCATCACTCAAAATACATCCAACCGATCAAACTCTTTTCTCGCCGCCGTGCGATTAATCAAAAATCTTTTTCATAAATGAAAGATATATTGTCTTAAGTGATACAAAACAATGTTTCGGCCACGATTGTTGAGTAGAGATAAATGCCGCTTTTCCGAATGTAGATTTATAAATCCGTTCGATGTGTGGTATGCGTCCACTCCTCATCTGTTTTGGGTAAAACAATGTTTTCGTCGATTAATACAGTATAGCTTTCGCTAAAATCGACAAACAAACAAACATTTTTCTACCCAGAACTACGTAAGCCTTGATTTCTCTTTTGAGATACGTAGGAGCAGGATTTTTAAATCTTGTCAGGCCCACTAATAAAAAACTTAGGTTTAGTCCTTAGTTAAAAATCCAAAAACTTTTCTTCTCATCCTTTCTTTCTTTCCCACCTAATAATTCGAAAATCCTAACATATTTAACTAACACTAACGCACACAACTGACCTAATGGTTCCCGTTGAGTACAACGGACGTGAGGGGTGCTAACACCTTCCCCTTGCGTAATCGACTCCCGAACCCTGATATTGGTTGCGATGACCATATCTTATCCTTTCTTTTGTCTTGGGTTTTATCGATATTTCCCCTTTCCTTTTTAGGAATAAATAAAATTTGGTGGCGACTCTGTTCAGCCCATCATTGCGAGCGTGCGATCGCGCTTCGCTTTGAAGTCGTATCCCCACATTTTTCGAGGTGCGACAGATGGTGACTCTGCTGGGGACTACAATCCCTAAGTGAGTCGAGCCTAGTTAGGACGTTTGTGTGCCTTTGTTTGTTTAATTTTTGTGGCTTTTCCCTTATTCGTTGCTTTTTAGTATCTTTATTGTTATATTGATATTTGTTGTATATTGGTTCCACCGTGTTGGGTACTTGGATTTTGATTGCAAACCATGTGGGAAAGGCTCTACACCCGAGTCTAGAGTGAAAAAAAACATAAGATAGGACGATGGTTGAGTAGTACGGACTCCCGAGGTGAATACTTCGTAAGAGTCGGTACGAGAACCTCACTTAGAGTAGATCTTTTTGCAAATATTGTTGCCCGAGGTGTATACCTCGTAAGCTTCAATGTTTCAAAGGGGTCCATGACTCTAAGAACCTTTTAGAACATTGAACTTTGACCAACTAGAAATGATGGTTGCGTAGTATGGATTCCCGAGGTGGATACTTCGTAAGGATCGATACGAGAACCTCGCTCAGAATAGATTCTCTGGATGGAATTGACGATCGGAAAGTATTTTCCATAAGCGTCAAACAGTCTTTTGAATCCATGACTCTGAGTACCCTGTCTTAAACTTAGGGGGAGAATCAACTTAAAGAAACTTCACTTTCTGCATCTATCTCAAAATGGTTGTCATCATCAAAAAGGGGGAGATTGTAGAAGCAAGCTTCAATCCAAGAAGTATTTTGATGAAGACAACATGCATCAATGCAAAAAGAGAAGAGCTACAAAGTTATTTCAAGCATCATGTATTCAAAGCCGCATATGCATTTTGATCAAGCTTCATTTTCAAGTCAACCATTTGAGAGATTGTTGATTCACTTCTTAGGTATATCTAACTCACTCTTAGATTAGTATACAAGTGTTCAACAATCATGATCTGCATTTACATCTTTTAACATAACCATTTGTTAACACCTTGAAATGCAAGACACATTTATTTTTAAGTATTTTTCTGCATTTCAACAGTGTTAACCGGTTAACCATATGGGTTAACCGGTTAACAGCCCAGTTTTTCAAATTCTCTGTTAACGTTTGTATGCGTTAACCGGTTAACCCATATGGTTAACCGGTTAACACTGTTCGTTGCAGCAGAAATGTTTTTGAAAAATTATATCTTTTCATCAAAATTCATGAGAGAAATGATACCTCTTTGAAAAGGTATTTTGGCAATATAAATTATTAAATTTTCAAAATGAATTTTTACCTCCAAGAATTTTCATACAAACTTCAAATAATCACTCTCTCATATTCTTTTCTTAAATAATTTTTGAAAGTGTTCATAATAAAAATTGTCATCTCATTCTATTGTTGAACACTTGCATATTATCTTTTGAGTGACTTATTTGTCTAAGGAGAAGATCAATCAAGAGAAGATTGATACTATTACATCTTTGTTAAAATCATTCATAGAAATTATTTCTGTTTGACTTGTGATCCAGGATTGTTGGACACAAGGGTTGGTGTTGAAGAGGATTGTTCTTCATACACTTGTTTGTCTATAGGTTAGATAGTAGGCATCACCATTTGTGTGAATAGACTGTACCATTTCTAACTATAGTGAAATCTCTTTCGTGTGAAAGGGGAGTGGATGTACCTTCGGATTGTGAAGGGAACCACTATAATTTCCGGTGTCTTTTACTTTCCGCATTTTATTTTTCCGCACTTAAACACAAATAACCAAAAACCGGAAACTAGATCGAAGAATTTTTTATCACCTAATTCACCCCCCCTCTTAGGCGCATTTACAACTTACATTTGGCATCAGAGCAAGTTATAGGTAACTTGTTCCTAGAGATCCAGCATGGCTTCCGCAAGCATAAATCCGGTTTTCAAAGACGGTGGAAGTAGCAACAAGCCCCCACTCTTCTCCGGAGAATATTTCGATTTCTGGAAAATCAGAATGAAGGCACATCTCGAGGCCCAAGGGGAAGGTATATGGGAAGCAGTTGAAGAAGGTCCACACAAACCGGTGAATGTAGTGAATGGAGTTGGTACCCCAAAGTTGAAAAACACTTATGACGAAGATGATAAGAAAAGGATTCTGAATGAGAAGAAGGCAATCAACATACTCCAAAGCGCTCTCAGTATGGACGAGTTCTTCCGTATATCTCAATGTAAATCGGCAAAGGAGATTTGGGACACCTTGGTTGAAACACATGAAGGAACCACCGAAGTGAAGAGATCAAGGCTAAACACCCTAAGTCAAGAATATGAGATGTTCCGCATGCAGCCCGGTGAATCTATAGTTGCCTTACAAAAGAGATTCGTCCATCTAACAAATCACTTGATCGCTCTGGGTAAAACTTTCACTAATGATGATCTCAACCTGAAAGTCCTAAGATCTTTGACAAGAGAATGGCAACCGAAAGTGACCGCTATTTCGGAAAAGAAGAGTCTCTCAACGATGACATCCGCGTCTCTATTTGGAAAACTTCAAGAACACGAATTGGAACTTGGAAGGCTTGAGAAGCACGAAAGTCAAGAAAAGAAGTCCAAGGGAATTGCCTTGAAGGTTGATTCAAAAAGGGACAAAGATGATGAGACATCCGAAGATGAGAACTTTATGCTTCTTGTAAAGAAGCTTGGTAAGTTTTTTAATAAAAATAAAAATTCCTCTTATCCTAAAAAGAATAACCATTTCAGGAAAAAGGAAGCATCCACATCAATGCAAGACGTTACGTGTTATGAATGTGGACAGCAAGGTCACATAAAGCCGGACTGCCCAAAACTTGCAAAGAAAGGAGGATTCAAAGGCAAGAAGGAATTCAAAAACAAAAAGGCTTACGTCGCTTGGGACGATAATGAGATCAGTTCATCTTCGGAATCGGAAAGCGATGCATGTGCGAACATGGCTCTTATGGCTTCACATCACTCCGATGAAGAAATCGATGAGGTTAGTAGCAATTTTTCAGTTTATGACAATGACGCACATGATGTTATAAATGAACTCTTAAAAGAATGCAAGACATTGTATAAAAGTATTTCATCCCAAAAGAAACAAATTTCATCCTTAGAAGAAAAAAATACTGCTTTGGAAAAATATATTGAAAGTGGAAAACAAAAGTTGATGGATGAAAAACAAAGTCTTGCATGTAAGAATTGTGAATCTTTATCTTTTCAAATTGTTCAACTTAAAAGAGTTTTAGAAAGATATGAAAAAGGTCAAATTGGGTTGGAAGAAATTCTTAAACACCAAAGGTATTCTAATGACAAAAGTGGATTAGGATATTCTAAGTTTTCTAAACCAAGCACAAATAAGACCATTTTTGTTAAAGCAAGTGAACAAGTTGCAAAAGAGAAAGTAAACAATTCTAAAATTATGCATCAAAGTCATAAAAATAAAATGATTGCTAAGAAGAAGAATTATGTTCCTAGATATAGAAGTGATTTTCAACCTACTTGCTTTTATTGTGGAATCAAAGGGCACACACCTAATGCCTGTTATGTGCGAAACTTTAGCGTTCCAAAAGGGCATTATGTGTGGGTTAAAAAGGGTACTGACTACCAAGGACCCAAAGCAATTTGGGTACCTAACAAAACTTGATTTTGTTTTGTAGGTATGCTTGAAGACAACCTCTAATCAATGGTATCTTGATAGCGGTTGTTCAAAGCATATGACGGGCGACATCGACAAATTTTCACATCTATCTTTAAAGGGCAAAGGATATGTTACATACGGTGATGACACCAAAGGGAAGATCCTTGGAGTAGGAACCATTGGAGCACCTCCTTTTACCATCATCGAAGATGTCCTTTATGTTGAAGGCCTAAAGCACAATTTACTTAGTATAAGTCAATTGTGTGACAAAGGGTTCCGAATCAATTTCACAAAAGATGAATGTGTGATAGAGCATGAAGTCACCCATGACATCTTGCTAAAAGGTAAAAGGGTTAATAATATTTTTATGACTTCTTTTGATGATTCTTCCTTGAAGGTAAAATGCCTAATGACGAACAACAACGAGGCTTGGCTATGGCATAAAAGATTCGCTCATATACACATGGAGCACATGAACAAATTAATAAAGCATGATCTTGTCGTTGGTCTTCCAAAGATTAAGTTCATCAAGGATAAACTGTGTGACGCATGCCAAAAGGGAAAGAAAACCAAGACAACTTTCAAATCCAAGAATGTTGTATCTTCGTCGAGGCCACTTCAACTCTTGCACATGGATCTCTTTGGTCCATCAAGAACGAAAAGTTTCGGAGGTAATGTTTACGGTTTGGTAATTGTTGATGATTTCTCTAGATATACGTGGACTTTGTTTCTTGTGCAGAAAAGCGATGCTTTCAAGGCTTTCAAAAAATATGCAAAACAAATTCAGAATGAGAAGTCTCTTTCAATAACCTCCATTAGAAGTGACCACGGGGGAGAATTTCAGAACACATTCTTTGAAGAATTTTGCGAAAAGCACGGAATTTCCCACAACTTCTCCGCACCACGAACACCACAACAAAACGGTGTCGTAGAGAGAAAGAATAGATCCTTGGTGGAACTCGCAAGAACAATGCTCAGTGACTCCAACCTTCCTAAATATTTTTGGGCGGACGCAGTTAGCACAGCATGCTTTGTTAGCAACCGTGTCAACATTCGGCCGATTCTCAAAAAGACTCCGTATGAACTTTTCAAAGGAAGGAAGCCTAATATATCTTTCTTTCACATCTTTGGGTGCAAATGTTTTATCCTCAACAATGGAAAGGACAACCTTGGTAAGTTTGATGAGAAATCCGACGAAGGTATCTTCCTTGGCTACTCCCTATCTAGTAAGGCTTTTAGAATTTTCAATAAAAGAACTCTTACTATTGAAGAATCAACGCATGTATGTTTTGATGAAACTAACCCCTCGAAAGAGGATAACCTTGTTGTTGATGACGATGATGATATAATAGATGTATCACAAAAGGAACTTTCAAATGTTCAATCAATTCCACAAGGAGATGGCCCACCAATCATTGAAGAACATCATGATCTACCGAAAGAATGGAAGACTCATAGAGATCACCCCATCGATAAAGTTATTGGTGATATTAGCCAAGGCGTTGCAACACGACTAAATCTCAAAGATGCTTGTCTCAACATGGCTTTTGTGTCTCAAATAGAACCAACCAAAGTCGATGAAGCCTTAGGCGACGATCAATGGATAGTAGCAATGCAAGAAGAACTCAACCAATTCGAAAGAAATCAAGTTTGGAGTCTTGTACCAAGACCAGACAACAAGCACATCATTGGAACAAGATGGGTCTTCAAGAACAAACTTGATGAGAATGGGATCATAGTTCGTAACAAAGCAAGATTGGTCGCACAAGGATACAATCAACAGGAAGGAATTGATTTTGATGAGACGTTCGCTCCGGTAGCAAGGTTAGAAGCAATTCGATTATTACTTGCTTTTGCTTGTTCTATGAACTTTCAATTGTTTCAGATGGATGTCAAAAGCGCTTTCCTAAATGGCTATATCAATGAAGAAGTCTACGTCAAACAACCTCCGGGTTTTGAAGACTTCAAGAACCCTTCACATGTTTACAAGTTGAAGAAAGCACTATATGGTTTAAAGCAAGCACCGAGAGCGTGGTATGACCGCCTCAGCAACTTTCTATGTGAAAAGGGATTTGTAAAAGGAAAGGTTGACAAGACTTTATTCGTAAAGAAGATCAAGGGTAACACCTTATTGGCTCAAGTCTATGTCGACGACATCATCTTCGGTTCAACAAATAAAGATCTTTGCGAAGAGTTTTCAACCATGATGCAAGGAGAATTCGAGATGTCCATGATGGGAAAATTGAACTATTTTCTTGGACTACAAATCAAGCAAACCAAGGATGGCATCTTCATCAACCAATCCAAGTATTACAAGGAATTATTGAAAAGATTTGATATGGATAGTTGCAAAGTGATGTCCACTCCTATGGGATCCGGAACGTATGTTGATCAAGATGAATCCGGAATGTCAATAGATATTACAAAATATCGAGGTATGATTGGTTCATTACTATATTTGACGGCAAGCCGTCCTGACATTATGTTTAGTGTATGTTTGTGTGCACGCTTTCAAGCAAACCCGAAGGAATCGCATCTCACCGCCGTGAAGAGGATTATGAAATATCTCAAAGGAACAACGAACGTCGGACTATGGTATCCAAAAGGTAGTACATGCTCCTTGATTGGTTATTCTGATGCTGACTATGCAGGCTGTAAGACCGATAGAAAAAGCACAAGTGGTACCTGTCACATTCTCGGGAATGCACTAGTGTCGTGGGCATGCAAGAAGCAAGCATGTGTGGCACTTAGCACGGCCGAAGCAGAGTACATTGCAACAGGTAGTTGTTGTGAACAAATTTTATGGCTCAAGCAACAACTTCTGGATTTTGGTATAGACCTCGGCTGCATTCCTCTTCGATGCGATAACACAAGTGCCATCAACATCACAAAGAACCCGGTCATGCATTCAAGGACGAAGCACATAGATATCCGACATCATTTCCTTCGAGATCACGTGCTTAACGGAGATGTAGATGTTACGTTCGTGGATACACATAACCAACTCGCTGACATATTCACAAAACCATTGGCTAAAGAGCAATTCTTCAAGATTCGGTGAGAACTCGGTATTCTCAATGAAGGTGACATTTAACCTTGTCTTCAAATTACTTGTTATGTGGTATAGTTGCTAAAAATGTGTTTACTTTCAGTTTTTATGTTATGCATGCTAGCACTCCTTTTTCGCCGTTTTCCGTTTTTCTTACTTTCGCATGTCCAAATATCATCCGTTTTAAAATATTTTTAAATCGAAAGTTGCGTATTGATAAGTGCTAATACTTTGTGCAAAATTTTTGTAAAAATCTTTTCCCGGTTCTTCAAAACGGAGCTGCTGTTTTGTTTTCTTTTATTTTTGAAAAATTCAGTCCGTTAACCGGTTAACGGTATAGGTTAACCGGTTAACACCTCCCAACAGCAACTCTGTTTTCGGTTTTAAAATACAGATCTTTTAAATTAATTGTTTTTATTTTTTTTATGTGGGTTTATGTTCATTGCATGTGCTTTACTCTTTCACCTACTCCTCATAACTCTCTCCTCCCTCATTACTCACCATAAACTCTTCATCTCTTTACATTCAACTTTCATAACTCTCAAACCCTTTTCCGAAAATCCATCTCTAAACCCTAGAATCTTCATCTTCTTCATGGCTCCACCAAGAATGGGAAAGGCTCCTGTACCATCATCTAGCAGTGAAGAGGAAGAGTTGAAAATGGAAACCGCCAAGAAAAGGAGAATGGATTTCAAAGTCAGGGTTAGACATCTGCTTAAGGGTAAGTATGTGAATCTCAAATCCTTCACTACTTTCTCTTTCCCTGAGTTGTTGAGATATCAAGGATTGCATGCGTTCATCACTGATAATGGGAAAATTTACACTGATTTGGTAAAATCTTTTCTGAACCATTTTACTTTAAATCTGAATGATGATGAACAACATATGCTGTCTGCAACTGTAAGGGACTGTGAAATTGTTACAGACCTAAGGACGTTGGCTGCGTCTCTTAAGATTCCATATTCAGGTTTTTTCCTTCGGAAAGGTGTTAATCATGATGAAGGACAATGGGCTCAGTATGATAAGATGGAATACTACTACTCTATCTGTAGATTTCCCAGGGAGGTTGTTGTGTCGGGACAGCGCACTTCTCGCATACTCTGTTATGCTAAGAACCTGTCGGTTGATGATCGTATGCTGCATTATGTTATCTGCCATGTCTTGCTGCCCAAGGATTCAAACCTGTCTCAAATCAATGATTTGGAAATGCAAGTCTTATTTGCGGTGAAGAACAAAATCCGAGTTAATTGGCTGCCCACTATGATGTATCATCTGAGACAACAACTTTCTCTCAAAACAAGGCTGCCATACGGTCGCCTTATCTCAAGGATTTTGGAACTCACAGACATGGAAATCGGGAGAGAACCGTTCTTGGCTATGACCACTACCGCCAATGAAATCAACGGCGTTACCATCATGAAAAATACCGGAATTATTCAAAGCAATGACGGCTCCTACAAGTATGATGATGGGTCCTCCTCTTCAAATTTCCCTATTCCTGAAGGTGGCATTACAAATGAGTTTCTCTATACCACCATGATGAGCCACCACCATGAAACCACTCGCGCTATCAAGAGTCTTCGGAACCTTGTGTTGAGTTCCCGCAACCTTCCCGTAGAAGATGATGAAGGTGAAGACGGTAGTGAAGCGGATGGCGAGGAGGATGAGGCCGGTTCGGAAGAAGAATAAAGCACTATGTTTTTTCTATGTTTCTGTTATATGTTGTTCTATTGTTTTTGTTGTTAAACTATGTTTATGCTATTTATGTTTACCAAACACTTAACTTTTAATCCAGTTTCTTTCTGTCATAATATGTGATTCAATGTTTATCTGATATGTGTGTATGCTTGTATGCTTTTCCTTTTTCATCAGTCTCTTCCTTTTTGCTAATGACAAAGGGGGAGAAGACTTGTTTCTCTAATGATTTCTCTATGCAGAATTGTTGTATACCTCTCATTTAGGGGGAGTTCTTAAACTTAGGGGGAGAATCAACTTAAAGAAACTTCACTTTCTGCATCTATCTCAAAATGGTTGTCATCATCAAAAAGGGGGAGATTGTAGAAGCAAGCTTCAATCCAAGAAGTATTTTGATGAAGACAACATGCATCAATGCAAAAAGAGAAGAGCTACAAAGTTATTTCAAGCATCATGTATTCAAAGCCGCATATGCATTTTGATCAAGCTTCATTTTCAAGTCAACCATTTGCAAGATTGTTGATTCACTTCTTAGGTATATCTAACTCACTCTTAGATTAGTATACAAGTGTTCAACAATCATGACCTGCATTTGCATCTTTTAACATAACCATTTGTTAACACCTTGAAATGCAAGACACATTTATTTTTAAGTATTTTTCTGCATTTCAACAGTGTTAACCGGTTAACCATATGGGTTAACCGGTTAACAACCCAGTTTTTCAAATTCTCTGTTAACGTTTGTATGCGTTAACCGGTTAACCCATATGGTTAACCGGTTAACACTGTTCGTTGCAGCAGAAATGTTTTTGAAAAATTATATCTTTTCATCAAAATTCATGAGAGAAATGATACCTCTTTGAAAAGGTATTTTGGCAATATAAATTATTAAATTTTCAAAATGAATTTTTACCTCCAAGAATTTTCATACAAACTTCAAATAATCACTCTCTCATATTCTTTTCTTAAATAATTATTGAAAGTGTTCATAATAAAAATTATCATCTCATTCTATTGTTGAACACTTGCATATTATCTTTTGAGTGACTTATTTGTCTAAGGAGAAGATCAATCAAGAGAAGATTGATACTATTACATCTTTGTTAAAATCATTCATAGAAATTATTTCTGTTTGACTTGTGATCCAGGATTGTTGGACACAAGGGTTGGTGTTGAAGAGGATTGTTCTTCATACACTTGTTTGTCTATAGGTTAGATAGTAGGCATCACCATTTGTGTGAATAGGCTGTACCATTTCTAACTATAGTGAAATCTCTTTCGTGTGAAAGGGGAGTGGATGTACCTTCGGATTGTGAAGGGAACCACTATAATTTCCGGTGTCTTTTACTTTCCGCATTTTATTTTTCCGCACTTAAACACAAATAACCAAAAATCGGAAACTAGATCGAAGAATTTTTTATCACCTAATTCACCCCCCCTCTTAGGCGCATTTACAACTTACACTTGTTTCCGGTTTTTGGTTATTTTACGTTTAAGTGCGGAAAGATAAATTGCGGAAAGTAAAAAGACACCGGAAATTATAGTGGTTCCCTTCACATTCCGAAGGTACATCCACTCCCCTTTCCACACGAAAGAGATTTCACTATAGTTAGAATTATGGTACAGCCTATTCACACCAACGGTGATGCCTACTATCTAACCTGTAGGTAAACAAGTGTATGAAGAACAATCCTCTTCAACACCAACCCTTGTGTCCAACAATCCTGGATCACAAGTCAAACAGAAATAAATCTTTTGATGATATTAACAAAGTGTAGTATTATCAATCTTCTCTTGATTGATCTTCTCCTTAGATAAATAATTCACTCAATGAATAATATACCAGTGTTCAAGAAATAGAATGAGATGAAACTTTGATTATGAACACTTTTTAAAAAAAATATTGAAGGAAATATGAAAGAGTGATTATCTTAAGTTTGTATGAAAATTCTTGGAGGTGAAAATTCATTTTGAAAAATTAAGAATTTATATTGCCAAAACACCTTTTCAAAGAGGTATCATTTTCTCCATAAACATTGATGAAAAGATATAATTTTTCAAAAACATTTTCACTGCAACGAACAGTGTTAACCGGTTAACCAAATGGGTTAACCGGTTAACGCATACAACGTTAACACATGATTTCAAAAAACAGGGCTGTTAACCGGTTAACCCATATGGTTAACCGGTTAACACTGTTGAAATGCAGAAAAATACTTTAAGAAAATTGTGTCTTGCATTTCAATGTGTTAACAAATGGTTATGTTTAAAAATACAAATGTAGATCATGATTGTTGAACACTTGTATACTAATCTAAGAGTGAGTTAGATATACCTAAGAAGTGAACCAACAATCTTGCAAACGGTTGACTTGAAGAAGAAGCTTGATCAAAAAGGTTCCTCATGCGTATGTGGCTTGATCACTTTGATGCTTGAATTATCTTTGAAGCTCTTCTCTTTTTGCATTGATGCATGTTGTCTTCATCAAAATACTTCTTGGATTGAAGCTTGCTTCTACAATCTCCCCCTTTTTGATGATGACAACCACTTTGAGATAGATGCTTGAGAGTGAAGTTTCTCTAAGTTGATTCTCCCCCTAAGTTTAAGAACTCCCCCTAAATGAGAGACATACAAAAATTCTGCATAGAGAAACCATTAGAGAAACAAGTCTTCTCCCCCTTTGGCATTAGCAAAAAGGAAGAGACTTATGAAAAAGGAAAAGTATACAAGCATACACACATTTTGTGATCATTATATAAGCATTCAAGCACATATTATGACAGAATAAAAATGGATTAAAAGTTAAGTGTACGGTAAGCATAATTAGCATAAACATAGTTTAACAACAAAAACAGTAGAACAACACATAACAGGAACATAGAAAAAACATAATGCTTTAATCTTCTTCCGAACTGTCCTCATTCTCCTCGCCTTCCGCTTCACTACCGGCTTCACCTTCATCATCTTCCATGGGAAGGTTGCGGGAACTTAACACTAGGTTCCGAAGACTTTTGATAGCGCGGGTGGTTTCACGGTGTTGGCTCATCATGGTGGTGTAAAGGAACTCGTTTGTAATGCCACCTTCCGGAATAGGGAAGTTTGAAGAAGAAGACCCGTCATCATACTTGTAGGAACCGTCATTGCATTGAATAATCCCGGTATTCTTCATAATGGTAACGCCGTTGATTTCATTGGCGGTAGTGGTCATAGCCAGAAACGGTTCTCTCCCGATTTCCATGTCTGTTAATTCCAAACTCCTTGAGATAAGACGACCGTATGGCAGCCTTGTTTTGAGAGATAGTTGCTGTTTCAGATGATACATCATAGTAGGTAGCCAATTAATTCTGATTTTGTTCTTCACAGCAAATAGAACTTGCATCTCCAAATCATTGATTTGTGAAAGGTTTGAATCCTTTGGCAGCAAGACATGGCAAATAACATAATGCAGCATTCGATCATCAATCGACAGGTTCTTAGCATAACAGAGTATGCGAGAAGTGCGCTGTCCCGACACAACAGCATCCCTTGGAAACCGACAGATGGAGTAGTAATATTCCATTTTATCATATTGAGCCCATTTTCCTTCATCATGATTAACACCTTTCCGAAGAAAAAATCCTGAATAGGGAATCTTAAGAGACACAGCCAGCGACCTTAGGTCTGTTACAATTTCACAATCTCTTATAGTGGCAGACAGCATATGTTGATCATCATCATTCAGATTTAAAGTAAAATGGTTCAGAAAAGATTTTACCAAATCAGTATAAGTTTTGCCATTATCAGTTATGAACGCATGCAACCCTTGATATCTCAACAGCTCAGGAAAAGAGAAGGTAGTGAAGGATTTGAGATTCACATACTTACCCTTGAGCAAATGTCTAACCCTGACTCTGAAATCCATTCTCCTCTTCTTTGCTGTTTCCATTTGCACTTCTTCCTCTTCACTGCTAGATGCCGATACGGGAGCCTTTTCTCTTCTTGGAGGAGCCATGGGGAAAAAGGAGGTGCTAGGGTTTTGAAAGGATTTTTGGGATTTTGGGAGTTAATAAGAGAGTATGGTTGAAAGTTGAATGAAATGAGATGAAGGGTTTATGGTGAGTAATGAGGGAGGAGAGAGTTATGAGGTGTAGGTGAAAGAGTAAAGCACATGCATTTAACATAAACACACATACCACAATAAAATTTAAAGTTAAAAAAGAATAAAATTAAAAAAAAATTGTATTCAAAACGTTAACGCAGAAGTGCTGTTTTGGAGGTGTTAACCGGTTAACCTATACCGTTAACCGGTTAACGGACTGAATTTTTCAAAAATAGAAGAAAAACAGCAGCTCCGTTTTGAAGAATCGGGAAAAGATTTTTACAAAAATTTTACACAAAGTATTAGCACTTATCAATACGCAACTTTCGATTTAAAAATATTTTAAAACGGATAATATTTGGACATGCGAAAGTAAGAAGAACGGAAAACGGCGAAAAAGAAGTGCTAGCATTGCATAACATAAAAATTGAAAGTAAACACATTTTTAGCAACTATACCACATAACAAGTAATTTGAAGACAAGGTTAGATGTCACCTTCATTGAGAATACCAAGTTCTCGCCGAATCTTGAAGAATTGCTCTTTAGCCAATGGTTTTGTGAATATGTCAGCGAGTTGGTTATGTGTATCCACGAACGTAACATCTACATCTCCGTTAAGCACGTGATCTCGAAGGAAATGATGTCGGATATCTATGTGCTTCGTCCTTGAATGCATGACCGGGTTCTTTGTGATGTTGATGGCACTTGTGTTATCGCATCGAAGAGGAATGCAGCCGAGATCTACACCAAAATCCAGAAGTTGTTGCTTAAGCCATAAAATTTGTGCACAACAACTGCCTGCTGCAATGTACTCTGCTTCGGCCGTGCTAAGTGCGACACATGCTTGCTTCTTGCATGCCCACGACACTAGTGCATTCCCGAGAATGTGACAAGTACCACTTGTGCTTTTTCTATCGGTCTTACATCCTGCATAGTCAGCGTCAGAATAACCAATCAAGGAGCATATACTACCTTTTGGATACCATAGTCCGACGTTCGTTGTTCCTTTGAGATATTTCATAATCCTCTTCACGGCGGTGAGATGCGATTCCTTCGGGTTTGCTTGAAAGCGTGCACACAAATATACACTAAACATAATGTCAGGACGGCTTGCCGTCAAATATAGTAATGAACCAATCATACCTCGATATTTTGTAATATCTATTGACATTCCTGATTCATCTTGATCAACGTACGTTCCGGATCCCATAGGAGTGGACATCACTTTGCAACTATCCATATCGAATCTTTTCAATAATTCCTTGCAATACTTGGATTGGTTGATTTCTTCTTGCATTGCTACTATCCATTGATCGTCGCCTAAGGCTTCATCGACTTTGGTTGGTTCTATTTGAGACACAAAAGCCATGTTGAGACAAGCATCTTTGAGATTTAGTCGTGTTGCAACGCCTTGGCTAATATCACCAATAACTTTATCGATCGGGTGATCTCTATGAGTTTTCCATTCTTTCGGTAGATCATGATGTTCTTCAATGATTAGTGAGCCATCTCCTTGTGGAATTGATTGAACATTTGAAAGTTCCTCTTGTGACATATCTATTATATCATCATCGTCATCAACAACAAAGTTATCCTCTTTCGAGGGGTTAGTTTCATCAAAGCATACATGCGTTGATTCTTCAATAGTAAGAGTTATTTTATTGAAAATTCTAAATGCCTTACTAGATAGGGAGTAGCCAAGGAAGATACCTTCGTCGGATTTCTCATCAAACTTACCAAGGTTGTCCTTTCCATTGTTGAGGACAAAACATTTGCACCCAAAGATATGAAAGAAAGATATATTAGGCTTCCTTCCTTTGAAAAGCTCATACGGAGTCTTTTTGAGAATCGGCCGAATGTTGACACGGTTGCTAACAAAGCATGCTGTGCTAACTGCGTCCGCCCAAAAATATTTAGGAAGGTTGGAGTCACTGAGCATTGTTCTTGCGAGTTCCACCAAGGATCTATTCTTTCTCTCTACGACACCGTTTTGTTGTGGTGTTCGTGGTGCGGAGAAGTTGTGGGAAATTCCGTGCTTTTCGCAAATTTCTTCAAAGAATGTGTTTTGAAATTCTCCCCCGTGGTCACTTCTTATGGAGGTTATTGAGAGAGACTTCTCATTCTGAATTTGTTTCGCATATTTTTTGAAAGCCTTGAAAGCATCGCTTTTCTGCACAAGAAACAAAGTCCACGTATATCTAGAGAAGTCATCAACAATTACTAAACCGTAAACATTACCTCCGAAGCTTTTCGTTCTTGATGGACCGAAGAGATCCATGTGCAAGAGTTGAAGTGGCCTCGACGAAGATACAACATTCTTGGATTTGAAAGTTGTCTTGGTTTGCTTTCCCTTTTGGCATGCGTCACACAGCTTATCCTTGATGAACTTAATCTTTGGAAGACCAACAACAAGATCATGCTTTATTAATTTGTTCATGTGCTCCATGTGTATATGAGCGAATCTTTTATGCCATAGCCAAGCCTCGTTGTTGTTTGTCATTAAGCACTTTACCTTCAAGGAAGAGTCATCAAAAGAAGTCATAAAAATATTATTAACCCTTTTACCTTTTAGCAAAATGTCATGGGTGACTTCATGCTCTATCACACATTCATCTTTTGAGAAGTTGATCCGGAACCCTTTGTCACACAATTGACTTATGCTAAGAAGGTTGTGCTTTAGGCCTTCAACATAAAGGACATCTTCGATGATGGTAAAAGGAGGTGCTCCAATGGTTCCTACTCCAAGGATTTTTCCTTTAGTGTCATCTGTTAGATACCCAAAAGTGCTTATTTGAGCCATCAATTAAGGGTATCTTTCACTCTATTTCCTTGCTAAAATTGTCAAAACCACATTTGTTTTACGTGGAATGCATTACATTGATAAACAAGCTTGGTGCCTTTGATTTGTGTGTTATTGTGCAGGAAAAAGGGCATGAGCTAATTGAAAATGAAGACACAAGAAAATTGGCAAAGGAACCAAAGAATACAAGCATTTCATCAGCCTGCTCGCTAGGCGAGGGCTGTGGCGAAGCACTGCTTCGCTAGGCGAGCTCCAAGCGAAAAGCTCCAGTAAATTGTCAATAAATTCGCCAGGCGAGCTGCTGGCGAAGGTGGTGGCGAGTTCGTTCAGTTTTGGTGAAAAGCGCAGCCAGCACTCACTCGCTAGGCGAGGCTCTAGCGAGTCCCCAGCGAGCATTCCAGTAGCAAAACCTCTCAACCTCGCTGGGGCGAAGGTTGGAGCGTGTCCTTCGCTAGGCGAAGGTTTGTTCGCTAGGCGAACATGACAGTTCAACAGACCCTGTTTTCTCTGGGCGCAGGTGCCTTTGGTGCCACAATTAGACCCTCGCTAGGCGAGCCTTTCTGCTCGCCTAGCGAGCATGACAGCCCATCACATGTCTATAAGTAGCAAGTGCCACTTTTGAGCACCATACCTCAGTACCTTAGTTTTACTTTATTTTTCCAGCTTTTGCTCTAGAGATATTTTTGACCTAGATTTTATTTCTCTTCATCTTGTAACCATCTTCTACAAAAAGAAGGTGGATTCCCATCCAATCTCGATTATCCGACTTGGATGTTGATCAACCTTCTTCCGAAACTTGCCGACCAAGCTACCATGAAAATGAGTAGCTAAGTCATCCATTTGCCAAGGTTAGATGTAGGTGATTACTAGCTTTGCGTGTAAATGTAAGGATCTTCATATGTAAACTCTTTAATGGTGAATTTATGATGAAAACTTTGTTTCTATTTAAAACTCTTTGTGTTGGTTTATGATCGAGAGATGTTTACCAACTCTTGACCTAGGTTTTCATCCAATCTTGTTTATTAGCTAGAGATAGTAATGAATGATTTTGTTCACCATAAGGTTGAACCAAAAAGTTGTCATTTTGATAGATTGTGTTCGAGAGAAACAATGGATCAAAATGAGAAAACTCACAATGTGTGTTCGAGAGAAACATATTGGGAGGACTTTGTGAAATGATTTATCATCTAAAGGAGTTTATACGATTGTTGACCGAACAAATACATGCAAAGTAATCATTGAACCCTAACTTTGACAATATTTCTCATTTATTCAAAACATAACTTTTACCGCAATTTAATACCTTTTTATGCAAGATAGCGTGACAACCAATCAAAACCCTATTGTTACTTGAGCTAGAATTAATACAACCATCGAAAGACGGTGATATCTTACAATCCCTGTGGATACGATAACAAAAACCCGACACGTAAATTTACAACTAACATCATCACCGTATGTAACATATCCCTTGGCCTTTAAAGATAGATGTGAAAATTTGTCGATGTCGCCCGTCATATGCTTTGAACAACCACTATCAAGATACCATTGATTCGAGGTTGTCTTCAAGCATACCTGCAAAACAAAATCAAGTTTTGTTAGGTACCCAAATTGCTTTGGGTCCTTGGTAGTTAGTACCCTTTTTAACCCACACATAATGCCCTTTTGGAACGCTAAAGTTTCACACATAACAAGCATTAGGTGTGTGCCCTTTGATTCCACAATAAAAGCAAGTAGGTTGAAAATCACTTCTATATCTAGGAACATAATTCTTCTTCTTAGCAATCAATTTCTTTCTTTGACTTTGATGCATATTTTTAGAATTGTTTACTTTCTCTTTAGCAACTTGTTCACTTGCTTTAACAAAAATGGTCTTATTTGTGCTTGGTTTAGAAAACTTAGAATATCCTAATCCACTTTTATCATTAGAATACCTTTGGTGCTTAAGAATTTCTTCCAACCCAATTTGACCTTTTTCATATCTTTCTAAAACTCTTTTAAGTTGAACAATTTGAAAAGATAAAGATTCACAATTCTTACATGAAAGACTTTGTTTTTCATCCATCAACTTTTGTTTTCCACTTTCAATATATTTTTCCAACGCAGTATTTTTTTCTTCTAAGGATGAAATTTGTTTCTTTTGGGATGAAATACTTTTATACAATGTCTTGCATTCTTTTAAGAGTTCATTTATAACATCTTGTGCGTCATTGTCATAAACTGAAAAATTGCTACTAACCTCATCGATTTCTTCATCGGAGTGATGTGAAGCCATAAGAGCCATGTTCGCACATTCATCGCTTTCCGATTCCGAAGATGAACTGATCTCATTATCGTCCCAAGCGACGTAAGCCTTTTTGTTTTTGAATTCCTTCTTGCCTTTGAATCCTCCTTTCTTTACAAGTTTTGGGCAATCCGACTTTATGTGACCTTGTTGTCCACATTCATAACACGTGACGTCTTGCATTGATGTGGATGCTTCCTTTTTCCTGAAATGGTTATTCTTTTTAGGATAAGAGGAATTTTTATTTTTATTAAAAAACTTACCAAGCTTCTTTACAAGAAGCATAAAGTTCTCATCCTTGGACGTCTCATCATCTTTGTCCCTTTTTGAATCAACCTTCAAGGCAATTCCCTTGGACTTCTTTTCTTGACTTTCGTGCTTCTCGAGCCTTCCAAGTTCCAATTCGTGTTCTTGAAGTTTTCCAAATAAAGACGCGGATGTCATTGTTGAGATACTCTTCTTTTCCGAAATAGCGGTCACTTTCGGTTGCCATTCTCTTGTCAAAGATCTTAGGACTTTCAGGTTGAGATCATCATTAGTGAAAGTTTTACCCAGAGCAATCAGGTGATTTGTTAGATGGACGAATCTCTTTTGTAAGGCAACTATAGATTCACCGGGCTGCATGCGGAACATCTCATATTCTTGACTTAGAGTGTTTAGCCTCGATCTCTTCACTTCGGTGGTTCCTTCATGTGTTTCAACCAAGGTGTCCCAAATTTCCTTTGCCGATTTTCATTGAGATATACGAAAGAACTCGTCCATACTAAGAGAGCTTTGGAGTATGTTGATTGCCTTCTTCTCATTTAGAATCCTTTTCTTATCATCTTCGTCATAAGTGTTTTTCAACTTTGGGGTACCAACTCCATTCACCACATTTACCGGTTTGTGTGGACCTTCTTCAACTGCTTCCCATATACCTTCCCCTTGGGCTTCAAGATGTGCCTTCATTCTGATTTTCCAGAAATCGAAATATTCTCCGGAGAAGAGTGGGGGCTTGTTGCTACTTCCACCGTCTTTGAAAACCGGATTTAAGCTTGCGGAAGCCATGCTGGATCTCTAGGAACAAGTTACCTATAACTTGCTCTGATGCCAATTGTAAGTTGTAAATGCGCCTAAGAGGGGGGGGGGGGGGTGAATTAGGTGGTTAAAAATTCTTCGAACTTGTTTCCGGTTTTTGGTTATTTTACGTTTAAGTGCGGAAAGATAAATTGCGGAAAGTAAAAAGACACCGGAAATTATAGTGGTTCCCTTCACAATCCGAAGGTACATCCACTCCCCTTTCCACACGAAAGAGATTTCACTATAGTTAGAATTATGGTACAGCCTATTCACACCAACGGTGATGCCTACTATCTAACCTATAGGTAAACAAGTGTATGAAGAACAATCCTCTTCAACACCAACCCTTGTGTCCAACAATCCTGGATCACAAGTCAAACAGAAATAAATCTTTTGATGATATTAACAAAGTGTAGTATTATCAATCTTCTCTTGATTGATCTTCTCCTTAGATAAATAATTCACTCAATGAATAATATACCAGTGTTCAAGAAATAGAATGAGATGAAACTTTGATTATGAACACTTTTTAAAAAAAATATTGAAGGAAATATGAAAGAGTGATTATCTTAAGTTTGTATGAAAATTCTTGGAGGTGAAAATTCATTTTGAAAAATTAAGAATTTATATTGCCAAAACACCTTTTCAAAGAGGTATCATTTTCTCCATAAACATTGATGAAAAGATATAATTTTTCAAAAACATTTTCACTGCAACGAACAGTGTTAACCGGTTAACCAAATGGGTTAACCGGTTAACGCATACAACGTTAACACATGATTTCAAAAAACAGGGCTGTTAACCGGTTAACCCATATGGTTAACCGGTTAACACTGTTGAAATGCAGAAAAATACTTTAAGAAAATTGTGTCTTGCATTTCAATGTGTTAACAAATGGTTATGTTTAAAAATACAAATGCAGATCATGATTGTTGAACACTTGTATACTAATCTAAGAGTGAGTTAGATATACCTAAGAAGTGAACCAACAATCTTGCAAACGGTTGACTTGAAAAAGAAGCTTGATAAAAAAGGTTCCTCATGCGTATGTGGCTTGATCACTTTGATGCTTGAATTATCTTTGAAGCTCTTCTCTTTTTGCATTGATGCATGTTGTCTTCATCAAAATACTTCTTGAATTGAAGCTTGCTTCTACACCTCCTCTGAAGAGTTTTTCCAATTTTTGTTCAATACTATTCAGGTCATATATGAACCTGTTGTTGAGCTTTATTCCGGTGTCAGGTCATATATGAACCTGTTCTGAAGATTTTTTCCCTTTGTTTGTTCAATACTATTCAGGTCATATATGAGCCTGTTGTTGAACCTTATTCCAGTGTCAGGTCATATATGAACCTGTTCTGAAGAGTCTTTCTCTATGATTGTTCCAGTATTATCAGGTTATATATGAACATGTTGATACACTCTTCTTGAATTTTTCTGAGTTTGTTAGGTCATACCTGAACCTGCTGTCAGAACTTCTTGATATTCCCCAGCGTTGTCAGGTCATATGTGAACTAGTTATAGCATTTTTTCCTTTATTCGGGTTTGTAAGTCATATGTGAACTTACTACCGAAACCTCTTGTATTCCAAGTATCGATTATCAAATTTCACTTTGAGCACTCCCCGTTGTGTCTGATTCTCCAGCCGGATTTGTCTTCCCCAGCGAGTTTGTTTTTTTTACCATTTGTCTGTCTCCCTGTGGACCACCAGCATTCCCCACAGCTTGGTCTGTCTAGTAGCATCTCCTGTTAAGGGCCCACCATATCCATAGCAGATAAAAAAAATCACAAAAAAGAGAATCCATGCATATCATATCATATCATATCATATCACATCATGTCATAGGGATTCAGGATCAAAATCCGGGTTTTCCTAGTATTTAACCATCTCCCACTATGATCATATGAAGAGTGTCCTGCTTCATATTCTCTAGTTGAAGATACTTAAATAGGGGCAACTGTCATACCCCGATTTTGGTCCTGAATTTTTTCCATTTTTTCATTTTTATTTGGCACTTGGCCTAAAGTTCATTTGCATACATTCATTCCCAAATCCATATTTTTGTTACACATTGGTCATTGTCTAGGCCTTTTTGATCATGGTGCTTTTGATTATAAAATGGATTTTAATTATTTGACTTTTTAATTTTCAATTTGATTTTAATTTCAAATTAATCCTAAATTCCAAATTTCAATTTGATCTTAATTGTGTTTTTACTAATGATTCAAATTCTAATTGATTTTTAGTTTCCAAATAAATGTTAGAATTTGACATCAAAGTAGTTTTAACAAATTATAGATTAATTTGATTTTAATTGGTTTTTATTTTTTATTTTTAATTGACATTGTGATTAGTCTCAGGTTATTTCTAAAATCCATATCCATTTTTATAACCAAACATGATCCATCTTCCATCCATAGTTCATCTCAAATCAAAATAGCACATACACACATTTAATAACATTCAATAATATTTAGCTTTCAAGCATTTCCAAAACCATATTCATACATACATGTTTCTCCCAAATGCACGTCCATTTTTACAACAGTAAACCATATTTCACCGAGTAAAAGCATCCTAATTACAAACCATGACTCATTCAAACCAAAGCCATTGCGTCATTCCACGGACCTTTCATTACAATGTTTGAAACGAAATGCAAAATTCAAACCAACACATTCACATTTCAAAGCTGCCACAACCTTGGGCAATCCCCGAAATTACAGCGGATTATCATTTGTTACATCCAATTTTCAAATTCACAAAATAGAACCTTCATGACAATACAACACACAAAAGCTAACACAAATAATCCTAAATCTAGCAACTTTGCCGCCTACCAAATTCAGAGTTACTAATCTCATTGGCAGCACAATCCTCAATCCTCATTTCTACACTTGGAATCACTCATTAACACTCGATTTTGATTGATGTGATTAAATTATGGAGAATTCCCAAGATCAACAAGGAACCCTCTCTTCTCAAACCCTTGTTAATGCTACTCAATGCTCTCAGTCTCTGCTACCATTTAACATTGATGCTGCCGCTCAGGATGCCGTTTTGCGCGAACAAGAACTTGCAACTCAAAATATCATAAGGACCCAGAGAGAGGTGACAACTACCACATCACCTTCCAAGGATAATTTTGACATATTGTCTGCCCGTCATCACCCCAATGCTTTGAAGGAACATCTCTTGAATATGGCCACTGAGCATAGGTCTGAAATCGCTCTTAAGCGTGGAAAACCTGCACTTCCACAAGTCAACACAGAAATAGGCAATGGATATTGTGTACCTGGTGGAGGTGCCTATAATGATATTCCCAAGCTTAACACTGACCCTGACAACAGCGCATTCAGTCTGCCCGAATCTAAATTTGATAGATATTCAGAGCAAACATCTGCAGGTAAAGAATTGCCCGAGTTCCTCAAGCAGAAGTTAAGAGCTCGGGGTGTTCTTAAAGATGATATACATACCAAAGATATTAAAGGTACTTCAGCTGAACTTAGGGGAAATGAAAACTTACCTCCAGGATGGTTTGTCATGAAGGTGGAAGCAAAAGATCCGGGGAGTGGTGCATTTTACTATTATAATGAAAGTACCGGGAAGAGTCAACGGGCAAAACCTTGCGAAGCATCCTTAACTGAGCAATCAACACCGTCTTTGAATCTTCCGGAAAATTGGGTGGAAGCATGCGAACTCGGCATCTTCAAACACAATCCAGCATTATACTTTGTAAGCTTCCCAACACTTGTGGAGTGGCTAGTTTCCGCGCCAAATGCAATCCCAGGAGTACCAATTGTCGCAGAAAAATCAATAGCAGGGTTGCAATTTAAAACAACAGAAGTAGTAAAACCAGCATGATCATGAAGATATTGAACCTCAATCTTTCCGGATTTGTAATCAGGTAATCGAATAGAAGCAACGACTTTCGCAGAAGACACAAAATCTGTGAGAGTAAATGTTGTCAACACACTTGATTCGGTATCAACTTTGAAAAGAAGAGTATTCTTTTTGTGGTTAATTTGAGCAGCAACATCACCGGAGGAAGGTCCTCTACTCTTCAATAACGTTGAATGCAAATCGATGCCGGAGTTGGTGGAGGAGGATATTGTGAACCGTTGATCGGAGTTGTAATCTTTGGTAAGGATATCTCTGGATAATATTCCGATGTCGGAGAAGATACTGGGGCATTTGGAAGACATTGTTGATGATGTTGTTAGGAAGTTTGGTGTGAGAGTACGATTTTGACTATGACCAAGATGCTAAATATTTTGGAGGAGTCTCTTAGAGTTTGTTCTAATAATCTTGCTGCAATCAACACACCAGCAACCATGTCCAATGACGACCTGTGACCTGCAAGAAACACACCAAACCAGAACAAATTTGCGATTTATGATGCAATCTTGAAGCAACTTTGGCACCATTCTGATGCAATCGTGTGCTTTTCTGTGAAAACAACTGCAGCATTTGGTGGAGCTGGTGTTAGTGCAGCAACAGGAGTGATGACTGTTGCCATTTTGCTTCTCACTAAAATCACTCCAAAAAACGTTGCGGTTCACAATGCCACAGAGGTGGCTCGGTTTGCGCGAGCCATATGTAACCGAAGAGGAGCTAAAACTGATGCTGAGGGGTGCAGAATTAGTTGGAAATAGAAGAGGATTCAGAGCTACACAAGCCATGTGAGGGTAGCGCATTCCAGCCGGCATCATTAAACCAATACTCCGAATTCACTGCAGTAAAAGCAAAATAGCAAAGCAGTTAAATTTTAAGAAAATTCCCAAATTGGAATAGAGACAAAATTCAAAGAGAAAGTTTGAGCTCAGATTACCTGTTCCAAATCCAAACATCAAAGGGACCAATCCGATACTGAGCACAAAAAGTGTTTTGGCAGAGACCCCTTTTGATCTCCATAGACCAAATCCCAAACCCTAATCTGCAAAGGATAAATAGGAAAGAAAGGAGGCGATTGAGAGGCGGAGAAAAAAGGTCAAAAACGAAACCCTAATAGAGAGGCGGACGAAATCGGAGAAACAAAAACCCCAACCCCACAATCAAAAAAACCCGGATTAGAGAGGCGAAAGAGTGAGGTTTAGGCTTCATCGTCACCGTCGTCACCACCGAAGGTGAGCCCCTTTTTTGTTTTAGCCATGGATTCTTGCATGTTTCAGAGAGATTGAGTGAGATGTGAGCGATTGGGAACGGAATGGTGTGCGCTTGAGAAGGAGAGACGTGAGACCTGAGAGGCGTGTGAGTAAGATTGAGGCGAGCGTTTGAGAGGGAGAGGACGAGATTACGTGAGTGAAGACGATGAAGGACTTCTGGGTATTGGTTTCCTGTTTTTCCCACTTTCTTTCCTTTTTATTTATTTTAAAAAGAAAAAGAAAAACAACAAACTTTTAAATCATTTAGAAAATTTAGTACGTTTAGTATTCCCTTATTTTTAATAGTGTATATTAAGTTTTGTTTTTTCCCAATTCATTAACTCTAGAACCCAACAGCCAGGCGGCTGGGTTTAATTTTCTGCTGTTTTTTCTTGGTAGTCCGACAAACTGTTTTTTATCTTAGTTTTTATTTTTTAATTCTAATTTTTAATCTATCTTGGTTTATATATCTAAATTAGTATTAAGATAATAACTAATCATAAATGGCCTAGTGGAGAGAGGGTAGTTTCATAGTCTTTAGTGGAGTGGGTTCGATACCCATATATAGCATTTTATTTCTTTAGCATTCATTTTTTTTATGTTTATGTTTTATTATAATTTCTCCTATACTCATAGTTTCATTATTGATTAATAGCACATTATTTGATTTTTTTAATTTCATCATCCATTCAAAACCATTTTGAACTATTAAAAATCACATTTTTCTCGATTCAATGTCGAGCTCATTTTCATACCCTTGTAAATCGATTGCTTTTAAGCATCGCCATCAACCTCACATAGCTTACTCTTGGGCTTTCTTACAATGAGCCAGTTCTCTTGCACTTACACTCATGCATCGCATTATTTGTTGTTTGGGCCCGATTTAATTATTTCATGATTTTTGAATCCCCATTTAACAAGATGTACCCCACTCCCCCGATGTGTAATAATTTTGTACTGTTTTATTTCTTTATTTGTTTGACTGTCTAGTTAGATACTAACACAAGAATAAAATCAACCATTTCCAAAAAAACACAAAAATATGACTCGATCCAACGTCGAGTACTTTCTCAATAAACAAACCAACCCATTTCTCCCTCCCATTCTATTCCATTTCTTTCAAACTTTCATCAAACGCTTGATTCAACGTCAAGCCATTTTTCCTGATAAAAACTCAAAAAATATTAATTCATAGTCAAGACTTTTTCAATAAAGATGGAAGTGGAACGTGGTGTATACCGCGCACTCCTGAGACTAGGATTCGAGATGTATATCTCGCCAATCCTAGCTCTCGCCATCATCCAAGTTTATCCACTTTATTTTCTCTCAAATACTCATTCAAATTTCTCTTAAACGTCCATCAATACTTGATCTAGTGTCAAGTCTTTTTTTCACAACAAAACTCAAAATACTTAATTCTTATTTAACACTTTCTCAATAAAGGTGGAAATGGAACATGGTGTATACCATGCACTCCTGAGGTTAAGATTCGAGACGTATGCCTCGCCAATCTTAACTCTCGCCATCATTTAAAATTGTCAATGTGGTTTCGTCAAACCCTTTCTCAATCAAATCTAAGATACTTAAATCTTATTTAACACTTTTTCAATAAAGGTGGAAATGGAACATGGTGTATACCATGCACTCCTGAGGTTAAGATTCGAGACGTATGCCTCGCCAATCTTAGCTCTCGCCATCGTCTAAAATTGTCAATGCGGTTTCTTCAAACCCTTTCTCAATCAAATTCCAAAATACTTAATTCCCATCTTAACCTCTTTCAATAAAGATGGAAATGGAACATGGTGTATACCGTGCACTCCTGAGGCTAGGATTCGAGATGTATATCTCGCTCATCCAAGTCCTCGCCATCACTCAAAATACATCCAACCGATCAAACTCTTTTCTCGCCGCCGTGCGATTAATCAAAAATCTTTTTCATAAATGAAAGATATATTGTCTTAAGTGATACAAAACAATGTTTCGGCCACGATTGTTGAGTAGAGATAAATGACGCTTTTCCGAATGTAGATTTATAAATCCGTTCGATGTGTGGTATGCGTCCACTCCTCATCTGTTTTGGGTAAAACAATGTTTTCGTCGATTAATACAGTATAGCTTTCGCTAAAATCGACAAACAAACAAACATTTTTCTACCCAGAACTACGTAAGCCTTGATTTCTCTTTTGAGATACGTAGGAGCAGGATTTTTAAATCTTGTCAGGCCCACTAATAAAAAACTTAGGTTTAGTCCTTAGTTAAAAATCCAAAAACTTTTCTTCTCATCCTTTCTTTCTTTCCCACCTAATAATTCGAAAATCCTAACATATTTAACTAACACTAACGCACACAACTGACCTAATGGTTCCCGTTGAGTACAACGGACGTGAGGGGTGCTAACACCTTCCCCTTGCGTAATCGACTCCCGAACCCTGATATTGGTTGCGATGACCATATCTTATCCTTTCTTTTGTCTTGGGTTTTATCGATATTTCCCCTTTCCGTTTTAGGAATAAATAAAATTTGGTGGCGACTCTGTTCAACCCATCATTGCGAGCGTGCGATCGCGCTTCGCTTTGAAGTCGTATCCCCACATTTTTCGAGGTGCGACAGATGGTGACTCTGCTGGGGACTACAATCCCTAAGTGAGTCGAGCCTAGTTAGGACGTTTGTATGCCTTTGTTTGTTTAATTTTTGTGGCTTTTCCCTATTTCGTTGCTTTTTAGTATCTTTATTGTTATATTGATATTTGTTGTATATTGGTTCCACTGTGTTGGGTACTTGGATTTTGATTGCAAACCATGTGGGAAAGGCTCTACACCCGAGTCTAGAGTGAAAAAAAAACATAAGATAGGACGATGGTTGAGTAGTACGGACTCCCGAGGTGAATACTTCGTAAGAGTCGGTACGAGAACCTCACTTAGAGTAGATCTTTTTGCAAATATTGTTGCCCGAGGTGTATACCTCGTAAGCTTCAATGTTTCAAAGGGGTCCATGACTCTAAGAACCTTTTAGAACATTGAACTTTGACCAACTAGAAATGATGGTTGCGTAGTATGGATTCCCGAGGTGGATACTTCGTAAGGATCGATACGAGAACCTCGCTCAGAATAGATTCTCTGGATGGAATTGACGATCGGAAAGTATTTTCCGTAAGCGTCAAACAGTCTTTTGAATCCATGACTCTGAGTACCCTGTCTAGAACCCAGTCGATGGTTGCGTAGTACGGACTCCCGAAATGAATACTTCGTAAGGGTCGGTACGAGAACCTCACCCAGAATAGATTCCCTTGATGGAGTTGACGACCGGAAAGTATTTCCCGTAAGCGTCAAACATTCTTGTGAATCAATGACTCTGGGGATCCTTTGTAACAAAGCCTTAGATCATACCTGGTGAGAACCCCGTTTTGGAAAAGCAATCAAATTTATCCATACCTCATACTTTTGAACCCGTGTGTTGAAAAAACACAAATATGCATGGCCTGCATTGCATTCATTCACATCTCATTGCATCTGCATCTCATCATAACGCATGTCATTTTCCAGACAAAATACAAAAAAAAAACTCATCCATCCTTTGTCCGTGATCAGCAAAGTGATTCTCAACACGCGTTTAGAACAAAGAACCATGTCTCAGAAGATGATGGACGAGCTAAGAAAAAGCCAAGAAGCAAGGAGGAACTTAATCTTTTGAAGAGCCAAATGAGATGGGCCTTGGAAACCCTGCAAGTCTTGTTGGGAAAAGAGGGTCACCCAATATACACCGCTGCAACAAAGAGAGCTACTACCCCACATCCATCTGGTGTTATCCCAAGTCAAGGGAAATTCTATGTGGCAACTCCTCATTTACCAGTATATGGACCTCCCTCAAGACGTCATCATCAACATCCTCTGGTTTTTGCTCCTCAAAGTCACCAAAGTCAGGTTCAGAACAAAAATCAGAATCAGAGCAAGAGGAACAAGGATCACAATGACTCAATTCTGGTGTCATATAGCAAGCTCTACCCGCAACTGATCCAAAATGCTTTGGTGACCCCTCGAGCTCTCACACCTGTGTCACCATACCTGCCATGGTACAATCCAAATGCAACATGTGAATTCCATAAAGGAGCATTGGGACATGACCTGGATTCTTGCTTAGCGCTGAAAGCCTTGGTGCGAGGGTTGATTAACAAAAAGAGCTTAATCTTTGAAGAAGATCATCCGAAGGTCAGGTGCGAATACCATACTGGGACAATGGGGCACCCCATCAAGGAATGCAAGAGTTTTAAGCTCAAACTGCGAGGATTGATTGACATAGGGTCACTAACACTCAAGGAGGAAGGCTCGGGTACATATACCTTGATTTCTGAGCCAGGTAATGAGAAAGGGAAAGGACCCCTGAAACCCCTCAAGGTTTTGTACCACAAGGAAGATGTCAGGGATGTGGCTAATGAGCTATCATTGTTTCCTGGTAAGAGCATTGAGATACCGCCTTGGATTTCCAATGTCACGATCCATACCAATGAAAGAAAAGGAGAAGTGAGTAGTGGATCCAAGAGGGTTGCGTTCAACGATGAGAATGAAGGAAAAGAATTTGAAGATCATCATGCCAATGTCAAAAAGCTTGTTGATCCAAACCTTCAAGCTTGAAGAAGTCAATTCCCTAGAGCTGGCAATCATTTGGTTGTTTCAGCATTTCTTTTGTAGTTTCCTTGCATGTTGTTTGTTAATTGCTTTTAAGCATTGTTGTTTTCTTTGAATTGGTAAGATTAATGAAATGTTTATGCATCTTTTGAATTAATCCATTCGTATTCACTCGCTTTTCATTTATGTTAAAAAACAAAAAAAAAACACAAAAAAAAAAACAAAAAATACTCCTCTCATTCACTTTTGTTTATCAAACCGTTGTGTTAACAAAGATTGGAAGGAGGATGATGAAAATAAAACACCTGAAATTGTTGTGGTATGCTTTTGAGTAAACCTTGTCGATGATGTAAGGCATTGTTTCAAATCCCCAAACACTGGAGTGATAAGGAGTTAATCCCTAGACAACCACTTTGAGCCTAAAAGTTGGTGTTTATTTCGGATCTAAAACCCTTAATCTTAACCTGGGGCAGGGTAGTTATGTTCAGATAGTTTGATCATGCAGTCGATCTTTCAAAAATCGTCCATATATACATCCTCCAATTAGGTTCAACCACATGTTATCCTTCGCGCACATGTTGAAGTGTCGAAGAAGTTGAGAAAAGATAAATTTAGTGTTGGTTGATCCTCATCCACCAATAATGTGGCAGTCAATACCTTTAAAAAAATAAAAAAAAGCCCGTTAAATCAAATACCACGAAATGGCTTAGGCAAAAGTTAGGGCATCCCGATGGACCAAAAGCTTCAGAGAAGCGGTCCAGGCAAAATTAGGGATAAAGAAAATCAATCAAAAGAGGTCACCAAAATCCTCAACAAAACAAAAAAATAAGGTGACTGCCATTTCAAGAAAATTCGTCTTGAACCCTCATCACACCTTCGAACCCTCTTGGAAGTCGAATGCGTGTATTTGAATTAACTGAACATAGGAAATGGAGATCATCAAGAAGAAGGGGTGGGTAAAAATAAATTTTGAGCCTTATATCCTTTTGTTTCAAAAAAAACCGTGAACCAGACCACGTTACAACCCTTAAAAGACCTAATTGAGACATGGTTTATTTTGAAAGCATACCATAACAAGGTTGTGTTAACTTGACTCCAAACGATTTTTGTTAATCATTTGATGGCACCAACTTGCATACTGTGAATGACTTGATCACCATTGTGTTCTTATCAATGACTCGTTCACCGTATTTCACCCATTCATATCAATAAAATTTGAGTTCAAATTTTTGCATAAGCATTGCATTAAGATTACCATTTTTGAATGCACAATTGCGAGTCAACACTTAGCATCAAAGAAATGCCAATACACAGTTGAGGAACTTGATGGAGTGAAAGAAGTCTAGTCAAGGGCAAATCACTTTGAGCATCAGTTAATTCGAGCTAGTCACCCTAAGGGTCATCTAGCCAAGAGTAATCTGCTTCAAGAATCAGACCGGGGCAAGCCACCTCAGAGCTCAGTAAGTCCAATCACTCCAAGGTTCAGTTAGCTAAGAGTAATTTGCTTCAAGACTTAGACTGGGGCAAGCCACCTCAGAGCTCAATGAGTCCAACTATCCAAAGGAATGTCGACCAAGAGTCTACCATTCCAACATTTGGTTAGCCAAGTTCAGACCATTACAAGTTTCAAACACTTGGGGCAAGCCATCTCGAGGTAGTCTCATGGCAAGTTGTTTCCAAACTCACTTTCAAGGTGAACATTTCCAAAGACCCAACACAATAGGGCAAGATGAGCCACAGAGGGGCAGAACCTCTTTCTTCGTGCTTTCAAACTGCTCAAACAAATTCTGCCATACGTCAACAACTATTGAGTTTAAGACGAGTGCCCGAAAATTATGCTAGCACGATTCATTAATCCTCCAAAAGGATCCATTGGCTAAGTTGTGGCTATCAAACTGGATAGAATCCTCCTTTGACAACATCTATCATAAAATATTTGGTTGAGTTCTCGGTGTTGAGGAATCATGAGCTTCCATAAAAAGCCTTTACAAACTCCCAGTCTGCCCAGTGTCAGCATTCTCATAATCATGATCATTCATATATCATGCATAAAAGGAAATTCAAATCATGCATAGCCGAAATGTACTTCGTGCTCATTTTGCATTGACCCAGGTCTCGTTGTCGATCCTAGATCCTTTGACCTTTGATTCCAGTTTGTATTTGGTGCCCTTAAACCAACATCCGGTTTTCGCAGACATTTTCAAATCCAATTTTTGTTCAATACCATTCAGGTCATATGTGAACCTGTTGTTGAGCTTTTATTCTGGGGTCAGGTCATACTTGAACCTGCTCTGAAGAGTTTTTCCAATTTTTGTTCAATACTATTCAGGTCATATATGAACCTGTTGTTGAGCTTTTATTCCGGGGTCAGGTCATACATGAACCAGTTCTGAAGTTTTTTCCTTTTGTTCAATACTATTCAGGTCATATGTGAACCTGTTGTTGAGCTTTTATTCCGGGGTCAGGTCATACTTGAACCTGCTCTGAAGAGTTTTTCCAATTTTTGTTCAATACTATTCAGGTCATATATGAACCTGTTGTTGAGCTTTTATTCCGGGGTCAGGTCATACGTGAACCTGTTCTGAAGTTTTTTCCTTTTGTTCAATACTATTCAGGTCATATGTGAACCTGTTGTTGAGCTTTTATTCCGGGGTCAGGTCATACTTGAACCTGCTCTGAAGAGTTTTTCCAATTTTTGTTCAATACTATTCAGGTCATATATGAACCTGTTGTTGAGCTTTTATTCCGGGGTCAGGTCATACTTGAACCTGCTCTGAAGAGTTTTTCCAATTTTTGTTCAATACTATTCAGGTCATATATGAACCTGTTGTTGAGCTTTTATTCCGGGGTCAGGTCATACTCGAACCTGCTCTGAAGAGTTTTTCCAATTTTTGTTCAATACTATTCAAGTCATATATGAACCTGTTGTTAAGCTTTTATTCCGGGGTCAGGTCATACTTGAACCTGCTCTGAAGAGTTTTTCCAATTTTTGTTCAATACTATTCAGGTCATATATGAACCTGTTGTTGAGCTTTTATTCCGGGGTCAGGTCATACTTGAACCTGCTCTGGAGAGTTTTTCCAATTTTTGTTCAATACTATTCAGGTCATATATGAACCTGTTGTTGAGCTTTTATTCCGGGGTCAGGTCATACTTGAACCTCCTGTAAGTTGTAAATGCGCCTAAGAGGGGGGGGGGGGGGGTGAATTAGGTGGTTAAAAATTTTTCGAACTTGTTTCCGGTTTTTGGTTATTTTACGTTTAAGTGCGGAAAGATAAATTGCGGAAAGTAAAAAGACACCGGAAATTATAGTGGTTCCCTTCACAATCCGAAGGTACATCCACTCCCCTTTCCACACGAAAGAGATTTCACTATAGTTAGAATTATGGTACAGCCTATTCACACCAACGGTGATTCCTACTATCTAACCTATAGGTAAACAAGTGTATGAAGAACAATCCTCTTCAACACCAACCCTTGTGTCCAACAATCCTGGATCACAAGTCAAACAGAAATAAATCTTTTGATGATATTAACAAAGTGTAGTATTATCAATCTTCTCTTGATTGATCTTCTCCTTAGATAAATAATTCACTCAATGAATAATATACCAGTGTTCAAGAAATAGAATGAGATGAAACTTTGATTATGAACACTTTTTTAAAAAAATATTGAAGGAAATATGAAAGAGTGATTATCTTAAGTTTGTATGAAAATTCTTGGAGGTGAAAATTCATTTTGAAAAATTAAGAATTTATATTGCCAAAACACCTTTTCAAAGAGGTATCATTTTCTCCATAAACATTGATGAAAAGATATAATTTTTCAAAAACATTTTCACTACAACGAACAGTGTTAACCGGTTAACCAAATGGGTTAACCGGTTAACGCATACAACGTTAACACAGGATTTCAAAAAACAGGGTTGTTAACCGGTTAACCCATATGGTTAACCGGTTAACACTGTTGAAATGCAGAAAAATACTTTAAGAAAATTGTGTCTTGCATTTCAATGTGTTAACAAATGGTTATGTTTAAAAATACAAATGCAGATCATGATTGTTGAACACTTGTATACTAATCTAAGAGTGAGTTAGATATACCTAAGAAGTGAACCAACAATCTTGCAAACGGTTGACTTGAAAAAGAAGCTTGATCAAAAAGGTTCCTCATGCGTATGTGGCTTGATCACTTTGATGCTTGAATTATCTTTGAAGCTCTTCTCTTTTTGCATTGATGCATGTTGTCTTCATCAAAATACTTCTTGGATTGAAGCTTGCTTCTACAATCTCCCCCTTTTTGATGATGACAACCACTTTGAGATAGATGCTTGAGAGTGAAGTTTCTCTAAGTTGATTCTCCCCCTAAGTTTAAGAACTCCCCCTAAATGAGAGACATACAAAAATTCTGCATAGAGAAACCATTAGAGAAACAAGTCTTCTCCCCCTTTGGCATTAGCAAAAAGGGAGAGACTTATGAAAAAGGAAAAGTATACAAGCATACACACATTTTGTGATCATTATATAAGCATTCAAGCACATATTATGACAGAATAAAAATGGATTAAAAGTTAAGTGTACGGTAAGCATAATTAGCATAAACATAGTTTAACAACAAAAACAGTAGAACAACACATAACAGGAACATAGAAAAAACATAATGCTTTAATCTTCTTCCGAACTGTCCTCATTCTCCTCGCCTTCCGCTTCACTATCGGCTTCACCTTCATCATCTTCCATGGGAAGGTTGCGGGAACTTAACACTAGGTTCCGAAGACTTTTGATAGCGCGGGTGGTTTCACGGTGTTGGCTCATCATGGTGGTGTAAAGGAACTCGTTTGTAATGCCACCTTCCGGAATAGGGAAGTTTGAAGAAGAAGACCCGTCATCATACTTGTAGGAACCGTCATTGCATTGAATAATCCCGGTATTCTTCATAATGGTAACGCCGTTGATTTTGATTGGCGGTAGTGGTCATAGCCAGAAACGGTTCTCTCCCGATTTCCATGTCTGTTAATTCCAAAATCCTTGAGATAAGACGACCGTATGGCAGCCTTGTTTTGAGAGATAGTTGCTGTTTCAGATGATACATCATAGTAGGTAGCCAATTAATTCTGATTTTGTTCTTCACAGCAAATAGAACTTGCATCTCCAAATCATTGATTTGTGAAAGGTTTGAATCCTTTGGCAGCAAGACATGGCAAATAACATAATGCAGCATTCGATCATCAATCGACAGGTTCTTAGCATAACAGAGTATGCGAGAAGTGCGCTGTCCCGACACAACAGCATCCCTTGGAAACCGACAGATGGAGTAGTAATATTCCATTTTATCATATTGAGCCCATTTTCCTTCATCATGATTAACACCTTTCCGAAGAAAAAATCCTGAATAGGGAATCTTAAGAGACACAGCCAGCGACCTTAGGTCTGTTACAATTTCACAATCTCTTACAATGGCAGACATCATATGTTGATCATCATCATTCAGATTTAAAGTAAAATGGTTCAGAAAAGATTTTACCAAATCAGTATAAGTTTTGCCATTATCAGTTATGAACGCATGCAACCCTTGATATCTCAACAGCTCAGGAAAAGAGAAGGTAGTGAAGGATTTGAGATTCACATACTTACCCTTGAGCAAATGTCTAACCCTGACTCTGAAATCCATTCTCCTCTTCTTTGCTGTTTCCATTTGCACTTCTTCCTCTTCACTGCTAGATGCCGATACGGGAGCCTTTTCTCTTCTTGGAGGAGCCATGGGGAAAAAGGAGGTGCTAGGGTTTTGAGAGGATTTTTGGGATTTTGAGAGTTAATAAGAGAGTATGGTTGAAAGTTGAATGAAATGAGATGAAGGGTTTATGGTGAGTAATGAGGGAGGAGAGAGTTATGAGGTGTAGGTGAAAGAGTAAAGCACATGCATTTAACATAAACACACATACCACAATAAAATTTAAAGTTAAAAAAGAATAAAATTAAAAAAAAAATTGTATTCAAAACGTTAACGCAGAAGTGCTGTTTTGGAGGTGTTAACCGGTTAACCTATACCGTTAACCGGTTAACGGACTGAATTTTTCAAAAATAGAAGAAAAACAGCAGCTCTGTTTTGAAGAATCGGGAAAAGATTTTTACAAAAATTTTACACAAAGTATTAGCACTTATCAATACGCAACTTTCGATTTAAAAATATTTTAAAACGGATAATATTTGGACATGCGAAAGTAAGAAGAACGGAAAACGGCGAAAAAGAAGTGCTAGCATTGCATAACATAAAAATTGAAAGTAAACACATTTTTAGCAACTATACCACATAACAAGTAATTTGAAGACAAGGTTAGATGTCACCTTCATTGAGAATACCAAGTTCTCGCCGAATCTTGAAGAATTGCTCTTTAGCCAATGGTTTTGTGAATATGTCAGCGAGTTGGTTATGTGTATCCACGAACGTAACATCTACATCTCCGTTAAGCACGTGATCTCGAAGGAAATGATGTCGGATATCTATGTGCTTCGTCCTTGAATGCATGACCGGGTTCTTTGTGATGTTGATGGCACTTGTGTTATCGCATCGAAGAGGAATGCAACCGAGATCTACACCAAAATCCAGAAGTTGTTGCTTAAGCCATAAAATTTGTGCACAACAACTGCCTGCTGCAATGTACTCTGCTTCGGCCGTGCTAAGTGCGACACATGCTTGCTTCTTGCATGCCCACGACACTAGTGCATTCCCGAGAATGTGACAAGTACCACTTGTGCTTTTTCTATCGGTCTTACATCCTGCATAGTCAGCGTCAGAATAACCAATCAAGGAGAATATACTACCTTTTGGATACCATAGTCCGACGTTCGTTGTTCCTTTGAGATATTTCATAATCCTCTTCACGGCGGTGAGATGCGATTCCTTCGGGTTTGCTTGAAAGCATGCACACAAACATACACTAAACATAATGTCAGGACGGCTTGCCGTCAAATATAGTAATGAACCAATCATACCTCGATATTTTGTAATATCTATTGACATTCCTGATTCATCTTGATCAACGTACGTTCCGGATCCCATAGGAGTGGACATCACTTTGCAACTATCCATATCGAATCTTTTCAATAATTCCTTGCAATACTTGGATTGGTTGATTTCTTCTTGCATTGCTACTATCCATTGATCGTCGCCTAAGGCTTCATCGACTTTGGTTGGTTCTATTTGAGACACAAAAGCCATATTGAGACAAGCATCTTTGAGATTTAGTCTTGTTGCAACGCCTTGGCTAATATCACCAATAACTTTATCGATCGGGTGATCTCTATGAGTTTTCCATTCTTTCGGTAGATCATGATGTTCTTCAATGATTGGTGAGCCATCTCCTTGTAGAATTGATTGAACATTTGAAAGTTCCTTTTGTGACATATCTATTATATCATCATCGTCATCAACAACAAAGTTATCCTCTTTCGAGGGGTTAGTTTCATCAAAGCATACATGCGTTGATTCTTCAATAGTAAGAGTTCTTTTATTGAAAATTCTAAATGCCTTACTAGATAGGGAGTAGCCAAGGAAGATACCTTCGTCGGATTTCTCATCAAACTTACCAAGGTTGTCCTTTCCATTGTTGAGGACAAAACATTTGCACCCAAAGATGTGAAAGAAAGATATATTAGGCTTCCTTCCTTTGAAAAGCTCATACGGAGTCTTTTTGAGAATCGGCCGAATGTTGACACGGTTGCTAACAAAGCATGCTGTGCTAACTGCATCCGCCCAAAAATATTTAGGAAGGTTGGAGTCACTGAGCATTGTTCTTGCGAGTTCCACCAAGGATCTATTCTTTCTCTCTACGACACCGTTTTGTTGTGGTGTTCGTGGTGCGGAGAAGTTGTGGGAAATTCCGTGCTTTTCGCAAAATTCTTCAAAGAATGTGTTTTGAAATTCTCCCCCGTGGTCACTTCTTATGGAGGTTATTGAGAGAGACTTCTCATTCTGAATTTGTTTCGCATATTTTTTGAAAGCCTTGAAAGCATCGCTTTTCTGCACAAGAAACAAAGTCCACGTATATCTAGAGAAGTCATCAACAATTACTAAACCGTAAACATTACCTCCGAAGCTTTTCGTTCTTGATGGACCGAAGAGATCCATGTGCAAGAGTTGAAGTGGCCTCGACGAAGATACAACATTCTTGGATTTGAAAGTTGTCTTGGTTTGCTTTCCCTTTTGGCATGCGTCACACAGCTTATCCTTGATGAACTTAATCTTTAGAAGACCAACAACAAGATCATGCTTTATTAATTTGTTCATGTGCTCCATGTGTATATGAGCGAATCTTTTATGCCATAGCCAAGCCTCGTTGTTGTTTATCATTAAGTACTTTACCTTCAAGGAAGAGTCATCAAAAGAAGTCATAAAAATATTATTAACCCTTTTACCTTTTAGCAAAATGTCATGGGTGACTTCATGCTCTATCACACATTCATCTTTTGAGAAGTTGATCCGGAACCCTTTGTCACACAATTGACTTATGCTAAGAAGGTTGTGCTTTAGGCCTTCAACATAAAGGACATCTTCGATGATGGTAAAAGGAGGTTCTCCAATGGTTCCTACTCCAAGGATTTTTCCTTTAGTGTCATCACCGTATGTAACATATCCCTTGGCCTTTAAAGATAGATGTGAAAATTTGTCGATGTCGCCCGTCATATGCTTTGAACAACCGCTATCAAGATACCATTGATTCGAGGTTGTCTTCAAGCATACCTGCAAAACAAAATCAAGTTTTGTTAGGTACCCAAATTGCTTTGGGTCCTTGGTAGTTAGTACCCTTTTTAACCCACACATAATGCCCTTTTGGAACGCTAAAGTTTCACACATAACAAGCATTAGGTGTGTGCCCTTTGATTCCACAATAAAAGCAAGTAGGTTGAAAATCACTTCTATATCTAGGAACATAATTCTTCTTCTTAGCAATCAATTTCTTTTTATGACTTTGATGCATATTTTTAGAATTGTTTACTTTCTCTTTAGCAACTTGTTCACTTGCTTTAACAAAAATGGTCTTATTTGTGCTTGGTTTAGAAAACTTAGAATATCCTAATCCACTTTTATCATTAGAATACCTTTGGTGCTTAAGAATTTCTTCCAACCCAATTTGACCTTTTTCATATCTTTCTAAAACTCTTTTAAGTTGAACAATTTGAAAAGATAAATATTCACAATTCTTACATGCAAGACTTTGTTTTTCATCCATCAACTTTTGTTTTCCACTTTCAATATATTTTTCCAACGCAGTATTTTTTTCTTCTAAGGATGAAATTTGTTTCTTTTGGGATGAAATACTTTTATACAATGTCTTGCATTCTTTTAAGAGTTCATTTATAACATCTTGTGCATCATTGTCATAAACTGAAAAATTGCTACTAACCTCATCGATTTCTTCATCGGAGTGATGTGAAGCCATAAGAGCCATGTTCGCACATTCATCGCTTTCCGATTCCGAAGATGAAATGATCTCATTATCGTCCCAAGCGACATAAGCCTTTTTGTTTTTGAATTCCTTCTTGCCTTTGAATCCTCCTTTCTTTGCAAGTTTTGGGCAATCCGGCTTTATGTGACCTTGCTGTCCACATTCATAACACGTGACGTCTTGCATTGATGTGGATGCTTCCTTTTTCCTGAAATGGTTATTCTTTTTAGGATAAGAGGAATTTTTATTTTTATTAAAAAACTTACCAAGCTTCTTTACAAGAAGCATAAAGTTCTCATCCTCGGACGTCTCATCATCTTTGTCCCTTTTTGAATCAACCTTCAAGGCAATTCCCTTGGACTTCTTTTCTTGACTTTCGTGCTTCTCGAGCCTTCCAAGTTCCAATTCGTGTTCTTGAAGTTTTCCAAATAAAGACGCGGATGTCATCGTTGAGAGACTCTTCTTTTCCGAAATAGCGGTCACTTTCGGTTGCCATTCTCTTGTCAAAGATCTTAGGACTTTCAGGTTGAGATCATCATTAGTGAAAGTTTTACCCAGAGCAATCAGGTGATTTGTTAGATGGACGAATCTCTTTTGTAAGGCAACTATAGATTCACCGGGCTGCATGCGGAACATCTCATATTCTTGACTTAGAGTGTTTAGCCTCGATCTCTTCACTTCGGTGGTTCCTTCATGTGTTTCAACCAAGGTGTCCCAAATTTCCTTTGCCGATTTTCATTGAGATATACGGAAGAACTCGTCCATACTAAGAGCGCTTTGGAGTATGTTGATTGCCTTCTTCTCATTTAGAATCCTTTTCTTATCATCTTCGTCATAAGTGTTTTTCAACTTTGGGGTACCAACTCCATTCACCACATTTACCGGTTTGTGTGGACCTTCTTCAACTGCTTCCCATATACCTTTCCCTTGGGCTTCAAGATGTGCCTTCATTCTGATTTTCCAGAAATCGAAATATTCTCCGGAGAAGAGTGGGGGCTTGTTGCTACTTCCACCGTCTTTGAAAACCGGATTTATGCTTGCGGAAGCCATGCTGGATCTCTAGGAACAAGTTACCTATAACTTGCTCTGATGCCAATTGTAAGTTGTAAATGCGCCTAAGAGGGGGGGGGGGGGTGAATTAGGTGGTTAAAAATTCTTCGAACTTGTTTCCGGTTTTTGGTTATTTTACGTTTAAGTGCGGAAAGATAAATTGCGGAAAGTAAAAAGACACCGGAAATTATAGTGGTTCCCTTCACAATCCGAAGGTACATCCACTCCCCTTTCCACACGAAAGAGATTTCACTATAGTTAGAATTATGGTACAGCCTATTCACACCAACGGTGATGCCTACTATCTAACCTATAGGTAAACAAGTGTATGAAGAACAATCCTCTTCAACACCAACCCTTGTGTCCAACAATCCTGGATCACAAGTCAAACAGAAATAAATCTTTTGATGATATTAACAAAGTGTAGTATTATCAATCTTCTCTTGATTGATCTTCTCCTTAGATAAATAATTCACTCAATGAATAATATACCAGTGTTCAAGAAATAGAATGAGATGAAACTTTGATTATGAACACTTTTTAAAAAAAATATTGAAGGAAATATGAAAGAGTGATTATCTTAAGTTTGTATGAAAATTCTTGGAGGTGAAAATTCATTTTGAAAAATTAAGAATTTATATTGCCAAAACACCTTTTCAAAGAGGTATCATTTTCTCCATAAACATTGATGAAAAGATATAATTTTTCAAAAACATTTTCACTGCAACGAACAGTGTTAACCGGTTAACCAAATGGGTTAACCGGTTAACGCATACAACGTTAACACAGGATTTCAAAAAACAGGGTTGTTAACCGGTTAACCCATATGGTTAACCGGTTAACACTGTTGAAATGCAGAAAAATACTTTAAGAAAATTGTGTCTTGCATTTCAATGTGTTAACAAATGGTTATGTTTAAAAATACAAATGCAGATCATGATTGTTGAACACTTGTATACTAATCTAAGAGTGAGTTAGATATACCTAAGAAGTGAACCAACAATCTTGCAAACGGTTGACTTGAAAAAGAAGCTTGATCAAAAAGGTTCCTCATGCGTATGTGGCTTGATCACTTTGATGCTTGAATTATCTTTGAAGCTCTTCTCTTTTTGCATTGATGCATGTTGTCTTCATCAAAATACTTCTTGGATTGAAGCTTGCTTCTACACCTCCTCTGAAGAGTTTTTCCAATTTTTGTTCAATACTATTCAGGTCATATATGAACCTGTTGTTGAGCTTTATTCCGGTGTCAGGTCATATATGAACCTGTTCTGAAGATTTTTTCCCTTTGTTTGTTCAATACTATTCAGGTCATATATGAGCCTGTTGTTAAACCTTATTCCAGTGTCAGGTCATATATGAACCTGTTCTGAAGAGTCTTTCTCTATGATTGTTCCAGTATTATCAGGTTATATATGAACATGTTGATACACTCTTCTTGAATTTTTCTGAGTTTGTTAGGTCATACCTGAACCTGCTGTCAGAACTTCTTGATATTCCCCAGCGTTGTTAGGTCATATGTGAACTAGTTGTAGCATTTTTTCCTTTATTCGGGTTAGTAAGTCATATGTGAACTTACTACCGAAACCTCTTGTATTCCAAGTATCGATTATCAAATTTCACTTTGAGCACTCCCCGTTGTGTCTGATTCTCCAGCCGGATTTGTCTTCCCCAGCGAGTTTGTTTATTTTACCATTTGTCTGTCTCCCTGTGGACCACCAGCATTCCCCACAGCTTGGTCTGTCTAGTAGCATCTCCTGTTAAGGGTCCACCATATCCCTAGCAGATAAAAAAAATCACAAAAAAGAGAATCCATGCATATCATATCATATCATATCACATCATGTCATAGGGATTCAGGATCAAAATCCGGGTTTTCCTAGTATTTAACCATCTCCCACTATGATCATATGAAGAGTGTCCTGCTTCATATTCTCTAGTTGAAGATACTTAAATAGGGGCAACTGTCATACCCCGATTTTGGTCCTGAATTTTTTCCATTTTTTCATTTTTATTTGGCACTTGGCCTAAAGTTCATTTGCATACATTCATTCCCAAATCCATATTTTTGTTACACATTGGTCATTGTCTAGGCCTTTTTGATCATGGTGCTTTTGATTATAAAATGGATTTTAATTATTTGACTTTTTAATTTTCAATTTGATTTTAATTTCAAATTAATCCTAAATTCCAAATTTCAATTTGATCTTAATTGTGTTTTTACTAATGATTCAAATTCTAATTGATTTTTAGTTTCCAAATAAATGTTAGAATTTGACATCAAAGTAGTTTTAACAAATTATAGATTAATTTGATTTTAATTGGTTTTTATTTTTTATTTTTAATTGACATTGTGATTAGTCTCAGGTTATTTCTAAAATCCATATCCATTTTTATAACCAAACATGATCCATCTTCCATCCATAGTTCATCTCAAATCAAAATAGCACATACACACATTTCATAACATTCAATAATATTTAGCTTTCAAGCATTTCCAAAACCATATTCATACATACATGTTTCTCCCAAATGCACGTCCATTTTTACAACAGTAAACCATATTTCATCGAGTAAAAGCATCCTAATTACAAACCATGACTCATTCAAACCAAAGCCATTGCGTCATTCCACGGACCTTTGATTACAATGTTTGAAACGAAATGCAAAATTCAAACCAACACATTCACATTTCAAAGCTGCCACAACCTTGGGCAATCCCCGAAATTACAGCGGATTATCATTTGTTACATCCAATTTTCAAATTCACAAAATAGAACCTTCATGACAATACAACACACAAAAAGCTAACACAAATAATCCTAAATCTAGCAACTTTGCCGCCTACCAAATTCAGAGTTACTAATCTCATTGGCAGCACAATCCTCAATCCTCATTTCTACACTTGGAATCACTCATTAACACTCGATTTTGATTGATGTGATTAAATTATGGAGAATTCCCAAGATCAACAAGGAACCCTCTCTTCTCAAACCCTTGTTAATGCTACTCAATGCTCTCAGTCTCTGCTACCATTTAACATTGATGCTGCCGCTCAGGATGCCGTTTTGCGCGAACAAGAACTTGCAACTCAAAATATCATAAGGACCCAGAGAGAGGTGACAACTACCACATCACCTTCCAAGGATAATTTTGACATATTCTCTGCCCGTCATCACCCCAATGCTTTGAAGGAACATCTCTTGAATATGGCCACTGAGCATAGGTCTGAAATCGCTCTTAAGCGTGGAAAACCTGCACTTCCACAAGTCAACACAGAAATAGGCAATGGATATTGTGTACCTGGTGGAGGTGCCTATAATGATATTCCCAAGCTTAACACTGACCCTGACAACAGCGCATTCAGTCTGCCCGAATCTAAATTTGATAGATATTCAGAGCAAACATCTGCAGGTAAAGAATTGCCCGAGTTCCTCAAGCAGAAGTTAAGAGCTCGGGGTGTTCTTAAAGATGATATACATACCAAAGATATTAAAGGTACTTCAGCTGAACTTAGGGGAAATGAAAACTTACCTCCAGGATGGTTTGTCATGAAGGTGGAAGCAAAAGATCCGGGGAGTGGTGCATTTTACTATTATAATGAAAGTACCGGGAAGAGTCAACGGGCAAAACCTTGCGAAGCATCCTTAACTGAGCAATCAACACCGTCTTTGAATCTTCCGGAAAATTGGGTGGAAGCATGCGAACTCGGCATCTTCAAACACAATCCAGCATTATACTTTGTAAGCTTCCCAACACTTGTGGAGTGGCTAGTTTCCGCGCCAAATGCAATCCCAGGAGTACCAATTGTCGCAGAAAAATCAATAGCAGGGTTGCAATTTAAAACAACAGAAGTAGTAAAACCAGCATGATCATGAAGATATTGAACCTCAATCTTTCCGGATTTGTAATCAGGTAATCGAATAGAAGCAACGACTTTCGCAGAAGACACAAAATCTGTGAGAGTAAATGTTGTCAACACACTTGATTCGGTATCAACTTTGAAAAGAAGAGTATTCTTTTTGTGGTTAATTTGAGCAGCAACATCACCGGAGGAAGGTCCTCTACTCTTCAATAACGTTGAATGCAAATCGATGCCGGAGTTGGTGGAGGAGGATATTGTGAACCGTTGATCGGAGTTGTAATCTTTGGTAAGGATATCTCTGGATAATATTCCGATGTCGGAGAAGATACTGGGGCATTTGGAAGACATTGTTGATGATGTTGTTAGGAAGTTTGGTGTGAGAGTACGATTTTGACTATGACCAAGATGCTAAATATTTTGGAGGAGTCTCTTAGAGTTTGTTCTAATAATCTTGCTGCAATCAACACACCAGCAACCATGTCCAATGACGACCTGTGACCTGCAAGAAACACACCAAACCAGAACAAATTTGCGATTTATGATGCAATCTTGAAGCAACTTTGGCACCATTCTGATGCAATCGTGTGCTTTTCTGTGAAAACAACTGCAGCATTTGGTGGAGCTGGTGTTAGTGCAGCAACAAGAGTGATGACTGTTGCCATTTTGCTTCTCACTAAAATCACTCCAAAAAACGTTGCGGTTCACAATGCCACAGAGGTGGCTCGGTTTGCGTGATCCATATGTAACCGAAAAGGAGCTAAAACTGATGCTGAGGGGTGCAGAATTAGTTGGAAATATAAGAGGATTCAGAGCTACACAAGCCATGTGAGGGTAGCGCATTCCAGCCGGCATCATCAAACCAATACTCCGAATTCACTGCAGTAAAAGCAAAATAGCAAAGCAGTTAAATTTTAAGAAAATTCCCAAATTGGAATAGAGACAAAATTCAAAGAGAAAGTTTGAGCTCAGATTACCTGTTCCAAATCCAAACATCAAAGGGACCAATCCGATACTGAGCACAAAAAGTGTTTTGGCAGAGACCCCTTTTGATCTCCATAGACCAAATCCCAAACCCTAATCTGCAAAGGATAAATAGGAAAGAAAGGAGGCGATTGAGAGGCGGAGAAAAAAGGTCAAAAACGAAACCCTAATAGAGAGGCGGACGAAATCGGAGAAACAAAAACCCCAACCCCACAATCAAAACAAACCCGGATTAGAGAGGCGAAAGAGTGAGGTTTAGGCTTCATCGTCACCGTCGTCACCACCGAAGGTGAGCCCCTTTTTTGTTTTAGCCATGGATTCTTGCATGTTTCAGAGAGATTGAGTGAGATGTGAGCGATTGGGAACGGAATGGTGTGCGCTTGAGAAGGAGAGACGTGAGACCTGAGAGGCGTGTGAGTAAGATTGAGGCGAGCGTTTGAGAGGGAGAGGACGAGATTACGTGAGTGAAGACGATGAAGGACTTCTGGGTATTGGTTTCCTGTTTTTCCCACTTTCTTTCCTTTTTATTTATTTTAAAAAAAAAAAGAAAAACAACAAACTTTTAAATCATTTAGAAAATTTAGTACGTTTAGTATTCCCTTATTTTTAATAGTGTATATTAAGTTTTGTTTTTTCCCAATTCATTAACTCTAGAACCCAACAGCCAGGCGGCTGGGTTTAATTTTCTGCTGTTTTTTCTTGGTAGTCCAACAGACTGTTTTTTATCTTAGTTTTTATTTTTTAATTCTAATTTTTAATCTATCTTGGTTTATATATCTAAATTAGTATTAAGATAATAACTAATCATAAATGGCCTAGTGGAGAGAGACTAGTTTCATAGTCTTTAGTGGAGTGGGTTCGATACCCATATATAGCATTTTATTTCTTTAGCATTCATTTTTTTTATGTTTATGTTTTATTATAATTTCTCCTATACTCATAGTTTCATTATTGATTAATAGCACAAATTTGTTTTTTTTAATTTCATCATCCATTCAAAACCATTTTGAACTATTAAAAATCACATTTTTCTCGATTCAATGTCGAGCTCATTTTCATACCCTTGTAAGTCGATTGCTTTTAAGCATCGCCATCAACCTCACATAGCTTACTCTTGGGCTTTCTTACAATGAGCCAGTTCTCTTGCACTTACACTCATGCATCGCATTATTTATTGTTTGGGCCCGATTTAATTATTTCATGATTTTTGAATCCCCATTTAACAAGATGTACCCCACTCCCCCGATGTGTAATAATTTTGTACTGTTTTATTTCTTTATTTGTTTGACTGTCTAGTTAGATACTAACACAAGAATAAAATCAACCATTTCCAAAAAAATACAAAAATATGACTCGATCCAACGTCGAGTATTTTCTCAATAAACAAACCAACCCATTTCTCCCTCCCATTCTATTCCATTTCTTTCAAACTTTCATCAAACGCTTGATTCAACGTCAAACCATTTTTCCTGATAAAAACTCAAAAAATATTAATTCATAGTCAAGACTTTTTCAATAAAGATGGAAGTGGAACGTGGTGTATACCACGCACTCCTGAGACTAGGATTCGAGATGTATATCTCGCCAATCCTAGCTCTCGCCATCATCCAAGTTTATCCACTTTGTTTTCTCTCAAATACTCATTCAAATTTCTCTTAAACGTCCATCAATACTTGATCTAGTGTCAAGTCTTTTTTTCACAACAAAACTCAAAATACTTAATTCTTATTTAACACTTTCTCAGTAAAGGTGGAAATGGAACATGGTGTATACCATGCACTCCTGAGGTTAAGATTCGAGACGTATGCCTCGCCAATCTTAACTCTCGCCATCATTTAAAATTGTCAATGTGGTTTCGTCAAACCCTTTCTCAATCAAATCTAAGATACTTAAATCTTATTTAACACTTTTTCAATAAAGGTGGAAATGGAACATGGTGTATACCATGCACTCCTGAGGTTAAGATTCGAGACGTATGCCTCGCCAATCTTAGCTCTCGCCATCGTCTAAAATTGTCAATGCGGTTTCTTCAAACCCTTTCTCAATCAAATTCCAAAATACTTAATTCCCATCTTAACCTCTTTCAATAAAGATGGAAATGGAACATGGTGTATACCGTGCACTCCTGAGGCTAGGATTCGAGATGTATATCTCGCTCATCCAAGTCCTCGCCATCACTCAAAATACATCCAACCGATCAAACTCTTTTCTCGCCGCCGTGCGATTAATCAAAAATCTTTTTCATAAATGAAAGATATATTGTCTTAAGTGATACAAAACAATGTTTCGGCCACGATTATTGAGTAGAGATAAATGACGCTTTTCCGAATGTAGATTTATAAATCCGTTCGATGTGTGGTATGCGTCCACTCCTCATCTGTTTTGGGTAAAACAATGTTTTCATCGATTAATACAGTATAGCTTTCGCTAAAATCGACAAACAAACAAACATTTTTCTACCCAGAACTACGTAAGCCTTGATTTCTCTTTTGAGATACGTAGGAGCAGGATTTTTAAATCTTGTCAGGCCCACTAATAAAAAACTTAGGTTTAGTCCTTAGTTAAAAATCCAAAAACTTTTCTTCTCATCCTTTCTTTCTTTCCCACCTAATAATTCAAAAATCCCAACATATTTAACTAACACTAACGCACACAACTGACCTAATGGTTCCCGTTGAGTACAACGGACGTGAGGGGTGCTAACACCTTCCCCTTGCGTAATTGACTCCCGAACCCTGATATTGGTTGCGATGACCATATCTTATCCTTTCTTTTGTCTTGGGTTTTATCGATATTTCCCCTTTCCTTTTTAGGAATAAATAAAATTCGGTGGCGACTCTGTTCAGCCCATCATTGCGAGCGTGCGATCGCGCTTCGCTTTGAAGTCGTATCCCCACATTTTTCGAGGTGCGACAATCCGAAATTATGGCATTTTCAAAACCATCTTCCCTATATTTTTCAAAAAAGGAAATAAGTCCTTTCAATTGCTCTATAGCAACATTGATGCTCATATCCTTTGATTGAAAGTGTTTATTAACTGAGTTTACAGCGAACAATATTTCATACCAAATAGTCATGCCTATAAAAAATTCAAAATTTTTAAGCTCATAAGTTGCCAAACATTCATCTTCACTTTTTATTTTAGATTCATCATTCACTTCACCTAATTTCAATAAAGTATCTCTTATTTATGAAGTTTGGAATCTTATAGCTTTTACACTTTCAATATGACTTTCCCAACATGTTTGTGACAATGATTTCAAAGTAAGGCTATATATATAATGTCACGCCGCGAAAAATACTTGAGCACATGGTACGCTCGAAGATACAACAGAGTCGCCACCAAACTTTATTTATTCCAAGAGGAAAGAAAAAATATTGATAAAACCCAAGGGAAAGAGAAAAATGGTAAGGAAGTGGATTATGCAAGGGGAATGTATTAGCACCCCTCACATCCGTTGTACTCAACAGAAACCATTTTAGTTGTTCTTTGCGCGAATGAGTGTAATTATCTAAAGATTACTTGTAGTTGATTTTAATTAAGGGAAAGATAAGTTTTTAATTAATGTGCTTGGCAAGATGTCGAAATCTTGTGCCTACATATTTCCATAGTGCAATGAGAAAATCAAAGCTCTGTAGTTCATGGTAGAAAATATGGATATGTTGGTTGTTTTTACTGGACGGTGTTAACATTCATGTTCTAGCAGTTTAACGTTGCTTATATACTTCCGCGCCGGAGGCTTAAGCGTTGTTTATGTTGCGGTAGAACGGAAATAACATGTCCTTTTTGAAAGGTTTTGAATGTTTCCCTAAGACGAAAAAATTGAGCTTTGATGGGTTGCGGTTGATTTTAAATTTGGAAATATTGTTTTGATTCGAATTGCACTAAAGTCTATGAATATAGGTGAATACTTTGAACAACGGGGTCATGCGCATCGTATCCAAAGATATTCAGAATAAAGGTATAAATATATCCCTCTCATACTTCACCATTTCTTAAGGCTTGTGGCGCACAATTCACATCATATTTTAAGGATTTTTAAATTTATTTGCAAAAAGGATTTTAGTCTTAATTGAACAAGGGAAAGAAAAATGAATGAAACTCAGCAATGATCAAGGTCTTGATTTCCTTTCTGTCTCCAAGGTCTTGGATGTGAAACTTTGACTTGAGATCTAGCGCGAGGCAAGTACAAAGGTATCACCCAATCAAGTGATCAAGGGACTTATGATCACTTAAAAGGATTAAGAAAACAAACACATGTTCAAGGCAAGTCAAGGACAAGTGTAACCAATTGATCAAACATAATTTTGATCAACTAATTAATAAGGGAGACATGATCACATTGAGAATCATAAGCATATGAAATCATGAAAAGAAACATGGCATTAAAAAAATAAAAATAACCAAAAATAATCCTAATCTCTGACGTGTTATTAATTGATTTAAAAGCGGAATTAAATTTTACCTAAAATGAATTCAATTAAAATATGAACCTAAACACATTTTTTATGTGTATTTCAATTAATATTTTCATGAGTTAAAAAGTGACAAAAAGAATTAAAGAAACAAAAGAAGTTAATCAAGAAAAGGTTTCATTCTGCAGGGGGTGCAGTGGCCATAGGGCGTGTGGCCTGGAAATTGGCGCAAGGGCCCAAACAAAAAGCCCAAAGAAATGTTGTCTATTGTTATTACTCAGACCAGGGGTGTGCTAGTGGTTTATGAGAATTTTTGGCAAAGCCCCATGGGTCTAGGGCCTTTGAGGCCCACACACGAAATGCAATTCCAAAGGGGAGAGTGGAAAGTATCAGCACAATTCATTTCACACTTCATTTTGTCTCAACTTATCTCTCTCTAAAAAATGCTCCCCATTCGTCGGCGTTTTGCTCAGTCGCACCGGAGGCGACATAGTGGGTCCAAAACAACCAATCACTCTACCAAAATGTTCGTCTAAATGTCTTTTCTCTTAATCTCGCCTCAATTTATCCCAAAACTCAATCAATTCTCCGAATCCAATCAAGAAGGATACAAACCCTAAGCCTCCATAACAAAAATTAAAAGCAGAATGAGGGGATCCAAGCCACTCCACTTGGGGCCTTGGTTCCCCTTAGTGAATACTACATTTTGACAACATAATTTAAAGCAAGAAGAGGAGGAATTGAGAACCTACTTGCAAGACTGTAGCTTATCCCAAACTTTATTGAAGATGAAGATGAAGATTATGAAGAGAAAGCCAGAGCTAAGTAACTTGAACCTTCAATCTTTTTCCTTATGCAATAAACTTCTTCTTCTTCTTCTTCTACTTTGAATTTTAGTCTGTATGCGGTGAATTCATGTTGTTACTGTTGATTATATGCTGAGTGTAGCAAAGTGTAAATTTAACTTAGTGGTGGCAAGCTTCACAGTGAAGCTTACTCCAACAATAGTGGCGAGCTTTGATAGGTGAATGAGAAGAGGAATTGGGAGAGTGATGAGAGGATAAATTATAAGTGTCAACAAAGTAAAACTATATTAGTTAATATCAAAAATAAGATGTTGAGTTATAATACCGCATCGAGGAATTAAGAAAATAAGTGAATGATGACATATATAAATAGAGTGTGTGAGCAAATTTAAATTTTGTACTACCTGAAGTCTCGACCATTTGGCTAAGACTAAGTGTAGTACCACTCCAACTTAGTTTATAATTACATTTTGTATACTCTAACCACGTAATATTATGTGTTTGATAATTCCTCTAAATGTATAACATTATATATATGCTAATTATTTTATTTGTATTTTGATTATAGAAATTTATTTCAACTATAATAATCTACCGATAACACAAAAAAGAAACTACTGTTTTGTCACACATCAAATATTTAGTAATATAAATTAGAGAATTTCTTATATAAAATTTGCATTGAAAACTAAATAAAAATGTCTACTACATAAGTCTCAGGTGTTTGGTTAAAATTAAGTATAGTATCATTAGAAATAATTTTTAATTTATATGAAATTAAATATATATAATCTAGCCTTGTGTGATATTCTCATTGCAGCTCAATGCTCTAATCATATAATATCATATGCTTGACGATTTTTCTTTGTATGGTAGATGTCTACAAAGTATTATTTTTTATTGAATACGAATAATAAGATGTTGAATTATAATCTCACATAAAGAAATTAAGAAAATACATGATTGAATAATGGATATAAATATAGTGTGTGAGATAATTATATTTTGTGCTATCTTAAGCCATGATCAGTTGGCCAAGACTAAGTGTTGTACTACTGAAAAGTAATTTAATATTAATTTATATATACTTTAACCTCATGATATCATGTGTTTGGTAATTGCACTAAACACAATATATTACCTGTATGATTATTGCTCTACATCTATTAAGAATTATACAATTGAATAATCTACCGATGACACCAAAATAAAAAGAAGCTGAATAGTAGTCTCACACTAAGGAGTTAAGAATATAAATTTGGGATATACATATATAAATTATGCAATAAAAATAATAATACCTTATATCTCAAACTCGTTGTTAAGTATATGTGTTGTCCCATTTAAAGTAGATTAAAATTTAACTGTCTTTATATACCATTTTAGATAGTTTATAACTTATCTAAATTTATATATTTATTATACAGCCTCATAAAATATTCTCATTACTCATAACAAACCTATATCTACAATTAAATAATCTATTGATAAAAAGAAACTAATGTTTAGGCACACATCAAAGATTTAGTAATATAAATTAGAGAAATTTCATATATAAATTTTGCATTAAAAATTAAGTAAAAATTTGTATTAAATTAAGTCTCAGGCGTTTGGTTAAGATTAAGTGCACTATTATAATAAATATTTTTAAACTTATATGATATTAGCTATAGCCACGTATGGTATTCTCACTGCTCAATGATCCAATCACCTAATATCATATGCTTGACAATTTTTCTTTGTGTGGTAGCTGTCGACGAAGTATTACTGTATAATTGAATACCAATAATAAGATGTTGAATTATAATCCCACGTCAAAAAATTAAGAAAAAACACGATTGAATAATGGATATAAAAAGTGTGTGTGAGATAAATTATATTCTGTACTAACTTATATCATGATCACGAGGCTAAGACTAAGTGTTATACGACTCAAAAGTAGTTTAATTTTAATTTTTATATATACTTTAACCTCATGATATCACGTGTTTGGTAATATCTTGTGTTTGGTAATTGCACTAAACACAATATATTACGTGTATGATAATTGCTCTACATCTATTAAGAATTATATAATAGAATAATCTACCGATGACACCAAAATAAAAAGAAGATAAATAGTACCCTCACACTGAGGAGTTAAGAATATAAATCTCGGAATTACATTTATAAATTCTGCAATAAAAATAATACTACCTTACATATTAAACTCGTTATTAAGGCTATGTGTTGTACCATTTAAAGTAGATTAAAATTTATCTGTGTTTATATACCCTTTTAAATAGTTTAAAACTTATCTAAATATATATAGTTATTATCCAGCATCATAGAATATTCTCATTACTCAATGCTCAAATCACTTAATATCGTATGTTTGATAATTTTTCTTTATGTGGTAGATGTCAACAAAGTTAAACTATATTAGTTAATAGCAAAAATAAGATGTTGAGTTATAATAATGCATCGAGGAATTAAGAAAATAAGTGAGTGATGACATATACAAATAGAGTGTGTGAGCAAATTTAAATTTTGTACCTTAAGTCTCGACCATTTGGCTAAGACTAAGTGTAGTACCACTCCAACTTAGTTTATAGTTATATTTTATATACTCTAACCACATAATATTATGTGTTTGATAATTTCTCTAAATGTATAATATTATATATATGCTAATTATTTTATTTGTATTTTGATTATAGAAATTTATTTCAACTATAATAATCTACCGATAACACAAAAAAGAAACTAATGTTTTGTCACACATCAAATATTTAGTAATATAAATTAGAGAATTTCTTATATAAAATTTGCATTGAAAACTAAATAAAAATGTCTACTACATAAGTCTCAGGTGTTTGGTTAAAATTAAGTACAGTATCATTAGAAATAATTTTTAATTTATATGAAATTAAATATATATAATCTAGCCTTGTGTGATATTCTCATTGCAGCTCAATGCTCCAATCATATAATATCATATGCTTGACGATTTTTCTTTGTATGGTAGATGTCTACAAAGTATTATTTTATATTAAATACGAATAATAAGATGTTGAATTATAATCTCACATAAAGAAATTAAGAAAATACATGATTGAATAATGGATATAAATATAGTGTGTGAGATAATTATATTTTGTGCTATCTTAAGCCACAATCAGTTGGCCAAGACTAAGTGTTGTACTACTGAAAAGTAATTTAATATTAATTTATATATACTTTAACCTCATGATATCATGTGTTTGGTAATATCTTGTGCTTGGTAATTGCACTAAACACAATATATTACGTGTATGGTAATTGCTCTACATCTATTAAGAATTATACAATTGAATAATCTACCAATGACACCAAAATAAAAAGAAGCTAAATAGTAGCCTCACACTGAGGAGTTAAGAATATAAATTTGGGATATACATATATAAATTATGCAATAAAAATAATAATGCCTTATATCTCAAACTCGTTTTTAAGTATATGTGTTGTCCCATTTAAAGTAGATTAAAATTTAACTGTCTTTATATACCATTTTAGATAGTTTATAACTTATCTAAATTTATATATTTTATTATACAGCCTCATAAAATATTCTCATTACTCATAACAAACCTAGATCTACAATTAAATAATCTATTGATAAAAAGAAACTAATGTTTAGGCACACATCAAAGATTTAGTAATATAAATTAGAGAAATTTCATCTATAAATTTTGCATTAAAAATTAAGTAAAAATTTGTAGTAAATTAAGTCTCAGGTGGTTGGTTAAGATTAAGTGCACTATTATTATAAATATTTTTAAACTTATATGATATTAGCTATAGCCACGTATGATATTCTCACTGCTCAATGATTCAATCACCTAATATCATATGCTTGACAATTTTTCTTTGTGTGGTAGCTGTCGACGAAGTATTACCGTATAATTGAATACCAATAATAAGATGTTGAATTATAATCCCACGTCAAAAAATTAAGAAAAAACATGATTGAATAATGGATATAAAAAGTGTGTGTGAGATAAATTATATTATGTACTAACTTATATCATGATCACGAGGCTAAAATTAAGTGTTATACGACTCAAAAGTAGTTTAATTTTAATTTTTATATATACTTTAACCTCATGATATCACGTGTTTGGTAATATCTTGTGTTTGGTAATTGCACTAAACACAATATATTACGTGTATGATAATTGGTCTACATCTATTAAAAATTATACAATTGAATAATCTACTGATGACACCAAAATAAAAAGAAGATAAATAGTACTCTCACACTGAGGAGTTAAGAATATAAATCTTGGATTTACATTTATAAATTCTGCAATAAAAATAATACTACCTTACATATCAAACTCGTTATTAAGGCTATGCGTTGTACCATTTAAAGTAGATTAAAATTTATCTGTCTGTATATACCCTTTTAAATAGTTTCAAACTTATCTAAATATATATAGTTATTATCTAGCATCATAGAATATTCTCATTACTCAATGTTCGAATCACTTAATATCGCATGTTTGATAATTTTTCTTTATGTGGTAGATGTCAACAAAGTAAAACTATATTAGTTAATAGAAAAATAAGATGTTGAGTTATAATACCGCATCGAGGAATTAAGAAAATAAGTGAGTGATGACATATAGAAATAGAGTGTGTTAGCAAATTTAAATTTTGTACGACCTTAAGTCTCAACCATTTGGCTAAGACTAAGTGTAGTACCACTCCAACTTAGTTTATAATTATATTTTATATCCTCTAACCACATAATATTATGTGTTTGATAATTTCTCTAAATATATAATATTATATATATGCTAATTATTTTATTTGTATTTTGATTATTGAAATTTATTTCAACTATAATAATCTACCTATAACACAAAAAAGAAACTAATGTTTTGTCACACATCAAATATTTAGTAATATAAATTAGAGAATTTCTTATATAAAATTTGCATTGAAAACTAAATAAAAATGTCTACTACATAAGTCTCAAGTGTTTGGTTAAAATTAAGTACAGTATCATTAGAAATAATTTTTAATTTATATGAAATTAAATATATATAATCTAGCCTTGTGTGATATTCTCATTGCAGCTCAATGCTTCAATCATATAATATCATATGCTTGACGATTTTTCTTTGTATGGTAGATGTCTACTAAGTATTATTTTATATTGATAACGAATAATAAGATGTTGAATTATAATCTCACATAAAGAAATTAAGAAAATACATGATTGAATAATGGATATAAATATAGTGTGTGAGATAATTATATTTTGTGCTATCTTAAGCCAGGATCAGTTGGCCAAGACTAAATGTTGTACTATTGAAAAGTAATTTAATATTAATTTATATATACTTTAACCTCATTATATCATGTGTTTGGTAATTGCACTAAACACAATATATTACGTGTATGATAATTGCTCTACATCTATTAAGAATTATACAATTGAATAATCTACCGATGACACCAAAATAAAAAGAAGCTGAATAGTTGTCTCACACTGAGGAGTTAAGAATATAAATTTGGGATATACATATATAAATTATGCAATAAAAATAATAATACCTTATATCTCAAACTCGTTGTTAAGTATATGTGTTGTACCATTTAAAGTAGATTAAAATTTAACTGTCTTTATATACCATTTTAGATAGTTTATAACTTATCTAAATTTATATATTTATTATACAGCCTCATAAAATATTCTCATTACTCATAACAAACCTATATCTACTATTAAATAATCTATTGATAAAAAGAAACTAATAATTAGGCACACATCAAAGGTATAGTAATATAAATTAGAGAAATTTCATATATAAATTTTGCATTAAAAATTAAGTAAAAATTTGTAGTAAATTAAGTCTCAGGTGTTTGGTTAAGATTAAGTGCACTATTATTATAAATAATTTTAAACTTATATGATATTAGCTATAGCCACGTATGATATTCTCATTGCTCAATGATCCAATCACCTAATATCATATGCTTGGCAATTTTTCTTTGTGTGGTAGCTGTCGACGAAGTATTATTGTATAATTGAATACCAATAATAAGATGTTGAATTATAATCCCACGTCAAAAAATTAAGAAAAAACACGATTGAGTAATGGATATAAATAGTGTGTGTGAGATAAATTATATTCTGTACTAACTTATATCATGATCACGAGGCTAAGACTAAGTGTTATACGACTCAAAAGTAGTTTAATTTTAATTTTTATATATACTTTAACCTCATGATATCACATGTTTGGTAATATCTTGTGTTTGGTAATTGCACTAAACACAATATATTACGTGTATGATAATTGCTCTACATCTATTAAGAATTATATAATAGAATAATCTATCGATGACACCAAAATGAAAAGAAGATAAATAGTACTCTCACACTGAGGAGTTAAGAATATAAATCTCGGAATTACATTTATAAATTCTGCAATAAAAATAATACCACCTTACATATCAAACTCGTTATTAAGGCTATGCGTTGTACCATTTAAAGTAGATTAAAATTTATATGTCTTTATATACCCTTTTAAATAGTTTCAAACTTATCTAAATATATATAGTTATTATTCAGCATCATAGAATATTCTCATTACTCAATGCTCAAATCACTTAATATCGTATGTGTGATAATTTTTCTTTATGTGGTAGATGTCAACAAAGTAAAACTATATTAGTTAATAGCAAAAATAAGATGTTGAGTTATAATACCGCATCGAGGAATTAAGAAAATAAGTGAGTGATGACATATAGAAATAGAGTGTGTTAGCAAATTTAAATTTTGTACGACCTTAAGTCTCAACCATTTGGCTAAGACTAAGTGTAGTACCACTCCAACTTAGTTTATAATTATATTTTATATCCTCTAACCACATAATATTATGTGTTTGATAATTTCTCTAAATGTATAATATTATATATATGCTAATTATTTTATTTGTATTTTGATTATTGAAATTTATTTCAACTATAATAATCTACCTATAACACAAAAAAGAAACTAATGTTTTGTCACACATCAAATATTTAGTAATATAAATTAGTGAATTTCTTATATAAAATTTGCATTGAAAACTAAATAAAAATGTCTACTACATAAGTCTCAGGTGTTTGGTTAAAAATAAGTACAGTATCATTAGAAATAATTTTTAATTTATATGAAATTAAATATATATAATCTAGCCTTGTGTGATATTCTCATTGCAGCTCAATGCTCCAATCATATAATATCATATGCTTGACGATTTTTCTTTGTATGGTAGATGTCTACAAAGTATTATTTTATATTGAATACGAATAATAAGATGTTGAATTATAATCTCACATAAAGAAATTAAGAAAATACATGATTGAATAATGGATATAAATATAGTGTGTGAGATAATTATATTTTGTGCTATCTTAAGCCACGATCAGTTGGCCAAGACTAAGTGTTGTACTACTGAAAAGTAATTTAATATTAATTTATATATAGTTTAACCTCATGATATCATGTGTTTGGTAATTGCACTAAACACAATATATAACCTGTATGATTATTGCTCTACATCTATTAAGAATTATACAATTGAATAATCTACCGATGACACCAAAATAAAAAGAAGCTGAATAGTAGCCTCACACTGAGGAGTTAAGAATATAAATTTGGGATATACATATATAAATTATGCAATAAAAATAATAATACCTTATATCTCAAACTCGTTGTTAAGTATATGTGTTGTCCCATTTAAAGTAGATTAAAATTTAACTGTCTTTATATACCATTTTAGATAGTTTATAACTTATCTAAATTTATATATTTATTATACAGCCTCATAAAATATTCTCATTACTCATAACAAACCTATATCTACTATTAAATAATCTATTGATAAAAAGAAACTAATAATTAGGCACACATCAAAGATTTAGTAATATAAATTAGAGAAATTTCATATATAAATTTTGCATTAAAAATTAAGTAAAAATTTGTAGTAAATTAAGTCTCAGGCGTTTGGTTAAGATTTAATGCACTATTATTATAAATAATTTTAAACTTATATGATATTAGCTATAGCCACGTATTATATTCTCACTGCTCAATGATCCAATCACCTAATATCATATGCTTGGCAATTTTTCTTTGTGTGGTAGCTGTCGACGAAGTATTACTGTATAATTGAATACCAATAATAAGATGTTGAATTATAATCCCACGTCAAAAAATTAAGAAAAAACACGATTGAATAATGGATATAAATAGTGTGTGTGAGATAAATTATATTCTGTACTAACTTATATCATGATCACGAGGCTAAGACTAAGTGTTATACGACTCAAAAGTAGTTTAATTTTAATTCTTATATATACTTTAACCTCATGATATCACGTGTTTGGTAATATCTTGTGTTTGGTAATTGCACTAAACACAATATATTACGTGTATGATAATTGCTCTACATCTATTAAGAATTATATAATAGAATAATCTACCGATGACACCAAAATAAAAAGAAGATAAATAGTACCCTCACACTGAGGAGTTAAGAATATAAATCTCGGAATTACATTTATAAATTCTGCAATAAAAATAATACTACCTTACATATTAAACTCGTTATTAAGGCTATGTGTTGTACCATTTAAAGTAGATTAAAATTTATCTGTGTTTATATACCCTTTTAAATAGTTTAAAACTTATCTAAATATATATAGTTATTATCCAGCATCATAGAATATTCTCATTACTCAATGCTCAAATCACTTAATATCGTATGTTTGATAATTTTTCTTTATGTGGTAGATGTCAACAAAGTTAAACTATATTAGTTAATAGCAAAAATAAGATGTTGAGTTATAATACCGCATCGAGGAATTAAGAAAATAAGTGAGTGATGACATATACAAATAGAGTGTGTGAGCAAATTTAAATTTTGTACCTTAAGTCTCGACCATTTGGCTAAGACTAAGTGTAGTACCACTCCAACTTAGTTTATAGTTATATTTTATATACTCTAACCACATAATATTATGTGTTTGATAATTTCTCTAAATGTATAATATTATATATATGCTAATTATTTTATTTGTATTTTGATTATAGAAATTTATTTCAACTATAATAATCTACCGATAACACAAAAAAGAAACTAATGTTTTGTCACACATCAAATATTTAGTAATATAAATTAGAGAATTTCTTATATAAAATTTGCATTGAAAACTAAATAAAAATGTCTACTACATAAGTCTCAGGTGTTTGGTTAAAATTAAGTACAGTATCATTAGAAATAATTTTTAATTTATATGAAATTAAATATATATAATCTAGCCTTGTGTGATATTCTCATTGCAGCTCAATGCTCCAATCATATAATATCATATGCTTGACGATTTTTCTTTGTATGGTAGATGTCTACAAAGTATTATTTTATATTAAATACGAATAATAAGATGTTGAATTATAATCTCACATAAAGAAATTAAGAAAATACATGATTGAATAATGGATATAAATATAGTGTGTGAGATAATTATATTTTGTGCTATCTTAAGCCACAATCAGTTGGCCAAGACTAAGTGTTGTACTACTGAAAAGTAATTTAATATTAATTTATATATACTTTAACCTCATGATATCATGTGTTTGGTAATATCTTGTGCTTGGTAATTGCACTAAACACAATATATTACGTGTATGGTAATTGCTCTACATCTATTAAGAATTATACAATTGAATAATCTACCAATGACACCAAAATAAAAAGAAGCTAAATAGTAGCCTCACACTGAGGAGTTAAGAATATAAATTTGGGATATACATATATAAATTATGCAATAAAAATAATAATGCCTTATATCTCAAACTCGTTTTTAAGTATATGTGTTGTCCCATTTAAAGTAGATTAAAATTTAACTGTCTTTATATACCATTTTAGATAGTTTATAACTTATCTAAATTTATATATTTATTATACAGCCTCATAAAATATTCTCATTACTCATAACAAACCTATATCTACAATTAAATAATCTATTGATAAAAAGAAACTAATGTTTAGGCACACATCAAAGATTTAGTAATATAAATTAGAGAAATTTCATATATAAATTTTGCATTAAAAATTAAGTAAAAATTTGTAGTAAATTAAGTCTCAGGTGGTTGGTTAAGATTAAGTGCACTATTATTATAAATATTTTAAACTTATATGATATTAGCTATAGCCACGTATGATATTCTCACTGCTCAATGATCCAATCACCTAATATCATATGCTTGACAATTTTTCTTTGTGTGGTAGCTGTCGACGAAGTATTACTGTATAATTGAATACCAATAATAAGATGTTGAATTATAATCCCACGTCAAAAAATTAAGAAAAAACATGATTGAATAATGGATATAAAAAGTGTGTGTGAGATAAATTATATTATGTACTAACTTATATCATGATCACGAGGCTAAATTAAGTGTTATACGACTCAAAAGTAGTTTAATTTTAATTTTTATATATACTTTAACCTCATGATATCACGTGTTTGGTAATATCTTGTGTTTGGTAATTGCACTAAACACAATATATTACGTGTATGATAATTGGTCTACATCTATTAAAAATTATACAATTGAATAATCTACTGATGACACCAAAATAAAAAGAAGATAAATAGTACTCTCACACTGAGGAGTTAAGAATATAAATCTTGGATTTACATTTATAAATTCTGCAATAAAAATAATACTACCTTACATATCAAACTCGTTATTAAGGCTATGCGTTGTACCATTTAAAGTAGATTAAAATTTATCTGTCTGTATATACCCTTTTAAATAGTTTCAAACTTATCTAAATATATATAGTTATTATCTAGCATCATAGAATATTCTCATTACTCAATGTTCGAATCACTTAATATCGTATGTTTGATAATTTTTCTTTATGTGGTAGATGTCAACAAAGTAAAACTATATTAGTTAATAGAAAAATAAGATGTTGAGTTATAATACCGCATCGAGGAATTAAGAAAATAAGTGAGTGATGACATATACAAATAGAGTGTGTGAGCAAATTTAAATTTTGTACGACCTTAAGTCTCGACCATTTGGCTAAGACTAAGTGTAGTACCACTCCAACTTAGTTTATAATTATATTTTATATCCTCTAACCACATAATATTATGTGTTTGATAATTTCTCTAAATGTATAATATTATATATATGCTAATTATTTTATTTGTATTTTGATTATAGAAATTTATTTCAACTATAATAATCTACCGATAACACAAAAAAGAAACTAATGTTTTGTCACACATCAAATATTTAGTAATATAAATTAGAGAATTTCTTATATAAAATTTGCATTGAAAACTAAATAAAAATGTCTACTACATAAGTCTCAAGTGTTTGGTTAAAATTAAGTACAGTATCATTAGAAATAATTTTTAATTTATATGAAATTAAATATATATAATCTAGCCTTGTGTGATATTCTCATTGCAGCTCAATGCTTCAATCATATAATATCATATGCTTGACGATTTTTCTTTGTATGGTAGATGTCTACAAAGTATTATTTTATATTGATAACGAATAATAAGATGTTGAATTATAATCTCACATAAAGAAATTAAGAAAATACATGATTGAATAATGGATATAAATATAGTGTGTGAGATAATTATATTTTGTGCTATCTTAAGCCAGGATCAGTTGGCCAAGACTAAATGTTGTACTATTGAAAAGTAATTTAATATTAATTTATATATACTTTAACCTCATTATATCATGTGTTTGGTAATTGCACTAAACACAATATATTACGTGTATGATAATTGCTCTACATCTATTAAGAATTATACAATTGAATAATCTACCGATGACACCAAAATAAAAAGAAGCTGAATAGTAGTCTCACACTGAGGAGTTAAGAATATAAATTTGGGATATACATATATAAATTATGCAATAAAAATAATAATACCTTATATCTCAAACTCGTTGTTAAGTATATGTGTTGTACCATTTAAAGTAGATTAAAATTTAACTGTCTTTATATACCATTTTAGATAGTTTATAACTTATCTAAATTTATATATTTATTATACAGCCTCATAAAATATTCTCATTACTCATAACAAACCTATATCTACTATTAAATAATCTATTGATAAAAAGAAACTAATGATTAGGCACACATCAAAGATTTAGTAATATAAATTAGAGAAATTTCATATATAAATTTTGCATTAAAAATTAAGTAAAAATTTGTAGTAAATTAAGTCTCAGGCGTTTGGTTAAGATTAAGTGCACTATTATTATAAATATTTTTAAACTTATATGATATTAGCTATAGCCACGTATGATATTCTCATTGCTCAATGATCCAATCACCTAATATCATATGCTTGGCAATTTTTCTTTGTGTGGTAGCTGTCGACGAAGTATTATTGTATAATTGAATACCAATAATAAGATGTTGAATTATAATCCCACGTCAAAAAATTAAGAAAAAACACGATTGAATAATGGATATAAATAGTGTGTGTGAGATAAATTATATTCTGTACTAACTTATATCATGATCACGAGGCTAAGATTAAGTGTTATACGACTCAAAAGTAGTTTAATTTTAATTTTATATATACTTTAACCTCATGATATCACGTGTTTGGTAATATCTTGTGTTTGGTAATTGCACTAAACACAATATATTACGTGTATGATAATTGCTCTACATCTATTAAGAATTATATAATTGAATAATCTACCGATGACACCAAAATAAAAAGAAGATAAATAGTACTCTCACACTGAGGAGTTAAGAATATAAATCTTGGATTTACATTTATAAATTCTGCAATAAAAATAATACTACCTTACATATCAAACTCGTTATTAAGGCTATGCGTTGTACCATTTAAAGTAGATTAAAATTTATATGTCTTTATATACCCTTTTAAATAGTTTCAAACTTATCTAAATATATATAGTTATTATCCAGCATCATAGAATATTCTCATTACTCAATGCTCAAATCACTTAATATCGTATGTTTGATAATTTTTCTTTATGTGGTAGATGTCAACAAAGTAAAACTATATTAGTTAATAGCAAAAATAAGATGTTGAGTTATAATACCGCATCGAGGAATTAAGAAAATAAGTGAGTGATGACATATAGAAATAGAGTGTGTGAGCAAATTTAAATTTTGTACGACCTTAAGTCTCGACCATTTGGCTAAGACTAAGTGTAGTACCACTCCAACTTAGTTTATAATTATATTTTATATACTCTAACCACATAATATTATGTGTTTGATAATTTCTCTAAATGTATAATATTATATATATGCTAATTATTTATTTGTATTTTGATTATAGAAATTTATTTCAACTATAATAATCTACCGATAACACAAAAAAGAAACTAATGTTTTGTCACACATCAAATATTTAGTAATATAAATTAGAGAATTTCTTATATAAAATTTGCATTGAAAACTAAATAAAAATGTCTACTACATAAGTCTCAGGTGTTTGGTTAAAAATAAGTACAGTATCATTAGAAATAATTTTTAATTTATATGAAATTAAATATATATAATCTAGCCTTGTGTGATATTCTCATTGCAGCTCAATGCTCCAATCATATAATATCATATGCTTGACGATTTTTCTTTGTATGGTAGATGTCTACAAAGTATTATTTTATATTGAATACGAATAATAAGATGTTGAATTATAATCTCACATAAAGAAATTAAGAAAATACATGATTGAATAATGGATATAAATATAGTGTGTGAGATAATTATATTTTGTGCTATCTTAAGCCACGATCAGTTGGCCAAGACTAAGTGTTGTACTACTGAAAAGTAATTTAATATTAATTATATATACTTTAACCTCATTATATCATGTGTTTGGTAATTGCACTAAACATAATATATTTCGTGTATGATAATTGCTCTACATCTATTAAGAATTATACAATTGAATAATCTACCGATGACACCAAAATAAAAAGAAGCTGAATAGTAGCCTCACACTGAGGAGTTAAGAATATAAATTTGGGATATACATATATAAATTATGCAATAAAAATAATAATACCTTATATCTCAAACTCGTTGTTAAGTATATGTGTTGTCCCATTTAAAGTAGATTAAAATTTAACTGTCTTTATATACCATTTTAGATAGTTTATAACTTATCTAAATTTATATATTTATTATACAGCCTCATAAAATATTCTCATTACTCATAACAAACCTATATCTACTATTAAATAATCTATTGATAAAAAGAAACTAATAATTAGGCACACATCAAAGATTTAGTAATATAAATTAGAGAAATTTCATATATAAATTTTGCATTAAAAATTAAGTAAAAATTTGTAGTAAATTAAGTCTCAGGCGTTTGGTTAAGATTAATGCACTATTATTATAATAATTTTAAACTTATATGATATTAGCTATAGCCACGTATTATATTCTCACTGCTCAATGATCCAATCACCTAATATCATATGCTTGGCAATTTTTCTTTGTGTGGTAGCTGTCGACGAAGTATTACTGTATAATTGAATACCAATAATAAGATGTTGAATTATAATCCCACGTCAAAAAATTAAGAAAAAACACGATTGAATAATGGATATAAATAGTGTGTGTGAGATAAATTATATTCTGTACTAACTTATATCATGATCACGAGGCTAAGACTAAGTGTTATACGACTCAAAAGTAGTTTAATTTTAATTTTTATATATACTTTAACCTCATGATATCACGTGTTTGGTAATATCTTGTGTTTGGTAATTGCACTAAACACAATATATTACGTGTATGATAATTGCTCTACATCTATTAAGAATTATATAATAGAATAATCTACCGATGACACCAAAATAAAAAGAAGATAAATAGTACTCTCACACTGAGGAGTTAAGAATATAAATCTCGGATTTACATTTATAAATTCTGCAATAAAAATAATACTACCTTACATATCAAACTCGTTATTAAGGCTATGTGTTGTACCATTTAAAGTAGATTAAAATTTATCTGTCTTTATATACCCTTTTAAATAGTTTAAAACTTATCTAAATATATATAGTTATTATCCAGCATCATAGAATATTCTCATTACTCAATGCTCAAATCACTTAATATCGTATGTTTGATAATTTTTCTTTATGTGGTAGATGTCAACAAAGTAAAACTATATTAGTTAATAGCAAAAATAAGATGTTGAGTTATAATACCGCATCGAGGAATTAAGAAAATAAGTGAGTGATGACATATACAAATAGAGTGTGTGAGCAAATTTAAATTTTGTACCTTAAGTCTCGACCATTTGGCTAAGACTAAGTGTAGTACCACTCCAACTTAGTTTATAATTATATTTTATATACTCTAACCACATAATATTATGTGTTTGATAATTTCTCTAAATGTATAATATTATATATATGCTAATTATTTTATTTGTATTTTGATTATAGAAATTTATTTCAACTATAATAATCTACCGATAACACAAAAAAGAAACTATGTTTTGTCACACATCAAATATTTAGTAATATAAATTAGAGAATTTCTTATATAAAATTTGCATTGAAAACTAAATAAAAATGTCTACTACATAAGTCTCAGGTGTTTGGTTAAAATTAAGTACAGTATCATTAGAAATAATTTTTAATTTATATGAAATTAAATATATATAATCTAGCCTTGTGTGATATTCTCATTGCAGCTCAATGCTCCAATCATATAATATCATATGCTTGACGATTTTTCTTTGTATGGTAGATGTCTACAAAGTATTATTTTATATTGAATACGAATAATAAGATGTTGAATTATAATCTCACATAAAGAAATTAAGAAAATACATGATTGAATAATGGATATAAATATAGTGTGTGAGATAATTATATTTTGTGCTATCTTAAGCCACGATCAGTTGGCCAAGACTAAGTGTTGTACTACTGAAAAGTAATTTAATATTAATTATATATACTTTAACCTCATGATATCATGTGTTTGGTAATATCTTGTGCTTGGTAATTGCACTAAACACAATATATTACGTGTATGGTAATTGCTCTACATCTATTAAGAATTATACAATTGAATAATCTACCAATGACACCAAAATAAAAAGAAGCTAAATAGTAGCCTCACACTGAGGAGTTAAGAATATAAATTTGGGATATACATATATAAATTATGCAATAAAAATAATAATGCCTTATATCTCAAACTCGTTTTTAAGTATATGTGTTGTCCCATTTAAAGTAGATTAAAATTTAACTGTCTTTATATACCATTTTAGATAGTTTATAACTTATCTAAATTTATATATTTATTATACAGCCTCATAAAATATTCTCATTACTCATAACAAACCTATATCTACAATTAAATAATCTATTGATAAAAAGAAACTAATGTTTAGGCACACATCAAAGATTTAGTAATATAAATTAGAGAAATTTCATATATAAATTTTGCATTAAAAATTAAGTAAAAATTTGTAGTAAATTAAGTCTCAGGTGGTTGGTTAAGATTAAGTGCACTATTATTATAAATATTTTTAAACTTATATGATATTAGCTATAGCCACGTATGATATTCTCACTGCTCAATGATTCAATCACCTAATATCATATGCTTGACAATTTTTCTTTGTGTGGTAGCTGTCGACGAAGTATTACTGTATAATTGAATACCAATAATAAGATGTTGAATTATAATCCCACGTCAAAAAATTAAGAAAAAACATGATTGAATAATGGATATAAAAAGTGTGTGTGAGATAAATTATATTATGTACTAACTTATATCATGATCACGAGGCTAAAATAAGTGTTATACGACTCAAAAGTAGTTTAATTTTAATTTTTATATATACTTTAACCTCATGATATCACGTGTTTGGTAATATCTTGTGTTTGGTAATTGCACTAAACACAATATATTACGTGTATGATAATTGGTCTACATCTATTAAAAATTATACAATTGAATAATCTACTGATGACACCAAATAAAAAGAAGATAAATAGTACTCTCACACTGAGGAGTTAAGAATATAAATCTTGGATTTACATTTATAAATTCTGCAATAAAAATAATACTACCTTACATATCAAACTCGTTATTAAGGCTATGCGTTGTACCATTTAAAGTAGATTAAAATTTATCTGTCTGTATATACCCTTTTAAATAGTTTCAAACTTATCTAAATATATATAGTTATTATCTAGCATCATAGAATATTCTCATTACTCAATGTTCGAATCACTTAATATCGTATGTTTGATAATTTTTCTTTATGTGGTAGATGTCAACAAAGTAAAACTATATTAGTTAATAGAAAAATAAGATGTTGAGTTATAATACCGCATCGAGGAATTAAGAAAATAAGTGAGTGATGACATATAGAAATAGAGTGTGTTAGCAAATTTAAATTTTGTACGACCTTAAGTCTCAACCATTTGGCTAAGACTAAGTGTAGTACCACTCCAACTTAGTTTATAATTATATTTTATATCCTCTAACCACATAATATTATGTGTTTGATAATTTCTCTAAATGTATAATATTATATATATGCTAATTATTTTATTTGTATTTTGATTATAGAAATTTATTTCAACTATAATAATCTACCGATAACACAAAAAAGAAACTACTGTTTTGTCACACATCAAATATTTAGTAATATAAATTAGAGAATTTCTTATATAAAATTTGCATTGAAAACTAAATAAAAATGTCTACTACATAAGTCTCAAGTGTTTGGTTAAAATTAAGTACAGTATCATTAGAAATAATTTTAATTTATATGAAATTAAATATATATAATCTAGCCTTGTGTGATATTCTCATTGCAGCTCAATGCTCCAATCATATAATATCATATGCTTGACGATTTTTCTTTGTATGGTAGATGTCTACAAAGTATTATTTTATATTGAATACGAATAATAAGATGTTGAATTATAATCTCACATAAAGAAATTAAGAAAATACATGATTGAATAATGGATATAAATATAGTGTGTGAGATAATTATATTTGTGCTATCTTAAGCCACAATCAGTTGGCCAAGACTAAGTGTTGTACTACTGAAAAGTAATTTAATATTAATTTATATATACTTTAACCTCATGATATCATGTGTTTGGTAATTGCACTAAACACAATATATTACCTGTATGATTATTGCTCTACATCTATTAAGAATTATACAATTGAATAATCTACCGATGACACCAAAATAAAAAGAAGCTGAATAGTAGTCTCACACTGAGGAGTTAAGAATATAAATTTGGGATATACATATAAAATTATGCAATAAAAATAATAATACCTTATATCTCAAACTCGTTGTTAAGTATATGTGTTGTACCATTTAAAGTAGATTAAAATTTAACTGTCTTTATATACCATTTTAGATAGTTTATAACTTATCTAAATTTATATATTTATTATACAGCCTCATAAAATATTCTCATTACTCATAACAAACCTATATCTACTATTAAATAATCTATTGATAAAAAGAAACTAATAATTAGGCACACATCAAAGATTTAGTAATATAAATTAGAGAAATTTCATATATAAATTTTGCATTAAAAATTAAGTAAAAATTTGTAGTAAATTAAGTCTCAGGCGTTTGGTTAAGATTAAGTGCACTATTATTATAAATAATTTTAAACTTATATGATATTAGCTATAGCCACGTATGATATTCTCACTGCTCAATGATCCAATCACCTAATATCATATGCTTGGCAATTTTTCTTTGTGTGGTAGCTGTCGACGAAGTATTATTGTATAATTGAATACCAATAATAAGATGTTGAATTATAATCCCACGTCAAAAAATTAAGAAAAAACACGATTGAATAATGGATATAAATAGTGTGTGTGAGATAAATTATATTCTGTACTAACTTATATCATGATCACGAGGCTAAGATTAAGTGTTATACGACTCAAAAGTAGTTTAATTTTAATTTTTATATATACTTTAACCTCATGATATCACGTGTTTGGTAATATCTTGTGTTTGGTAATTGCACTAAACACAATATATTACGTGTATGATAATTGCTCTACATCTATTAAGAATTATATAATTGAATAATCTACGATGACACCAAAATAAAAAGAAGATAAATAGTACTCTCACACTGAGGAGTTAAGAATATAAATCTCGGATTTACATTTATAAATTCTGCAATAAAAATAATACACCTTACATATCAAACTCGTTATTAAGGCTATGCGTTGTACCATTTAAAGTAGATTAAAATTATCTGTCTTTATATACCCTTTTAAATAGTTTCAAACTTATCTAAATATATATAGTTATTATCCAGCATCATAGAATATTCTCATTACTCAATGCTCAAATCACTTAATATCGTATGTTTGATAATTTTCTTTATGTGGTAGATGTCAACAAAGTAAAACTATATTAGTTAATAGCAAAAATAAGATGTTGAGTTATAATACCGCATCGAGGAATTAACAAAATAAGTGAGTGATGGCATATACAAATAGAGTGTGTGAGCAAATTTAAATTTTGTACGACCTTAAGTCTCGACCATTTGGCTAAGACTAAGTGTAGTACCACTCCAACTTAGTTTATAATTATATTTATATACTCTAACCACATATATTATGTGTTTGATAATTTCTCTAAATGTATAATATTATATATATGCTAATTATTTTATTTGTATTTTGATTATAGAAATTTATTTCAACTATAATAATCTACCGATAACACAAAAAAGAAACTAATGTTTTGTCACACATCAAATATTTAGTAATATAAATTAGAGAATTTCTTATATAAAATTTGCATTGAAAACTAAATAAAAATGTCTACTACATAAGTCTCAGGTGTTTGGTTAAAAATAAGTACAGTATCATTAGAAATAATTTTTAATTTATATGAAATTAAATATATATAATCTAGCCTTGTGTGATATTCTCATTGCAGCTCAATGCTCCAATCATATAATATCATATGCTTGACGATTTTTCTTTGTATGGTAGATGTCTACAAAGTATTATTTTATATTGAATACGAATAATAAGATGTTGAATTATAATCTCACATAAAGAAATTAAGAAAATACATGATTGAATAATGGATATAAATATAGTGTGTGAGATAATTATATTTTGTGCTATCTTAAGCCACGATCAGTTGGCCAAGACTAAGTGTTGTACTACTGAAAAGTAATTTAATATTAATTTATATATACTTTAACCTCATGATATCATGTGTTTGGTAATTGCACTAAACACAATATATTACTGTATGATTATTGCTCTACATCTATTAAGAATTATACAATTGAATAATCTACCGATGACACCAAAATAAAAAGAAGCTGAATAGTAGCCTCACACTGAGGAGTTAAGAATATAAATTTGGGATATACATATATAAATTATGCAATAAAAATAATAATACCTTATATCTCAAACTCGTTGTTAAGTATATGTGTTGTCCCATTTAAAGTAGATTAAAATTTAACTGTCTTTATATACCATTTTAGATAGTTTATAACTTATCTAAATTTATATATTTATTATACAGCCTCATAAAATATTCTCATTACTCATAACAAACCTATATCTACTATTAAATAATCTATTGATAAAAAGAAACTAATAATTAGGCACACATCAAAGATTTAGTAATATAAATTAGAGAAATTTCATATATAAATTTTGCATTAAAAATTAAGTAAAAATTTGTAGTAAATTAAGTCTCAGGCGTTTGGTTAAGATTAATGCACTATTATTATAAATAATTTTAAACTTATATGATATTAGCTATAGCCACGTATATATTCTCACTGCTCAATGATCCAATCACCTAATATCATATGCTTGGCAATTTTCTTTGTGTGGTAGCTGTCGACGAAGTATTACTGTATAATTGAATACCAATAATAAGATGTTGAATTATAATCCCACGTCAAAAAATTAAGAAAAAACACGATTGAATAATGGATATAAATAGTGTGTGTGAGATAAATTATATTCTGTACTAACTTATATCATGATCACGAGGCTAAGATTAAGTGTTATACGACTCAAAAGTAGTTTAATTTTAATTTTTATATATACTTTAACCTCATGATATCACGTGTTTGGTAATATCTTGTGTTTGGTAATTGCACTAAACACAATATATTACGTGTATGATAATTGCTCTACATCTATTAAGAATTATATAATAGAATAATCTACCGATGACACCAAAATAAAAAGAAGATAAATAGTACCTCACACTGAGGAGTTAAGAATATAAATCTCGGATTTACATTTATAAATTCTGCAATAAAAATAATACTACCTTACATATCAAACTCGTTATTAAGGCTATGTGTTGTACCATTTAAAGTAGATTAAAATTTATCTGTCTTTATATACCCTTTTAAATAGTTTAAAACTTATCTAAATATATAGTTATTATCCAGCATCATAGAATATTCTCATTACTCAATGCTCAAATCACTTAATATCGTATGTTTGATAATTTTTCTTTATGTGGTAGATGTCAACAAAGTAAACTATATTAGTTAATAGCAAAAATAAGATGTTGAGTTATAATACCGCATCGAGGAATTAAGAAAATAAGTGAGTGATGACATATACAAATAGAGTGTGTGAGCAAATTTAAATTTTGTACCTTAAGTCTCGACCATTTGGCTAAGACTAAGTGTAGTACCACTCCAACTTAGTTTATAATTATTTTATATACTCTAACCACATAATATTATGTGTTTGATAATTTCTCTAAATGTATAATATTATATATATGCTAATTATTTTATTTGTATTTTGATTATAGAAATTTATTTCAACTATAATAATCTACCGATAACACAAAAAAGAAACTAATGTTTTGTCACACATCAAATATTTAGTAATATAAATTAGAGAATTTCTTATATAAAATTTGCATTGAAAACTAAATAAAAATGTCTACTACATAAGTCTCAGGTGTTTGGTTAAAATTAAGTACAGTATCATTAGAAATAATTTTTAATTTATATGAAATTAAATATATATAATCTAGCCTTGTGTGATATTCTCATTGCAGCTCAATGCTCCAATCATATAATATCATATGCTTGACGATTTTTCTTTGTATGGTAGATGTCTACAAAGTATTATTTTATATTGAATACGAATAATAAGATGTTGAATTATAATCTCACATAAAGAAATTAAGAAAATACATGATTGAATAATGGATATAAATATAGTGTGTGAGATAATTATATTTTGTGCTATCTTAAGCCACGATCAGTTGGCCAAGACTAAGTGTTGTACTACTGAAAAGTAATTTAATATTAATTTATATATACTTTAACCTCATGATATCATGTGTTTGGTAATATCTTGTGCTTGGTAATTGCACTAAACACAATATATTACGTGTATGATAATTGCTCTACATCTATTAAGAATTATACAATTGAATAATCTACCGATGACACCAAAATAAAAGAAGCTAAATAGTAGCCTCACACTGAGGAGTTAAGAATATAAATTTGGGATATACATATATAAATTATGCAATAAAAATAATAATACCTTATATCTCAAACTCGTTGTTAAGTATATGTGTTGTACCATTTAAAGTAGATTAAAATTTAACTGTCTTTATATACCATTTTAGATAGTTTATAACTTATCTAAATTTATATATTTATTATACAGCCTCATAAATATTCTCATTACTCATAACAAACCTATATCTACAATTAAATAATCTATTGATAAAAAGAAACTAATGTTTAGGCACACATCAAAGATTTAGTAATATAAATTAGAGAAATTTCATATATAAATTTTGCATTAAAAATAAGTAAAAATTTGTAGTAAATTAAGTCTCAGGCGGTTGGTTAAGATTAAGTGCACTATTATTATAATATTTTTAAACTTATATGATATTAGCTATAGCCACGTATGATATTCTCACTGCTCAATGATCAATCACCTAATATCATATGCTTGGCAATTTTTCTTTGTGTGGTAGCTGTCGACGAAGTATTACTGTATAATTGAATACCAATAATAAGATGTTGAATTATAATCCCACGTCAAAAAATTAAGAAAAAACACGATTGAATAATGGATATAAATAGTGTGTGTGAGATAAATTATATTCTGTACTAACTTATATCATGATCACGAGGCTAAGATTAAGTGTTATACGACTCAAAAGTAGTTTAATTTTAATTTTTATATATACTTTAACCTCATGATATCACGTGTTTGGTAATATCGTGTGTTTGGTAATTGCACTAAACACAATATATTACGTGTATGATAATTGGTCTACATCTATTAAAATTTATACAATTGAATAATCTACTGATGACACCAAAATAAAAAGAAGATAAATAGTACTCTCACACTGAGGAGTTAAGAATATAAATCTTGGATTTACATTTATAAATTCTGCAATAAAAATAATACTACCTTACATATCAAACTCGTTATTAAGGCTATGCGTTGTACCATTTAAAGTAGATTAAAATTTATCTGTCTGTATATACCCTTTTAAATAGTTTCAAACTTATCTAAATATATATAGTTATTATCCAGCATCATAGAATATTCTCATTACTCAATGTTCGAATCACTTAATATCGTATGTTTGATAATTTTTCTTTATGTGGTAGATGTCAACAAAGTAAAACTATATTAGTTAATAGCAAAAATAAGATGTTGAGTTATAATACCGCATCGAGGAATTAACAAAATAAGTGAGTGATGGCATATACAAATAGAGTGTGTGAGCAAATTTAAATTTTGTACGACCTTAAGTCTCGACCATTTGGCTAAGACTAAGTGTAGTACCACTCCAACTTAGTTTATAATTATATTTATATACTCTAACCACATAATATTATGTGTTTGATAATTTCTCTAAATGTATAATATTATATATATGCTAATTACTTTATTTGTATTTTGATTATAGAAATTTATTTCAACTATAATAATCTACCGATAACACAAAAAAGAAACTACTGTTTTGTCACACATCAAATATTTAGTAATATAAATTAGAGAATTTCTTATATAAAATTTGCATTGAAAACTAAATAAAAATGTCTACTACATAAGTCTCAGTGTTTGGTTAAAATTAAGTACAGTATCATTAGAAATAATTTTTAATTTATATGAAATTAAATATATATAATCTAGCCTTGTGTGATATTCTCATTGCAGCTCAATGCTCCAATCATATAATATCATATGCTTGACGATTTTTCTTTGTATGGTAGATGTCTACAAAGTATTATTTTATATTGAATACGAATAATAAGATGTTGAATTATAATCTCACATAAAGAAATTAAGAAAATACATGATTGAATAATGGATATAAATATAGTGTGTGAGATAATTATATTTTGTGCTATCTTAAGCCAGGATCAGTTGGCCAAGACTAAGTGTTGTACTATTGAAAAGTAATTTAATATTAATTTATATATACTTTAACCTCATTATATCATGTGTTTGGTAATTGCACTAAACATAATATATTTCGTGTATGATAATTGCTCTACATCTATTAAGAATTATACAATTGAATAATCTACCGATGACACCAAAATAAAAGAAGCTGAATAGTAGCCTCACACTGAGGAGTTAAGAATATAAATTTGGGATATACATATATAAATTATGCAATAAAAATAATAATACCTTATATCTCAAACTCGTTGTTAAGTATATGTGTTGTACCATTTAAAGTAGATTAAAATTTAACTGTCTTTATATACCATTTTAGATAGTTTATAACTTATCTAAATTTATATATTTATTATACAGCCTCATAAAATATTCTCATTACTCATAACAAACCTATATCTACTATTAAATAATCTATTGATAAAAAGAAACTAATGTTTAGGCACACATCAAAGATTTAGTAATATAAATTAGAGAAATTTCATATATAAATTTTGCATTAAAAATTAAGTAAAAATTTGTAGTAAATTAAGTCTCAGGCGTTTGGTTAAGATTAAGTGCACTATTATTATAAATAATTTTAAACTTATATGATATTAGCTATAGCCACGTATGATATTCTCACTGCTCAATGATCCAATCACCTAATATCATATGCTTGGCAATTTTTCTTTGTGTGGTAGCTGTCGACGAAGTATTACTGTATAATTGAATACCAATAATAAGATGTTGAATTATAATCCCACGTCAAAAATTAAGAAAAAACACGATTGAATAATGGATATAAATAGTGTGTGTGAGATAAATTATATTCTGTACTAACTTATATCATGATCACGAGGCTAAGACTAAGTGTTATACGACTCAAAAGTAGTTTAATTTTAATTTTTATATATACTTTAACCTCATGATATCACGTGTTTGGTAATATCTTGTGTTTGGTAATTGCACTAAACACAATATATTACGTGTATGATAATTGCTCTACATCTATTAAGAATTATATAATTGAATAATCTACCGATGACACCAAAATAAAAAGAAGATAAATAGTACTCTCACACTGAGGAGTTAAGAATATAAATCTCGGATTTACATTTATAAATTCTGCAATAAAAATAATACTACCTTACATATCAAACTCGTTATTAAGGCTATGTGTTGTACCATTTAAAGTAGATTAAAATTTATCTGTCTTTATATACCCTTTTAAATAGTTTCAAACTTATCTAAATATATATAGTTATTATCCAGCATCATAGAATATTCTGGTTACTCAATGCTCGAATCACTTAATATCGTATGTTTGATAATTTTTCTTTATGTGGTAGATGTCAACAAAGTAAAACTATATTAGTTAATAGCAAAAATAAGATGTTGAGTTATAATACCGCATCGAGGAATTAACAAAATAAGTGAGTGATGGCATATACAAATAGAGTGTGTGAGCAAATTTAAATTTTGTACGACCTTAAGTCTCGACCATTTGGCTAAGACTAAGTGTAGTACCACTCCAACTTAGTTTATAATTATATTTTATATACTCTAACCACATAATATTATGTGTTTGATAATTTCTCTAAATGTATAATATTATATATATGCTAATTACTTTATTTGTATTTTGATTATAGAAATTTATTTCAACTATAATAATCTACCGATAACACAAAAAAAAAACAACTGTTTTGTCACACATCAAATATTTAGTAATATAAATTAGAGAATTTCTTATATAAAATTTGCATTGAAAACTAAATAAAAATGTCTACTACATAAGTCTCAGGTGTTTGGTTAAAAAAGTACAGTATCATTAGAAATAATTTTTAATTTATATGAAATTAAATATATATAATCTAGCCTTGTGTGATATTCTCATTGCAGCTCAATGCTCCAATCATATAATATCATATGCTTGACGATTTTTCTTTGTATGGTAGATGTCTACAAAGTATTATTTTATATTGAATACGAATAATAAGATGTTGAATTATAATCTCACATAAAGAAATTAAGAAAATACATGATTGAATAATGGATATAAATATAGTGTGTGAGATAATTATATTTTGTGCTATCTTAAGCCACGATCAGTTGGCCAAGACTAAGTGTTGTACTACTGAAAAGTAATTTAATATTAATTTATATATACTTTAACCTCATATATCATGTGTTTGGTAATTGCACTAAACACAATATATTACGTGTATGATAATTGCTCTACATCTATTAAGAATTATACAATTGAATAATCTACCGATGACACCAAAATAAAAAGAAGCTAAATAGTAGCCTCACACTGAGGAGTTAAGAATATAAATTTGGGATATACATATATAAATTATGCAATAAAAATAATAATACCTTATATCTCAAACTCGTTGTTAAGTATATGTGTTGTCCCATTTAAAGTAGATTAAAATTTAACTGTCTTTATATACCATTTTAGATAGTTTATAACTTATCTAAATTTATATATTTATTATACAGCCTCATAAAATATTCTCATTACTCATAACAAACCTATATCTACTATTAAATAATCTATTGATAAAAAGAAACTAATGTTTAGGCACACATCAAAGATTTAGTAATATAAATTAGAGAAATTTCATATATAAATTTTGCATTAAAAATTAAGTAAAAATTTGTAGTAAATTAAGTCTCAGGCGTTTGGTTAAGATTAATGCACTATTATTATAAATAATTTTAAACTTATATGATATTAGCTATAGCCACGTATGATATTCTCACTGCTCAATGATCCAATCACCTAATATCATATGCTTGGCAATTTTTCTTTGTGTGGTAGCTGTCGACGAAGTATTACTGTATAATTGAATACCAATAATAAGATGTTGAATTATAATCCCACGTCAAAAAATTAAGAAAAAACACGATTGAATAATGGATATAAATAGTGTGTGTGAGATAAATTATATTCTGTACTAACTTATATCATGATCACGAGGCTAAGACTAAGTGTTATACGACTCAAAAGTAGTTTAATTTTAATTTTATATATACTTTAACCTCATGATATCACGTGTTTGGTAATATCTTGTGTTTGGTAATTGCACTAAACACAATATATTACGTGTATGATAATTGCTCTACATCTATTAAGAATTATATAATTGAATAATCTACCGATGACACCAAAATAAAAAGAAGATAAATAGTACTCTCACACTGAGGAGTTAAGAATATAAATCTCGGATTTACATTTATAAATTCTGCAATAAAATAATACTACCTTACATATCAAACTCGTTATTAAGGCTATGTGTTGTACCATTTAAAGTAGATTAAAATTTATCTGTCTTTATATACCCTTTTAAATAGTTTAAAACTTATCTAAATATATATAGTTATTATCCAGCATCATAGAATATTCTCATTACTCAATGCTCAAATCACTTAATATCGTATGTTTGATAATTTTTCTTTATGTGGTAGATGTCAACAAAGTAAAACTATATTAGTTAATAGCAAAAATAAGATGTTGAGTTATAATACCGCATCGAGGAATTAAGAAAATAAGTGAGTGATGACATATACAAATAGAGTGTGTGAGCAAATTTAAATTTGTACTACACCTTAAGTCTCGACCATTTGGCTAAGACTAAGTGTAGTACCACTCCAACTTAGTTTATAATTATATTTTATATACTCTAACCACATAATATTATGTTTGATAATTTCTCTAAATGTATAATATTTATATATGCTAATTACTTTATTTGTATTTTGATTATAGAAATTTATTTCAACTATAATAATCTACCGATAACACAAAAAAGAAACTACTGTTTTGTCACACATCAAATATTTAGTAATATAAATTAGAGAATTTCTTATATAAAATTTGCATTGAAAACTAAATAAAAATGTCTACTACATAAGTCTCAGGTGTTTGGTTAAAAATAAGTACAGTATCATTAGAAATAATTTTTAATTTATATGAAATTAAATATATATAATCTAGCCTTGTGTGATATTCTCATTGCAGCTCAATGCTCCAATCATATAATATCATATGCTTGACGATTTTTCTTTGTATGGTAGATGTCTACAAAGTATTATTTATATTGAATACGAATAATAAGATGTTGAATTATAATCTCACATAAAGAAATTAAGAAAAATACATGATTGAATAATGGATATAAATATAGTGTGTGAGATAATTATATTTTGTGCTATCTTAAGCCACGATCAGTTGGCCAAGACTAAGTGTTGTACTACTGAAAAGTAATTTAATATTAATTTATATATACTTTAACCTCATGATATCATGTGTTTGGTATATCTTGTGCTTGGTAATTGCACTAAACACAATATATTACGTGTATGATAATTGCTCTACATCTATTAAGAATTATACAATTGAATAATCTACCGATGACACCAAAATAAAAAGAAGCTAAATAGTAGCCTCACACTGAGGAGTTAAGAATATAAATTTGGGATATACATATATAAATTATGCAATAAAAATAATAATACCTTATATCTCAAACTCGTTGTTAAGTATATGTGTTGTACCATTTAAAGTAGATTAAAATTTAACTGTCTTTATATACCATTTTAGATAGTTTATAACTTATCTAAATTTATATATTTATTATACAGCCTCATAAAATATTCTCATTACTCATAACAAACCTATATCTACTATTAAATAATCTATTGATAAAAAGAAACTAATGTTTAGGCACACATCAAAGATTTAGTAATATAAATTAGAGAAATTTCATATATAAATTTTGCATTAAAAATTAAGTAAAAATTTGTAGTAAATTAAGTCTCAGGCGTTTGGTTAAGATTAAGTGCACTATTATTATAAATAATTTTTAAACTTATATGATATTAGCTATAGCCACGTATGATATTCTCACTGCTCAATGATCCAATCACCTAATATCATATGCTTGGAATTTTTCTTTGTGTGGTAGCTGTCGACGAAGTATTACTGTATAATTGAATACCAATAATAAGATGTTGAATTATAATCCCACGTCAAAAAATTAAGAAAAAACACGATTGAATAATGGATATAAATAGTGTGTGTGAGATAAATTATATTATGTACTAACTTATATCATGATCACGAGGCTAAGAATAAGTGTTATACGACTCAAAAGTAGTTTAATTTTAATTTTTATATATACTTTAACCTCATGATATCACGTGTTTGGTAATATCTTGTGTTTGGTAATTGCACTAAACACAATATATTACGTGTATGATAATTGCTCTACATCTATTAAAATTATATAATTGAATAATCTACCGATGACACCAAATAAAAAGAAGATAAATAGTACTCTCACACTGAGGAGTTAAGAATATAAATCTTGGATTTACATTTATAAATTCTGCAATAAAATAATACTACCTTACATATCAAACTCGTTATTAAGGCTATGTGTTGTACCATTTAAAGTAGATTAAAATTTATCTGTCTTTATATACCCTTTTAAATAGTTTCAAACTTATCTAAATATATATAGTTATTATCCAGCATCATAGAATATTCTCATTACTCAATGCTCGAATCACTTAATATCGTATGTTTGATAATTTTCTTTATGTGGTAGATGTCAACAAAGTAAAACTATATTAGTTAATAGCAAAAATAAGATGTTGAGTTATAATACCGCATCGAGGAATTAAGAAAATAAGTGAGTAGTGGTGGCATATACAAATAGAGTGTGTGAGCAAATTTAAATTTTGTACTTACCTTAGTCTCGACCATTTGGCTAAGACTAAGTGTAGTACCACTCCAACTTAGTTTATAATTATATTTATATACTCTAACACCATAATATTATGTGTGTTTTTAATATTTCTCTAAATGTATAATATTATATATATGCTAATTATTTTATTTGTATTTTGATTATAGAAATTTATTTCAACTAATAATAATTACCGTAACACAAAAAAGAAACTAATGTTTTGTCACACATCAAATATTTAGTAATATAAATTAGAGAATTTCTTATATAAAATTTGCATTGAAAACTAAATAAAAATGTCTACTACATAAGTCTCAGGTGTTTGGTTAAAATTAAGTACAGTATCATTAGAAATAATTTTTAATTTATATGAAATTAAATATATATAATCTAGCCTTGTGTGATATTCTCATTGCAGCTCAATGCTCCAATCATAATATCATATGCTTGACGATTTTTCTTTGTATGGTAGATGTCTACAAAGTATTATTTTATATTGAATACGAATAATAAGATGTTGAATTATAATCTCACATAAAGAAATTAAGAAAATACATGATTGAATAATGGATATAAATATAGTGTGTGAGATAATTATATTTTGTGCTATCTTAAGCCAGGATCAGTTGGCCAAGACTAAGTGTTGTACTATTGAAAAGTAATTTAATATTAATTTATATATACTTTAACCTCATTATATCATGTGTTTGGTAATTGCACTAAACATAATATATTTCGTGTATGATAATTGCTCTACATCTATTAAGAATTATACAATTGAATAATCTACCGATGACACCAAAATAAAAAGAAGCTGAATAGTAGCCTCACACTGAGGAGTTAAGAATATAAATTTGGGATATACATATATAAATTATGCAATAAAATAATAATACCTTATATCTCAAACTCGTTGTTAAGTATATGTGTTGTACCATTTAAAGTAGATTAAAATTTAACTGTCTTTATATACCATTTTAGATAGTTTATAACTTATCTAAATTTATATATTTATTATACAGCCTCATAAAATATTCTCATTACTCATAACAAACCTATATCTACTATTAAATAATCTATTGATAAAAAGAAACTAATGTTTAGGCACACATCAAAGATTTAGTAATATAAATTAGAGAAATTTCATATATAAATTTTGCATTAAAAATTAAGTAAAAATTTGTAGTAAATTAAGTCTCAGGCGTTTGGTTAAGATTAAGTGCACTATTATATAATAATTTTAAACTTATATGATATTAGCTATAGCCACGTATGATATTCTCACTGCTCAATGATCCAATCACCTAATATCATATGCTGGGCAATTTTTCTTTGTGTGGTAGCTGTCGACGAAGTATTACTGTATAATTGAATACCAATAATAAGATGTTGAATTATAATCCCACGTCAAAAAATTAAGAAAAAACACGATTGAATAATGGATATAAATAGTGTGTGTGAGATAAATTATATTATGTACTAACTTATATCATGATCACGAGGCTAAGACTAAGTGTTATACGACTCAAAAGTAGTTTAATTTAATTTTTATATATACTTTAACCTCATGATATCACGTGTTTGGTAATATCTTGTGTTTGGTAATTGCACTAAACACAATATATTACGTGTATGATAATTGCTCTACATCTATTAAGAATTATATAATTGAATAATCTACCGATGACACCAAAATAAAAAGAAGATAAATAGTACTCTCACACTGAGGAGTTAAGAATATAAATCTCGGATTTACATTTATAAATTCTGCAATAAAAATAATACTACCTTACATATCAAACTCGTTATTAAGGCTATGCGTTGTACCATTTAAAGTAGATTAAAATTTATCTGTCTGTATATACCCTTTTAAATAGTTTCAAACTTATCTAAATATATATAGTTATTATCTAGCATCATAGAATATTCTGGTTACTCAATGTTCGAATCACTTAATATCGTATGTTTGATAATTTTTCTTTATGTGGTAGATGTCAACAAAGTAAAACTATATTAGTTAATAGCAAAAATAAGATGTTGAGTTATAATACCGCATCGAGGAATTAACAAAATAAGTGAGTGATGGCATATACAAATAGAGTGTGTGAGCAAATTTAAATTTTGTACGACCTTAAGTCTCGACCATTTGGCTAAGACTAAGTGTAGTACCACTCCAACTTAGTTTATAATTATATTTTATATACTCTAACCACATAATATTATGTGTTTGATAATTTCTCTAAATGTATAATATTATATATATGCTAATTACTTTATTTGTATTTTGATTATAGAAATTTATTTCAACTATAATAATCTACCGATAACACAAAAAAGAAACTACTGTTTTGTCACACATCAAATATTTAGTAATATAAATTAGAGAATTTCTTATATAAAATTTGCATTGAAAACTAAATAAAAATGTCTACTACATAAGTCTCAGGTGTTTGGTTAAATAAGTACAGTATCATTAGAAATAATTTTAATTTATATGAAATTAAATATATATAATCTAGCCTTGTGTGATATTCTCATTGCAGCTCAATGCTCCAATCATATAATATCATATGCTTGACGATTTTTCTTTGTATGGTAGATGTCTACAAAGTATTATTTTATATTGAATACGAATAATAAGATGTTGAATTATAATCTCACATAAAGAAATTAAGAAAATACATGATTGAATAATGGATATAAATATAGTGTGTGAGATAATTATATTTTGTGCTATCTTAAGCCACGATCAGTTGGCCAAGACTAAGTGTTGTACTACTGAAAAGTAATTTAATATTAATTTATATATACTTTAACCTCATGATATCATGTGTTTGGTAATTGCACTAAAAACACAATATATTACGTGTATGATAATTGCTCTACATCTATTAAGAATTATACAATTGAATAATCTACCGATGACACCAAAATAAAAAGAAGCTAAATAGTAGCCTCACACTGAGGAGTTAAGAATATAAATTTGGGATATACATATATAAATTATGCAATAAAAATAATAATACCTTATATCTCAAACTCGTTGTTAAGTATATGTGTTGTCCCATTTAAAGTAGATTAAAATTTAACTGTCTTTATATACCATTTTAGATAGTTTATAACTTATCTAAATTTATATATTTATTATACAGCCTCATAAAATATTCTCATTACTCATAACAAACCTATATCTACTATTAAATAATCTATTGATAAAAAGAAACTAATGTTTAGGCACACATCAAAGATTTAGTAATATAAATTAGAGAAATTTCATATATAAATTTTGCATTAAAAATTAAGTAAAAATTTGTAGTAAATTAAGTCTCAGGCGTTTGGTTAAGATTAATGCACTATTATTATAAATAATTTTAAACTTATATGATATTAGCTATAGCCACGTATGATATTCTCACTGCTCAATGATCCAATCACCTAATATCATATGCTTGACAATTTTCTTTGTGTGGTAGCTGTCGACGAAGTATTACTGTATAATTGAATACCAATAATAAGATGTTGAATTATAATCCCACGTCAAAAATTAAGAAAAAACACGATTGAATAATGGATATAAATAGTGTGTGTGAGATAAATTATATTATGTACTAACTTATATCATGATCACGAGGCTAAGACTAAGTGTTATACGACTCAAAAGTAGTTTAATTTTAATTTTATATATACTTTAACCTCATGATATCACGTGTTTGGTAATATCTTGTGTTTGGTAATTGCACTAAACACAATATATTACGTGTATGATAATTGCTCTACATCTATTAAGAATTATATAATAGAATAATCTACCGATGACACCAAAATAAAAAGAAGATAAATAGTACTCTCACACTGAGGAGTTAAGAATATAAATCTCGGATTTACATTTATAAATTCTGCAATAAAAATAATACTACCTTACATATCAAACTCGTTATTAAGGCTATGTGTTGTACCATTTAAAGTAGATTAAAATTTATCTGTCTTTATATACCCTTTTAAATAGTTTAAAACTTATCTAAATATATATAGTTATTATCCAGCATCATAGAATATTCTCATTACTCAATGCTCAAATCACTTAATATCGTATGTTTGATAATTTTCTTTATGTGGTAGATGTCAACAAAGTAAAACTATTTAGTTAATAGCAAAAATAAGATGTTGAGTTATAATACCGCATCGAGGAATTAAGAAAATAAGTGAGTGATGACATATACAATAGAGTGTGTGAGCAAATTTAAATTTTGTACTACCTTAAGTCTCGACCATTTGGCTAAGACTAAGTGTAGTACCACTCCAACTTAGTTTATAATTATATTTTATATACTCTAACCACATAATATTATGTGTTTGATAATTTCTCTAAATGTATAATATTTATATATGCTAATTATTTTATTTGTATTTTGATTATAGAAATTTATTTCAACTATAATAATCTACCGATAACACAAAAAAGAAACTACTGTTTTGTCACACATCAATATTTAGTAATATAAATTAGAGAATTTCTTATATAAAATTTGCATTGAAAACTAAATAAAAATGTCTACTACATAAGTCTCAAGTGTTTTGGTTAAAATTAAGTACAGTATCATTAGAAATAATTTTAATTTATATGAAATTAAATATATATAATCTAGCCTTGTGTGATATCTCATTGCAGCTCAATGCTCCAATCATATAATATCATATGCTTGACGATTTTTCTTTGTATGGTAGATGTCTACAAAGTATTATTTTATATTGAATACGAATAATAAGATGTTGAATTATAATCTCACATAAAGAAATTAAGAAAATACATGATTGAATAATGGATATAAATATAGTGTGTGAGATAATTATATTTTGTGCTATCTTAAGCCACGATCAGTTGGCCAAGACTAAGTGTTGTACTACTGAAAAGTAATTTAATATTAATTTATATATACTTTAACCTCATGATATCATGTGTTTGGTAATATCTTGTGCTTGGTAATTGCACTAAACACAATATATTACGTGTATGATAATTGCTCTACATCTATTAAGAATTATACAATTGAATAATCTACCGATGACACAAAAAGAAACTAATGTTTAGGCACACATCAAAGATTTAGTAATATAAATTAGAGAAATTTCATATATAAATTTTGCATTAAAAATTAAGTAAAAATTTGTAGTAAATTAAGTCTCAGGCGTTTGGTTAAGATTAAGTGCACTATTATTATAAATATTTTTAAACTTATATGATATTAGCTATAGCCACGTATGATATTCTCACTGCTCAATGATCCAATCACCTAATATCATATGCTTGACAATTTTTCTTTGTGTGGTAGCTGTCGACGAAGTATTACTGTATAATTGAATACCAATAATAAGATGTTGAATTATAATCCCACGTCAAAAAATTAAGAAAAAAACACGATTGAATAATGGATATAAATAGTGTGTGTGAGATAAATATATTATGTACTAACTTATATCATGATCACGAGGCTAAGACTAAGTGTTATACGACTCAAAAGTAGTTTAATTTTAATTTTATATATACTTTAACCTCATGATATCACGTGTTTGGTAATATCTTGTGTTGGTAATTGCACTAAACACAATATATTACGTGTATGATATTGCTCTACATCTATTAAAAATATATAATTGAATAATCTACCGATGACACCAAAATAAAAAGAAGATAAATAGTACTCTCACACTGAGGAGTTAAGAATATAAATCGGATTTACATTTATAAATTCTGCAATAAAAATAATACTACCTTACATACAAACTCGTTATTAAGGCTATGTGTTGTACCATTTAAAGTAGATTAAAATTATCTGTCTTTATATACCCTTTTAAATAGTTTAAAACTTATCTAAATATATATAGTTATTATCCAGCATCATAGATATTCTCATTACTCAATGCTCGAATCACTTAATATCGTATGTTTGATAATTTTTCTTTATGTGGTAGATGTCAACAAAGTAAAAACTATATTAGTTAATAGCAAAAATAAGATGTTGAGTTATAATACCGCATCGAGGAATTAAGAAAATAAGTGAGTGATGACATATATAAATAGAGTGTGTGAGCAAATTTAAATTTTGTACTACCTTAAGTCTCGACCATTTGGCTAAGACTAAGTGTAGTACCACTCCAACTTAGTTTATAATTATATTTTATATACTCTAACCACATAATATTATATGTTTGATAATTTCTCTAAATGTATAATATTATATATATGCTAATTATTTTATTTGTATTTTGATTATAGAAATTTATTTCAACTATAATAATCTACCGATAACACAAAAAAAGAAACTAATGTTTTGTCACACATCAAATATTTAGTAATATAAATTAGAGAATTTCTTATATAAAATTGCATTGAAAACTAAATAAAAATGTCTACTACATAAGTCTCAAGTGTTTGGTTAAAATTAAGTACAGTATCATTAGAAATAATTTTTATTTATATGAAATTAAATATATATAATCTAGCCTTGTGTGATATTCTCATTGCAGCTCAATGCTCCAATCATATAATATCATATGCTTGACGATTTTTCTTTGTATGGTAGATGTCTACAAAGTATTATTTTATATTGAATACGAATAATAAGATGTTGAATTATAATCTCACATAAAGAATTAAGAAAATACATGATTGAATAATGGATATAAATATAGTGTGTGAGATAATTATATTTTGTGCTATCTTAAGCCACGATCAGTTGGCCAAGACTAAGTGTTGTACTACTGAAAAGTAATTAATATTAATTTATATATACTTTAACCTCATGATATCATGGTGTTTGGTAATTGCACTAAACACAATATTACGTGTATGATAATTGCTCTACATCTATTAAGAATTATACCATTGAATAATCTACCGATGACACCAAAATAAAAAGAAGCTAAATAGTAGTCTCACACTGAGGAGTTAAGAATATAATTTGGGATATACATATATAAATTATGCAATAAAAATAATAATACCTTATATCTCAAACTCGTTGTTAAGTATATGTGTTGTACCATTTAAAGTAGATTAAAATTTAACTGTCTTTATATACCATTTTAGATAGTTTATAACTTATCTAAATTTATATATTTATTATACAGCCTCATAAAATATTCTCATTACTCATAACAAACCTATATCTACTATTAAATAATCTATGATAAAAAGAAACTAATGTTTAGGCACACATCAAAGATTTAGTAATATAAATTAGAGAAATTTCATATATAAATTTTGCATTAAAAATTAAGTAAAAATTGTAGTAAATTAAGTCTCAGGCGTTTGGTTAAGATTAAGTGCACTATTATTATAATAATTTTAAATTATATGATATTAGCTATAGCCACGTATGATATTCTCATTGCTCAATGATCAATCACCTAATATCATATGCTTGGAAATTTTTCTTTGTTGGTAGGTCGACGAAGTATTATTGTATAATGAATACCAATAATAAGATGTTGAATTATAATCCCACGTAAAAAAATTAAGAAAAAAACACGATTGATAATGGATATAATAGTGTGTGTGAGATAAATTATATTCTGTACTAACTTATATCATGATCACGAGGCTAAGACTAAGTGTTATACGACTCAAAAGTAGTTTAATTTTAATTTTATATTACTTTAACCTCATGATATCACGTGTTTGGTAATATCTTGTGTTTGGTAATTGCACTAAACACAATATATTACGTTATGATAATTGCTCTACATCTATTAAGAATTTATAATTGAATAATCTACCGATGACACCAAAATAAAAAGAAGATAAATAGTACTCTCACACTGAGGAGTTAAGAATATAAATCTCGGAATTACATTTATAAATTCTGCAATAAAAATAATACTACCTTACATATCAAACCGTTATTAAGGCTATGCGTTGTACCATTTAAAGTAGTTAAAATTTATCTGTCGTTATATACCCTTTTAAATAGTTTAAAACTTATCTAAATATATATAGTTATTATCCAGCATCATAGATATTCTCATACTCAATGCTCAAATCACTTAATATCGTATGTTGATAATTTTTCTTTATGTGGTAGATGTCAACAAAGTAAAACTTATAGTTAATAGCAAAAATAAGATGTTGAGTTATAATACCGCATCGAGGAATTAAGAAAATGTGAGTGATGACATATAGAAATAGAGTGTGTGAGCAAATTTAAATTTTGTACTACCTTAAGTCTCGACCATTTGGCTAAGACTAAGTGTAGTACCACTCCAACTTAGTTTATATTATTATTTTTATACTTAACCACAATATTATTGTTGATAATTTCTCTAAATGTATAAATTATATATATGCTAATATTTTATTTGTATTTTGATTATAGAAATTTATTTCAACTATATAATTACCGATAACACAAAAAAGAAACTAATGTTTTGTCACACATCAAATATTTAGTAATATAAATTAGTGAATTTCTTATATAAAATTTGCATTGAAAACTAAATAAAATGTCTACTACATAAGTCTCAAGTGTTTGGTTAAAAATAAGTACAGTATCATTAGAAATAATTTTTAATTATATGAAATTAAATAGATATAATCTAGCCTTGTGTGATATCTCATTGCAGCTCAATGCTCCAATCATATAATATCTATGGCTTGACGATTTTTCTTTGTATGGTAGATGTCTACAAAGTATTATTTTATATTGAATACGAATAATAAGATGTTGAATTATAATCTCACATAAAGAATTAAGAAAATACATGATTGAATAATGGATAAAATATAGTGTGTGAGATAATTATATTTTGTGCTATCTTAAGCCACGATCAGTTGGCCAAGACTAAGTGTTGTATACTGAAAAGTAATTTAATATTAATTTATATATACTTTAACCTCATGATATCATGT